>NW_025401041.1:8169352-8186574 GCF_015345945.1 Tribolium madens | reverse complement strand
GTGTGACTTCGGAAAAAATAATAATCGTTTCATGCTCGGACGTGGTCGGAATGCCCCATGTTGGGCGTCATTTAATTTTTTAAAAGTTGGCTACCTTGAGTAAACATGTCGATAAATTCGAAGGATAAACAAGAGTGGCGCCCGACTTTTTCCGATTAATAAGTGGCGTCGATATCATCCGGACGACAAGATTGAAAAATATGATGTATAAGTTAGGAAAGAGGTAAACAAAGTTTGCCCCTTTAAAAGAAACCGGTCGCCGGATCAAATCAACATATTTCACGAGGGTTACGGAGCGGCTGAATGAAATTATAGCAAAATATTTTTTCTTCATACATTTATTTATGGCTTGGTTATGGAGAGAAAAGCCTCAAATACGCCAAAAAATCGAATATTTGAGCAGTGAATTTTTTATACATGCTTAGTGTTATTTGTTAAATACAATCGATGTGTCTAATTTGGAAATTATTTCTCCGACAGTTCCCAAATAAATGGCGAATGTGTTGAATTTGAGTTATGTGATTTCTTTTTCAAAATTGCAATTTATGTGAAAAAAATTTTTTGAAAAAATAACGCAGATGGTTGTAATCCTTAGAGAATAGCTTTTATGAGAACAATGATTTTATAGTGGGTTGCCATTTAAAAAAATATTTTTTTTGTAGATCTCAAAAACTAAAGGAAATTTCGAAAAATTTTATTCTTGTTAAATCATCACATTTTTATAGTACTTTATCATTCAACAATTAGTTGTTTCAAAAAATAAATAGTGTAAGCAAAAAATATTTGGTTCCATACTTTTTATTCACCTGGTATAATCCGATTCCCCTATACAGGCTGTTCCGGCTAAACATTAGAAATATTGGGAGTTCTAACAACGATATCTGTCTAATATTTTGTTTATAGCCATAATCGGTTAAGTTCTGCTTAATGAAAATATTATTTATTTTGAGTTATGCGAATTTTTTTGTCAAAATTGCAATTTCTGAAAAAAAAATTTTGAAAAAATTAAATATAAAGCAGATGGTTGTAATCCCTACTAGAGAATAGCTTTTATAAGAACAATGATTTTATAGTGGGTTGCTATTTAAAAAAATATTTTTTTTGTAGGACTCAAAAACAAAAAGAAATTTCGAAAAATTTTATTCTTGTTAAATCGTCACATTTTTTTAGTACAGTGATATTTATCTAAAATTTTGATTGTAGCCATAATTGGTTAGATTTTGTTCAATGAAAATATTTTTAAGATGGCAGCACTTCCGGTTACCCCGGAAATTAGTATCAGTATCAACGTCGTTATTTTAAATAGAAAGTTATGTTTTTTATTGTGTTTTTGGATTACTTAAGTGATTTTGAGAGAGTTTTTATTAGCCTTCCCTATACCTAACTTTAACCGTTTTAGAAATATTTAGACCTTTTTAAATTTTTTTGGATTTAAATCTTCCTATTCAAAAATCGATATCTCTACCATTTTTTATTATGTTGAAACTGTATTTCTTTGATGTATTCATAATTGGAAAAATAATTAACAAACCGCCAAAATGTAAGGTTACGTTTAGGAAACTTCAAATACCCCTAACTCAATTTTTTTAAATGAAACACCCCAATTTTTTCTTCACTAAATAGAGGAGAATTTAGTTTTGCTTCGATCTGTATTAACATTCCCTATACCTATGTTTGATAGTTTTTAAGTTATAGTAACTTTTTTTGATATTGTGAGAAATTCATTAGCTACTTTAGCATAGGTTTTTATAAAAATAAGAAAAAAATTGAATATCAAAATTATTCAAATTTCGATTAAATAAATTAATTTGTATTTACGAAAAGAATAACACAATTGTGAAAAAAAACTTGGCGTTTTTTCAGTGAAAAATATTTCCATGGCAAACTATGCGAAAACTACCATGGATAATAATGAATTTTTTCCATTGTAAAAAAAGTTAAAATAATTTGGTAATCATTAAATTTAGGTATAGGGAATGTTGATACAGATCGATGCAGAATTAAATTCTTTTTCATTTAGTAAAGAAAAAATTGGGGCCTTCCATTTGAAAAAATTCAGTTACGGGTATTTGAAGTTTCCCTAACGTAACCTTAAATTTTGGAGGTTTGTTAATTATTTTTGCAATTATATAAACACGAACGAAAAGATCTAATCTTTCTTTTTTATATACCCAAATACGAGTTATCGATTTTTGGAGAGAAAGATGCAAATTAAAAAAATTTCAAAAAAGTCGAAGTACTTCAAAAACGGTTAAATTTAGATATAGGGAAGTCTAATAAAAACTGTCTCAAAATCACCTGAGTAATCCAAAAACACAATAAAAAACCTAACTTTCTATTTAAAATAACGAAGTTGATACTCATTTCCGGTGGGGTTTAGCCGGAACAGCCTATATAGAACTAAGAAAATGCACATAATGTATGAAAATCCACTCAAACGTAAAGTTTTGCGTTTTAAAACGTTTATTATCGTAACGTAAAATTGCTGACTCTACGCTAAAAGGAAATTAAAGATTGTAAATAGAAATAATATGACTCCTGTCAGTCGTTTCGAGTTTAAATAACTGTCATTTTCTACAGTTCATTCATCTTAACTGGTCGGTTATTACCTTTACAAATAACTTTCCTCATTTATAGTAACACAAGAGCAATTTTCCTTTTTTAATGAAAAATGAGGAAAAAATGTGAAACAAGTAATAGAATTTTCTAGGCTAACTCGCTGATCGATGACCTCAAAAGCGTTATTTAATTTTTCATGTCACTTTATTATAACTCCATTCCCTTCCTATCCTCTTTAAATATTCTCCTTTCATGTTTCCTTGTTTGAACCTCAATTTTCGTGTCATTTAAAACACTGAGATTTGCTTTTAACATTTGCTTTGTTCTTTAAAAACGTACATTTTTAATAAAATTCCATTCATGTCACTGTATGTCCAAATAATTCGGCTTTTTGCACAAAACAAATTTAAAACGGTGGATTGATCCGTGCAGAAATGAGACAAGACAGAAACACGCCTTCGAGTAAGATAAACGATTTTTATTTATTTAAAGTCGGGAAATCTGGAATTCGACGGGTTTTTCCTTCCGTTTTAAAGCATTTGTAACGAAAAGAGAGGCAGTTTGGTAAATAGGGAGATGTTATCCTGGCGCATCCACCAGTTTTGTCACATTGAGCCCAATTTAATACGGTTTTTGTTTAATAAAATACAAAATTATTTTCGCTCTTGTCACGGCCAAAGTAGCAAAGTGGAAACTTCTAAAAGCGGGTTTTAATCACTTAGAGATACATTATAAAAGACGAAAAAAAGAATTAGAAATAAATAGCGAAATAGTGAAGAAACTGACAATAAATTTTGTGGGATTTGAAAATTGTAGGGGGCTCGCGGCTTTGCCGCTCGCCCCCGTTTTAGACCTCTCACTATCTGATTCGCAAATGTTTTGTCAAAATTATCAGAGGCCTTGACCCCGTCTAGAATTCACACTATCAGAATTTGTCAAAATTTATAGGGGGCCACGGCTTTGCCGCTCATCCTATACACAATCTAAAAATGCCAAACTTTTAAGTACATCTTGTATAAAAGGAAAAGAAGAGAAAAAAAAAATAGGAATAATTAGAAAAAACTAGAAACTGACAACAAATCTTGTAGGATTCGAAAATGTTGCGTAGAAAGTGAAAATTGCAGGGGGCTCGCGGCTTTGCCGCTCGTCCTCTTTTACACCTCACACTATCTCAGTCTCAGGCAGAGTTGCAAAGTGGAAACTTATAAATAACGAGTCTTTCTTATCGATTTATGAAAATATCACTTGACTCATCCTATACACAATATAAAAATGCCAAAATTTTAGGTACATTTTGTAAAAAAGGAAAAGAAGAGAAAAAAAATAGAAATAATTAGAAAAAACTAGAAACTGACGACAAATCCTGTAGGATTCGAAAATGTTGCGTAGAAAGTAAAAATTATAGGGGGATCGCGGCTTTGCCGCTCGCCCATGTCTAAAACTCACACTATCAAATTTTGTCAAAATTTACACCTCACACTATCTCAGCCTCGGGCAGAGTTGCAAAGTGGAAACTTCTAAACAGCGATTTAGATTTATGGAAATCTTACTTCACTCATCCTATACACAATCTAAAAATGCGAAACTGTTAAGTACATCATGTAAAAAAAATACAAGAGAAGGAAAAATAACTAGAAATAAATAGTGAAATAGTAAAAAAACTAGAAACTGATAACAAATCCTCTCGGATTCGAAAATTGTAGGGGGTTCGCGGCTTTGCCGCTCTCAATTAACTATGTTTTGTCATAATTATCGGGGGCTTTGGCCCCGTCTAAAACTCACACTATCAGAATTTGTCAAAATTTATATGGGGCTCGCGGCTTTGCCGCTCGCCCCCTTCTACACCTCACACCATCTCAGTCTCGGGCAGAGTTGCAAAGTGGACTTTTTCTCTTTGATTTATGGAAATATCACTTAAAAATGCAAAACTTTTTGGTACATCATGTAAAAAAAAGGAAAAGAAGAGGAAAAAGAAGTAGAAATAAATAGTGAAATAGTGAAAAAAACTAGTAACTGACAATAAATCCTGTCGGGTTCAAGAATGTTGTGTAAAAAGTAAAAATTGTAGTCTCACATTAACAGATTTTGTCGATATTTATAGGGGGCTCGCGGCTTTGCCGCTCGCTTCCTTCTACACCTCACACTATTTCGGGCAGAGTTGCAAAGTGGAAACTTCTAAACAGCAAGTCTTTTTTGCCGATTTACGGAAATATCACTTAACTCATTATACATTATGTAAAAAACGGGAAAGAAAAGGAAAAAGAATTAGAAATAAATAGTGAAAAAATTAGAAACTACCAACAAATCCTGTCGGATTCAAGAATGTTGTGTAAAAAATAGTGAAATAGTGAAAAAATATCTAGAATTTAAGGCGAATGTAGAGAAAAGTGTAATAATGCATGAAGTTGCAACATTTTAATAATGTTTTTTAAGGAGTTTAGAATTTAATTCATTACTAAATCTATTTGGTTTTTATTAATCTGTCACAGAAGGGATTAGTCCTGAATGAGTTTTGTAGATTTACCCTGGATTTGATTCGTTGTATTCCCTTTGAACATGTAAGGATAAAAATAGAGGAGTTTTTATCGCAACAAGGCACCAAAATGCACACACAGCACTACAAACTCCTACTCTAAACCCACTCTTGCCTTTTCTCCAATCCCTCAGTCCGTGAAATCCCGCCTTTCCGTGATTTATCCTTTTTCGATTTTTTCGTCCGTAAATCCCCGAAATATGTTAATAAATAGTTAAACGTGAACTTTTATCGCATTACGATTTATGTCTCTACGATAAATCCCGTTTTAATCTTTTATGTCGTACATTTTAATATCGGAGGTTGCGACCGTGTGAAATATGAAAACCGCATTTACGATTTTCTCACACTATTTCGAAGCCTCGAGGAAGCAGCTTGCGATATATATTTAATATAAATCGGGGATAGAAAAAAAAAGAGAGTGGAAGGAAATGGCAGTGAGCAACCAAATGGCAATTTCAGACGGATCTTGCGGTATATTACCTAAAGTGCGATGCTTTTAACGCTGCAACTTTGACTTTAAATAGCTTTAATAATTTAAAAATAGATTTTTTGGGGGAAAAATAACGGACACGTACTTAAGATATATTGTAACGAAGTTTGGAAGTTGAGTAATAAATGATGCGAGTTGCGAATGTGAAACTTCGTAACTTTAGACGCAACAAACTTGAACATAGTGTTTTTTATTATTTTAAAATATTAGGTGGTGAGTTTCATTTTCGACATATTTTCCAATTCAAAATTATCAAAAAAGGAAAAGAAGAGAAAAAAAAATAGAAATAATTAAAAACTGACAACAAATTCTGTCGGATTCGAAAATTGTAGGGGGCTCGCGGCTTTGCCGCTCGCCCCCATTTTAGACCTTACACTATTTGATTCGCAAATGTTTTGTGAAAATTATCGGGGGCTTTGACCCCGTCTAAAACTCACACTATTAAATTTTGTCAAAATTTATGGGGGGCTCGCGGCTTTGCCGCTCGCCCCCTTCTACACCTCATAATATCACAGTCTCGGGTAGAGTTGCAAAGTGGGAACTCTTAAACAGTTTTTCTCACCGATTACACAATACACAAATACCAAAATTTTAGGTACATCTTATAAAAAAAGGAAAAGAAGAGAAAAAAAAAATAGAAACAATTAGAAAAAACAAGAAACTGACGACAAATCCTGTAGGATTCGAAAATGTTGCGTAGAAAGGAAAAATTATAGGGGGATCGCGGCTTTGCCGCTCGCCCCCGTCTAAAACTCACACTATCAAATTTTGTCAAAATTTATGGGGGGCTCGCGGCTTTGCCGCTCGCCCCCTTCTACACCTCATAATATCACAGTCTCGGGTAGAGTTGCAAAGTGGGAACTCTTAAACAGTTTTTCTCACCGATTACACAATACACAAATACCAAAATTTTAGGTACATCTTATAAAAAAAGGAAAAGAAGAGAAAAAAAAAATAGAAACAATTAGAAAAAACTAGAAACTGACGACAAATCCTGTAGGATTCGAAAATGTTGCGTAGAAAGGAAAAATTATAGGGGTATCGCGGCTTTGCCGCTCGCCCCCGTCTAAAATTCACAATATCAAATTTTGTCAAAATTTACACCTTACACACTATCTCAGCCTCGAACAGAGTTGCAAAGTGGAAACTTCTAAACGCTGATTTATGGAAATTTTACTTGACTCATCCTATTAACAATCTAAAAATTCAAAACTTTTAGGTACATCATGTAAAAAAAGGAAAAGAAGAGGAAAAAGAACTAGAAATAAACAGTGAAATAGTGAAAAA
Organism: Tribolium madens; assembly: GCF_015345945.1. Taxonomy (NCBI): domain Eukaryota; kingdom Metazoa; phylum Arthropoda; class Insecta; order Coleoptera; family Tenebrionidae; genus Tribolium; species Tribolium madens. The sequence goes on along the minus strand of NW_025401041.1, from coordinate 8,179,702 downwards.
ACTAGGAACTGACAACAAATCCTGTCGGATTAGAAAATTGTAGGGGGCTCGCGGCTTTGCCGCTCGCCCTCTTCTACACCTCACACTGTCTCAGTCTCGGACAGAGTTGCAAAGTGTAAACGTCTAAACAGCGGGTCTTTCTTGTCGATTTATGGAAATATCACTTGGCTCATCCTATACAAAATCTAAAAATGCCAAACTTTTACGTACATTTTGTAAAAAAAAAGGAAAAGAAGAGAAAAGGAATTAGACATAATTATAAAAAACTAGAAACTGACAATAATGCTTGTAGTATTCGAAAATGTTGCCTAAAAAGTAAAAATTGTAGGGGGCTCGCAGCTTTGCTCGGGCAGGGTAACAAAGTGGAAACTCCTAAACAGCGAGTCTTTCTCGTCGATATATGAAAATCTCACTTGACTCATCTTATACACAATCTAAAAATGCAAAACTGTTAAACACATCAGGTGGTGAGTTTTATTTTCGACATATTTTCCAGTTCTCCTACCCACAAAGCAGCAATCTACCACTTTACTCCCCCTGTCGGTAGCTTGTTCCCCCCTCCACTCACTCCTTCCGTTCACTTTTTCCTCGCTTTTCACCCTCGGGTGCAAATATATATCGTCAGCCATCGCAAAACTTTCCCATATTCACAAATATCCCGAGGTGGTGTTTAAAAAAAGTGCTACAGATTTGACGGCATACAAGACCGACTTTGTTACTTATTAACGAACACTTGAGCTTTTAGTGCTTTAAAACACGAGCTTTTAAGATGATATCGATTTGAGGGTAATTAGGAGAGGGACACAGGTGAAACCGACTGATAAGAATGGGGGGTTTAATGATAGGTGATTGGGAAACCCAATTTGAATTTAATCGATTTGTAGGGATTTTGACGCAAAATCGCAAATTTTCTGCCTTGAAACAGTTTTTTAGTTTTTTTCTTGGAATTATGAAACAATAGCCTTTAAATGTTGGTAAAAAGGGTATTCTCTTATTTTCCGCTCAATTTAAGCTCAGATCTCGTATCAATTTCCTTCGTTAGTTCCAATTAAGCCTCTTGTAGTTCGCGGCTTGCCTCATTTGCTTCTCTCTCAATCAAAAATAGCTTCTCTCGCCAATTTCCATTTAATTTGGTAAAAATGAGTTAACATTCACGCCCTCGCAACTCCAATTCGCAACTATCATTATTCAATTTGTCGCTCGAGTCGATTTTTCCCTGTTTGTCTCTCTTAAGGGATATCCCTAAACAAATGAAACGCGATAGTTTGAAAGGTCGTTTATTCGATATTGCTCGAAATTCGAGCGAGTTTAATCAAGTTGACTGGTGGTAGTTTTTCCGAGGGGGTGAAAAATCAGGATAATCTCTTTACGCGACCGCGAAACTGATCCGATACGTCCAATTAGTTTCCGTTTTAATTTCGACGTGATATCGATTTTACAATTAGGAGACGAGAGGACACTTTTCGGTATTGGGGCGATTTCGACAACGATATGACGAAATCTCTGAATCACTCTCTAAAGTTTTAACTTGGAACAGAGTTAAGAAAGTTAAAATGCGGTCATTAGGCGAATGAGATCTAGTTTTATCGTTATTAGAGTTTAGGTAAGGTCGTAGAAGGGAACTCGAAAGTCACGTAAGACTTTAATGAGTTCGATATTTCGACGGTTTTGGCACAATTGACGAAAATAAACGCGAACTTCAACAGGAAAATAGCACAAAAAATAGTACAAAGAGAATCTTATATTACACGAAGCTATATACCTACAAGATGTCCTTGCGAGTTGAAAAAATCCATTAATGACCTTTAAATGGTGAAATTTTAGCTACATTTTGCAAAAAAGGAAAAGAAGAGAAAAAAAATTAGAAATAATTAGAAAAAACTAGAAACTGACAACAAATCTTGTAGGATTCGAAAATGTTGGGTAGAGAGTAAAAATTATAGTATAAAACTCACACTATTTGTCAAAATTCAGAGGGGGCTCGCGGCTTTGCCGCTCGCCRCCTTCTACACCTCACACTATCTCAGTCTCGGGCAGAGTTACAAAGTGGAAACTTCTAAACAGCGAGTCTTTCTCGTCGATATATGGAAATCTCACTTGACTCATCCTATACACAATCTAATAATGCAAAACTGTTAAGTACATAATGTAAAAAAAGAGGAGGAAAAAGAACTATAGAAATAAATAGTGAAAAAACTAGAAACTAGAACTAGAAACAACAGAAGATAGCACAAAATTGTTGGAAATTTTCTAAGCACTAAAAGTAGAAAACGTCAAAAGGTGGAGATTGATTAAAAGTAAAAAACAAAAATTTAATTATAATTCAACAAAGTAGTAGAGTTTCATAGAGAAAAAAGGTCTAAAAGTGCCTCCATTGGCGTTAAAAAAAATAACTAAGAGTGCGTTGGATTATTCAATTTGACGCTTCTGACAGTTGTTGACATTTCGCGACAATGGCAATGTGGCTCACACTCTTCAAGAAAATTTGTTTTTTTTTTTTGAATTCACTGAGAAAAAAAAATAGTCCCTTATCTAACAATAATTTTTTTGTGGCTAATTGGAAAAATTAATTTAAATTTATTATTTTTGCGTTTTTTTCAATCAAATTGGAATTGAATTAAAACAGTTTTTTATGTGAGGTTTTTGCAAAATCTTGAATTTGATTGGTTGGATACATTTGTTAATTCCGATTACATGGACCAATAATAATCATTTCCTATTCACGTAATTACCACTAAGGTGAGAACAAACCGGTTTTTATTTCTTATTGGCCAAAATCCGACAAAAACCTAGCAACGATAAGTAACTCCACCCATTTAAAAAATCGTGAATAATTATTGAATTCCAAATAGAATTATTACAACAAATCAGCGTTTAGTGTGACTTATCTTACTTTAATTGGATCTAATTTTGCACAGGGGGTGGAGCCAACCACAGGGCCAATATAAATCATGCACTTTCGATTATTAGACCAATAAAAAGTAAAAAATTATTTAATGCGTTACCCTTTATTCTTCAGCTTTAAATTCTGTACTCTCTTCTTTGCAGAAGTAAGAAAAAATTTGTTCTAGCTGTTTTAGTTTTTGTGTAATAAATTTATGAAAAGTGCATGTTTTTTGCCAAAAAAACGTCTTATTTCTAAAACTAAGCGAAATCGACCAATAAAAGTTTGTAGTATATTGCCCCACTTGGTTTGCAATATACTATTTCACCAACGCCACTTTCGTCCTTGACATTTAGCAGCGGTAATGCGATTTTTGTATCCACGTTTGCATCAGTTTTCGGTCCGTCGATTCGCATTCGAAGCCGTATTTTATGTGGTGCACGCTACACAGAATTAATTGAAAAGCACACAGAATTAATATGACAGTTTTATTTGTTAATGTTCGATGGATTTATTACTGTTACATATCATCCCTTCATTTTTTTTTCTCTTCTCCTAATTAGAAACCGCATTGTATAAAAGCTCCCATTACACGAGCTTTCGCTTTTCAATTACATGGCTTTGTATAGAAAATCTAGAAAGCCGAGACGCGACAAGTGAACATCGCAAGGTGGTCGTGGATACGATCCATCATCTTGCCGCGTGTCACCGGCAGATGTGCATTTGTTCAACGGTGGGGGAGTGGTGGGGGGAAGTGGTTCTAAAAATTGATATAAAAACGGACGAAATAAGTCGAGGAGTGAATAAAAAGGAATATTATGTGTCGTTACGAAGGTCGTAAAATGAAAGAGGCACCGAGGAGAAATAAAATGTAAAGAAACAGCCGACGAAATGGGCCAGAATAACGGAATCCAAGCAATAGCAAGTATCTAGTGGGGTGTTTGAAGTATAATAGCAATTATGACGCCTTCTATCTCGACAATTTGTCTGTGATGCTACTGAAGAAAGCAAAAATTTGAAGAATAATAAAAAATTGTATACACCTCTAAAACACTTCAGTTAAATTAAAATAATGAAATGTATAATAAGTTGTATTACCCTAAAAAAATAGTATATTAAATAACGGGCTTTGTAAGGCAAAAAAACATTTTTTTCATTAAGGTTATGATCTAAAAATTTTAACTGTCAAGTTTATATTCATTTTTTTAGTATTTTTTACATATATTGCAATTTTGACAGAAAAAATGCATAACTCAAAAACAAGACAAATTGTTTTCTCAAAATACGATCACATTTTTATATTACTTTAATTTATATTAAGTATCATTTTCTAGAGGTAAATGATTAAAAAAAAAACGCTTCGTTTCATACTTTATATTCACCCTGTATAAAACAAATTCAAAAAGAAAACACTCAGTTGGATACTAATTTTTTGAGTCCGGATTACGAATTACCGGTTGTTTTCTCTTTAACATATTTTGTAATCGGATCTTTTTTCTTAAACTGTCTAATTTTTAACTTGAACTGAAATTTTTAATCAGAAATTTGTGATTTGAAGAAGATATGCACAAATATGCAATATTTCCTAAAATATGTACGAAGTTGCCAAAATATGCAAAATATGCATTTTTTAATTGGCTTATCTTAATCAAAAAACATTAGATATGCATAAAAAACTTAAAAGTTTGTTGATATACCTCTTAATAACAAATATGCATTTTGCATATAATCCGAGCCTTAGTAATAAATTTCACGAAGTTTGAAAAATTCGATTTTCAAAGTGTCAAGTCTCGAATATTAAATTAACAATGAATACTGCAAATATTTCAAAAAAGAGAAATCGCTCAAAACGCCGCTGAAAATCACATTACCAACCTCAAGAAAGTAAATTGTACTAGACTATTTCAGCACCCGAATTGGTGTTGAAATGGCTCATTAAAGCATCGGTTTTGGTATAAAGTTTTATTCGTCAATATCAGAATGCTAGAAAATTTCTAAATATATTTATAAATTATGTTTAAACAGTTTGAGAATGAACATTTTAGAGATGCAAGTATTGCCAACTTAAAATCGATATCCATTTAAAATTTAAATCGCTTCAATCTAATCTACTCATTTTAACACGGAATAAAAATCTCGCTACATTTTCCAAGTTTCCCGAGTTATGGCTTTGTTTATTCACTTGACCACATCTCGACTCCCTTCTGTTTGTGGCATCTGACCTCACCTCAATTCCCGACTTGGCTCTCTTGTTTCCTCTCTTGAGAAAACTTTTTTTTGTGCAAATATGTGTAGCTTTTCTTTTACGACTTTGGAACAACGAAAGAGTTGTTATGTTGTTTGGAAATCTCATTTCATCTTGAATAATAACTTTTTTTCCAATTTAAAAATGACCAAGGGTGTGAGCGATCCCCTTTTGAGATAAGCTCAAGTTGTTTTTTCATGACTCACCCCAAACCTCATTAATTATTCAAATAAGTCGCGAGTAATTAGCCGTGTTGGATTAAGGGTGTGTTTTCAAGGGGTGCTTGTATCACTTATACGCATTTTAATGCGAGACTAGGGAGGGAATTTCGAAATTGGAATAATTTTGTCAAGGGAAACTAAATAAAAGTCAAATTTTTCGGCCATTAGTGCTTCAAATATTTATTTTATCCCACAGATTGATGACTATTTTCCAACCCCCAAAAAGCGAAAAAGTCGACTCTTGTTCCCATATCTCTCGTATGATTTATCGACGATTATAAATTCGCTTTCCAATCTATATGTATGTAAACGTCGGTTTTTATTGTTCCACCTCAAAAACAATATTTTCACGGAACTATACTTCGCACAAAAACAAAACTAAATCCAACAACGATAACATCAAAAATAAAAGTTCGCTGCGCTTTTACGATTTCGTGACCTGATTTTCTTCAAGTTTAATTTAAATTTCAGCTACCGGCGAAGTTTTCAATCACACATGAAAAAGACATGTTTGTATTATCTTTTAATAAGCGGTTTTGGCCCGAGGAATTTAATACGATTTTTAGGAGAAGAAAGATTGAAACTTGTTGAGCAAATTCGTTGGAAATTGGGTTAGGGAGAGGCAGAATTCTTCTATTGTGTTAGTGGCGGTTAAATGGATTGGGAATCGGTGCGATAGTGGCGCTAAATTGAGCCAAGACGAATTAAAATAGCATTAAAGCGAAATTGGAACCACTTTATACAAGGTGTTCCCGTTAAACTTTACATTAGAAGTTTTGGGGTTTCTAACAATGATATTTATCTAAAATTTTGTTTGTAGCCATAATTGGTTAGGTTCTGCTCAATGAAATTATTTTCAAGATGGTAGCACTTCCGGTTACAGCGGAAATGAGTATCAACTTCGTTATTTTAAATAGAAAGTTATGTTTTTTATCGTATTTTTGGATTACTCAAGTGATTTTGAGAGAGTTTTTATTAGACTTCCCTATACCTAACTTTAACCGTTTTCGAAATATTTAGACTTTTTTAAATTTTTTTGGATTTGAATCTTCCTATTCAAAAATCGATAACTCTACCATTTTTTATTATGTTGAAACTGTATTTGGGTGTACGAGAGAGAAAGGTTAGATCTTTCTTTTGGTGTATTTATAATTGGAAAAATAATTAACAAATGCCCAAAATGTAAGGTTACGTTTAGGAAGCTTCAAATACCCTTAACTCATTTTTTCTAAATGAAACACCCCAATTTTTTCTTCACTAAATGGAAGAGAATTTAGTTCTGTTTCGATCTGTATTAACATTGCCTATACCTATGTTTGATAGTTTTCAAGTTATAGTAACTTTTTTGAAATTGTGAGAAATTCATTAGCTACTTTAGCATAGGTTTTCATAAAATAAGAAAAAAATAGAACATCAAAGTTATTCAAATTTAGATTAAATAAATTTAATTTGCATTTACGAAAGGAATAACACAATTATGGAAAAAAATTTGGAGTTTTTTCAGTGAGAAATATTTCCGTGGCAAACTATGCGAATACTACATAATAATGAATTTCTTCTGTTGTAAAAAAAAGTTAGAATAACTTGGAAATCATTAAATTTAGGTATAGAGAATGTTGAACAGATCGATGCAGAATTAAATTCTCTTTTATTGAGTAAAAAAAAATTGGGGCTTGAAAAAATTCAGTTACGGGCATTTGAAGTTTCCCAAACGCAACCTTAAATTTTGGAGGTTTGTTAATTATTTTTGAAACTATAAATACACGACAGAAAAGATCTAATCTTTCTTTTTCATATGCCCAAATACAATTTGAAAATAATTAAAAATGGTAGAGTTATCGATTTTTGGAGAGAAAGATACAAATTAAAAAAATTTCAAAAAAGTCCAAATATTTCAAAAACGGTTAAATTTAGGTATAGGGAAATCTAATAAAAACTGTCTCAAAATCACCTGAGTAATCCAAAAACAATAAAAAACCTAACTTTCTATTTAAAATAACGATGTTGATACTCATTTCCGTTGTAACCGGAAGTGCAGAACCTAACAGATTATGGCTATAATCAAAATTTTAGATAAATATCACTGTTAGAACTCTCAATACTTCTAATGTAGGGTTTAGTCGGAACACCCTGTATAGGGGAATTGGATTATACCAGGTGAATAAAAAGTATGGAACCAAACGTTTTTTGCTTACACTATTTATTTTTTGAAAAAACTAATTGATGCGTGATAAAGTACTATAAAAATGTGATGATTTAACAAGAATAAAATTTTTCGAAATTTCCTTTTGTTTTTGAGTTCTACAAATTTCTTTTTTTTTTAAATGGCTACCCACTATAAAATTTTTCTCATAAAAGCTATTCTCTAAGCTATTTCAAAAAAATTTTTCACATAAATTGCAATTTTGACAAAAAAAATCGCAAAACTCAAAAACAAAACAAAATTTCGTTCTGAAACTACGGTCACATTTTTTATATTACTTTAATTTGTATTAATTATTATTTTCTGGAGGCAAATGATTAAAAATAAAACCGCTTGGTTCCGTACTTTATATTCACCCTGTATATCTATAAAACAAGTGCTTCTAACTCCTTTAATTTTTTTCGTTTGAAATTTTTTGGTAGCAGAATCAATCTTTCACGTAAAATATGCGCAAATTTGCAAATTAAAGTTACCAACTTAACTGTCTCAAATAAAAAACTCTGTTGATCTCTTAAATCTGACAATCTGTTGCTTCATCGTCCACTCCTTTTCACTCACCCCCGACGAAAAAGTGAACACACACCCCGATTAAACGATAATTGATGATCCTTTCGAAAAAAACTCCTCCACACTCCCCCACAAACCGCTCAGTTTTCATTTCATTTCATTTCAAATATCACTCCTCATCGATTTTGTAATTAGGCTTTGATTTTAATCCTCGTTTTTGCATTTTTATTGTGACGAATTCCCGTTTCAAAATCGCTTTTTTATCGTCGAGGTGTTAGGAGTCTCTTCTTCGATTTTAATAAAAAAACTTTGCCGCTTATAGGAAAAGTTGGGGCTTGTTCGGTCTAGTTTCAAAGATGTTACCGAGAGAAAAAAGCTCCAGTTGGAAGCTTTTTGCCGTCGCCTTAATGCTCCCCAGCTTTCAAACAATTTGTGCGCCATATCGCCGAGAGAAAAGCACAATTGATACAAATCAAATAACAAATTGCAACCAAAGTTGAACAAAAAAAACTTTTGCGGTTTCAATTATCTAGTTGGGCCCATCTACGTGGCCCAATCTAGAAGGCGGCGGGTTTTAATTGCCCCATTGTTGCCAAACTACGTGCTGTAAAACTTTAAATGTCGCCAACCTTGCAACGTGGAATCCCCCAACACTCTACAGAGTCTAAACCTCACTTTAGAAATATTGGGAGTTGGAATAATTGTATTTGTTTGAAAATTGGTACATAGCCATAATGCATTAAGTGCTCATAAATGAAAATATTTTCAAGATGGCGGCACTTCCGGTTATACCGGAAGTCGGTATCAACTTTCTTATTTTAAATGGAAAGCTATATTTTTTACTGCGTTTTTGGATTAATCGGGTTATTTTAAGGGAGTTTTCATCAGCTTTCCCTATACTTAAATTTAGCCGTTTTTGAAATATTTGGAGTTTTTCAAAAATTTTTGGATCTACACCTTCCACTTTAAAAATCGGTAACTCTGCTACTTTTTAAAATTTTGAATTCCTCTTTTTGGCGTTTGAAAGAGAAAGTTTAGATCTTTCTTCCAGTGTTTTTAAATTTTGAAAAAAAAATTAACAAACCCTAAAATTTTAAGGTTACTTTTGTAATAATTCAAATACCCAAAACTCAATTTTTTCAAATGAAATACCCCAATTTTTATTTTACTAAATGGAAGAGAATTTAATTCTGCATCGATCTGTATTAACATTCCCTATACCTAAATTTAATAATTTTTAAATTATGGTGACTTTTTGTTAAGTCTGTCGAAAATCTATTTTACGTGTTCGTATAGTTTGCTATGGAAATCAAAAATGTCAAAATTGTTTCTCAATAAACGTCGACAGTGACTTATTATTTGACAAATAGTGCCAAAATATGGAGAGTTAAAGCTACTCAAACTTAGATTTAATTAATTTATTTTGTATTTATAGAGAGTGTAACAAAATTATGATGTCGTTCATTAAACAAAAAAATTTTTTTCTTACTTGTTAGCTTTAAATCGCATGGTAGAACCTATCAATAATAATTAAGTCTGCATAACTTTGATTCTTCATATTTTGGCACTATTTGTCAAATAGTAATTTACTGTTGACGTTTGTTTAGAGAAAATTTTGACATTTTTGATTTCCATCGCAAACTATGTGAAAACTGGTGTGACTAGTAATAAATTTTCTGTAGTCTTAAAAAAAAGTCCATAACTTGAAAATTATTAAATTTAGGTATAGGGAATGTTAATACAGATCAATGCACAATTAAATTCTCTTCTATTTAGGAAAATAAAAATTGGGGTATTTCATTTGAAAAAATTGAGTTATGAGTATTTGAATTATTACAAAAGTAACTTTAAAATTTTGGAGTTTGTTAATTTTTTTTTTCAAAATTTGGAAACTCCAGAAAAAGGATATAAGCTTTCTCTTTTAAACGCCAAAAAAAAACGAATTCAAAATCTTAAAAAATAGTAGAGTTACCGAGTTTTAAAGTGGAAGGTGCAGATCCAAAAAAATTTGAAAAACTTCAAATATTTCAAAAACGGCTTAATTTAGGTATAGAGAAAGCTGATGAAAATTCTCTTAAAATAACCCGATTAATCCAAAAACGCAGTAAAAAATATACCTTTTCATTTAAAATAAGAAAGTTGACACCGACTTCCGGTATAACCGGAAGTGCCGCCATTTTGAAAATATTTTCATTTTGGAGGATTTAATGGTTTGTGGCTATGTACCAATTTTGAAATAAATTCGATTATTCCAACTCCCAATACTTCTAATGTGGGGTTTAGACGGAAC
>NW_025401041.1:8164796-8167560 GCF_015345945.1 Tribolium madens | reverse complement strand
AGCCTTCCCTATAATTTTTGACAAAATCTGATAGCCTCTTTTGTAGGACAATGTTTTAAAAAATTCTCGATTGACAAATTTTAAATTTAAGTATTTCTTTAAGGAATTTTTAAATGTTTTTTGCAAATCTAGCAATTTTTATTTCAGTACATCTGACACTTTCGTAGTCTCCCCAACTGTCTTTTGAAGCAGGATGTTTTGAAAAGTCTCGATTGACACTTTACTTAATAAATAAAAATGAAACTCTTAATCAAATCCGACAGGATTTGACCACATCGACTAGTAAATAACTATTTTTTGTGTATTGAATTATTATTTAAAGATAGGTTATTATGAGTTTATGTTTATGTTTAGTTTGTGTGGCGAAGCTGAACGTTTATTTATATTATAAATAATTTATCTGAGCCACATTAACTCACTTTTACTCCAAATAACATATAAAATTTTATCTCGAAAATATCGAGAGTAAAGAACAACATAATAACCATCAATTTGTGTTGAGATTTTCGGAAGTATTTTAATTTAACTAGTGGATGACTAGTGCAGTTAGTAGTAAAAACGCTTAAGTGAAAAAACCCACTTTTAACTCCTTGCCTGAAAGGTGTGGCATAAAAAGGTCACTTTTGTGACGTTTGGGGATAAAATGTTGAGCCACAGTTAAATTTTTCCACTTTTGTGATTCTGACGACCGTCAAGGTCTACAAAATCTCATTTCTCTTCAATTTTTTCGGTTCATCGATTCATTTGCCGAAAGCAAACAATGAAATTTCTCAAACGTTGCAGTGATTTAAATTCTTTGTTGTGTTTTTGTTGGTGGAAGATGCGAACTGTGTAATTAGTTCCGGACGAGGTCATTAGCAGTAAAATTTTACGTTCCCTGTTTACCAAGCCGAGACGTCAAAAATTTAATCAGATGTAGGAATTATTAAAGGGCCACATACTATATTTTTTGTGGGGAAAAATTATTTAATTATAGAAAAAGTAACGGTTCAGTGAGACGACGCCAATTGCATATCAAAACACGGAATCGAGGTGTGAAAACAGATTTAAGATAACTGAAGCGGTTCCCGGAAATGGGAGACACTTCCGGGCCAACGGCTGTCGCGAATTCGGGAGAAATATGGGCTTTAGGGGAGGACAAAACAAATTCTTTAATTAATTATGAATATTTGGCGCATCCAGCGGTGGCAACCTGAGCTTCTAATTTATCACATTTTTACTGTTCATTTTATTTTCCCGAAGAAAATTACCAGAAAAGCGCACATTTAAGAAAATCACTAGTTTCGGGTAATAAATGATTAAAAGAATCGAAATGTGTGATTCCTAACCTCGGCTTCGCCTCGGTTGATAAAATTGTTTAATTTTTGATCAAAGTGGTCTATGATTTTGAAATTAAGTTGGCAACAATGAATAACATAGACAGAAGTAACCACGTGACTGTACTCGCGCCCCAGAGAAAAATTTCAAGTAAGATATGATACCAGGAACATGAAAAAATGTTAAAAAAATTCTATCTGTCAAAAAATTTGACATTTATTTTTTGACATTTCATATTTTTTATGTCTTTAATGATACTGATGATCTTGTATATGTTTTTCTATAATTATTTAGTAAAAGTACAAAAATTTTGTTAATAAAAACCACAAATAACATTAAACAAAGATACAATTTAGGATACAGCTTCCTTGTTTCCTTTTCTAATAGTTTGTAGCAAAAATTGGAAAAGTATTTTTCCGACAGAAATAAATGAGTCAAAGTGCAAAATTTAAATTCTCATAACTTCGACTTTTTTAAAGATAATTTATTATAATTAATAATTAAATTAATTTATAATTAAAATAGATTTTACATGGCATTTTTCTCTGGGGCGCGGGTTCTGGCGCACCCTGTATACAGGATGTTCCAAAAGTCTGGAAACTGTTATTCTGGCGAAACTATCAAATTTTTTGGCAAATAAATTTATAGGTGTGCAATGGCTATAAAAATGCTATTCAGAAAAAAATTTGAATATTAATTATTTGTTTATTCTTACGAGATAAACATAGTAACATTGTTTTTTTAAATGGAAACCTATCACAATTTTTTTAGACAACGAGCTTGTTACAAGAATTGGTACCATGCAAAAAATTTTTTTGTAAACCTCACACTTTTTTGTTAAAAAAATTTTTGACTTACTAGAATTTGAATTTTTTTGAGTAAACTACCAGTTTTTTTGGAAATAAATTAATAAATGTTCAAAGGTTGTAAAGGAGCAATGCCAAAATATTTTTTGTTTTAATTAATTGTTTAAACTTTTGAGATTACCATACTAATAATTTTTTTCTTAAATAAAAACGGTTTTTTATTTATTGTTTTACAAAGATATGTTCATGCATTTTATAAATGTACAAAAATATTTATTGAAAATGTTACAATTTACGTTAAAAAATTTATAAACTTTATCTATTGTCAAAACTTTCATATTTCATATTAATGTGCATAGAAGTAATCGTTGAAAGAGATCATTTTAAGGTGGCAATCATGCAAAAATTCCAAAAACCCAATCATTCCTACAAATAATTTTTTTAAATAAATGTGTATCCCAGGTGGCAAAAAATAATTAAAATAAAATTAAAACAAGATATTTTTTTTCATTTCTTCTTATAGAATTCTTTCTTGTTTTTTCTTTTTGTTTCTGAGAGACTGGCAATGTTTTCTTTCTTTACTTTTAGTTATTAAGTAACTTCCGAATTTATTTTTATTTAAATTTTATATTGTTTATAAT
>NW_025401041.1:8154285-8163831 GCF_015345945.1 Tribolium madens | reverse complement strand
TAGCCAACGTAAAAATTTTTGTCATTATTGATGCGATTAAATTTGGACTGAATGACATTAATTGACACTTTTTGTGTGAATCAGCCTTTAAATTAAAAATGCATTTAGACTTATACAACCTACTTGATGCACATTAATATGAAAAAAATAAATTAACAATGATGGGAAGCAATATTGTTTATTAAATACAAATGTCACAATTTTAATATCAATAATTCAGTGTTCCTAATAACCACACAATTTAAAATTTGATTTTCGTTTCATATGTACCGTTATTCAATGTTGCCAACATAATTTCAAAGTCACAGCCACCTGATCAATTTTTTTTGAAACCTATTATTATTAATAAAAAAAGAAAAAATGTCCAAAAAAACAACAGGTTTTGTTATTGTTTGTCATATGTTTAGAAAAAGCACCCCCAATTGCTACGCCACTGACCTTGGCGAAAAGATGCAATCAGAGCCATCTAAAACAGCGTGACCTAATTTTAATTCCAGACAATCACAGGTCAGTGACCCTTGAAAGTTATTGTAAACACAAAAATAAACTAAAAGAGAACTAGATTTGGCCTAATTACCTTAATGAGTCCCCTTTCTTCTCCTCTTGACCCCCACAGTCTCTTCACAACTGATTTAAATTGAAAACAATACGTCCCTAACCACACTTTATTTGTAAAATTTCACTCAATTTTAATTAATTCATTTGAATTGTAACGTTTTTTGACGTCGGTGAATAGTTTAAAGTCCCGAAATTAACTTTTTTTAACGTTTGAAAACGACGCCACCACTACAGCGCATCCACCATTTTGAGACTGTTGGTACTACTGACTGTCAAATGCGCGAAATTCAAACTTGTTTTGTTTTTTCAGGTGCCCAAGTTGAGGTAGAGCCCCGGGAAGTCCTAGTCCTTCCTGGAAGTAATGTCACTGTTATGTGTCGAGTGGGCGTACCCCTCCAGTACTGTCGTGTGGAAATCCCCGGGATGCAACCCTTGAATCTTAATTCAAAATTATCAAATAATGACGTGGCCTACTATGGGGCAGGCCTGCCTGCTGGACAATGTGGTTTTCGGATAAATCAAGTGACTGAGAGAAACAACGGAATGATTAAATGTACCTTGGGTATAGAAACGGAACCCATGGAGTCCATTGGAATGGTACAACTCATCGTAGCGAGTGAGTGAAAAAATTCTTACAAGTCAAATGATTTTCTCTGTTTGTGACAATTTTTAGAAGCCCCAAGACTACCAGAATTGGATTTGAGTCGAGGCACTGACTCTGTCAACATCTACAAGATTAATGATGTCCTCCAAGCCTCGTGTATAGTCAAAGATGGCCGACCTGTAGCCAACATTTCATGGTATCTTGATAATGAACCACTCTACAGCAACGATCTTAGTATGCCAACTGTGATCGATTTAGCCAAAGAGAATCTCCAATCAAAAGTCCAGAATTTGACACGTGTCCTACAGGCGTCCGACAATGGCAAACATCTACGATGTGTGGCTTTTCATCCCGCCTACCCGGATGGGAGAGCCGAAACGGCACGCCAACTCGATGTTAAATGTGAGGTTAGACTTGTGAAAAATTTTCATTGATTTTGGATTTTTAGTCGCACCGTTGCCACAAGGGGAGATTGACAAGTTTGGGTATATCATAGGGGAGGCTGGGCTAATCACGGTGGTGGTCGAGGCCAACCCCAAGCCCATCATCGAGTGGGACATCGGCGGGGAGAGGATCAGGGAGAGGGAGAATGACCACACGGGGCGATTGGAGGCAGAACCCATCAAGGATATGGTACTTTTTTATTTTAATCCATACCCGACAATCTTTTTCTAACACCTTGTATTTCAAAAATTACAGGGAAATGGACGCTACGATGTCAGTTTGAGGATCGCAGCTATAAATAAACATGACACTGAAAAAACGTACTATTTGAGGACTTACAACGACATGGGAAGTACCGATTACACCATCAAAATTTCGACAAGTCCAGAACCGGAAGGTAAGAATGGACTCAACTACCGGGTGACTATAAATGATTGTCAATTTTGGTGTCAAGCAGCCTTGATTTTCAAATTCAAACGTCAAACTTTACGATTACAAATAATTCAGTGTTGCCAATTTTAATAATAATACAGGGTGTTCCGTCTAAACCCCACATTAAAAGTATTGGGAGTTCGAATAATTATACTTATTTGAAAATTGGTACATAGCCATAATCCATTAAATCCTTCTAAATGAAAATATTTTTAAAATGGCGGCACTTCCGGTTATACCGGAAGTCGTTCTCAACTTTCTTATTTTAAATAGAAAGCTATATTTTTTATTGCGTTTTTAGATTAATCGGGTTATTTTAAGGAAGTTTTCATCAGCTTTCCCTATACCTAAATTTAGCCATTTTTGATATATTTAGAGTTTTTCAAAAATTTTTGCATTTGCACCTTCCAATTTAAAAATCGGTAACTCTGCTATTTTTTAAAATTTTGAATTCGTTTTTTTGGCGTTTGAAAGAGAAAGTTTAGATCTTTCTTCCGGTGTTTTCAAATTTTGAAAAAAAATTAACAAACCCTAAAATTTTAAGCTTACTTGTGTAATAATTCAAATACCCATAACTCAATTTTTCCAAATGAAATACCCCAATTTTTATTTGACTAAATGGAAGAGAATTTAATTCTCTTATTATTAACATTCCCTAAACCTAGATTTAATAATTTTTAAGTTATGGTTACTTTTTGTTTTTTTCTTCAATTTTGTATTATTTAATTTCGTAAATTATAAAGTGAATATCTTTTTTATGCTGCTTAGGCTTTCACAAATTTTTGCACCAAACCAAACTGTACGGTAAGCCCCCTTTCGCGCCCCCCTTCTCCCCCTTTCTAATTTTGTCTCTCCCCCAGGTCTCGAGCTCGGTATTGGGGGCATAATCGGCATTATTGTTGCCATCCTGGTGATCCTCCTCGTGGTTTTCCTCCTCGTCTTCGCCAAAGTGACTGGTCGGTGGTGTTTCAGCGGTAAGTTTACTTCCCTCCCTCCTCCAAGGCTGCAATTAATTGTCGTGATTGAGTCCCCCCCCCGCATGGGTGTTTGCATGTCTCCGCGTGGCCTTTTAGCTTGTATTTTTATAGATGGCGCCACGGTGATCGACTACACAACCGGTGACAGCAGCCATCACGTGACTGTGGATGGAGTGAGTGGGGATGGAGTTGATAATCCGCACCACCAGGTGTCGCAAGAGTACATCAATGGGAATGATGTGAAGAAAGATGAGAAAAAGATTGATACTGCGGTGTAATTTAGGGACTTTTATGCGAATTTTGTGTTGGTACGACTGCTGTAGATTAGGTTTTCCCCCCTGATTCTCAATGTGTAAATATTGTCGTGATTTTTGTGACAATGGGGCGCACTCTATGACCCTAATAATACTCAATTGTTTCAATTTTTACTGCCATATTGCAATCAAAATGAGGGGTGAGGTTGGCAACGCTGCGCTGAAACATTCCATATATTTTTATAATTTTAGTGTATATTTTATTGTAATATAAGACAATAATTAGTTTATTTTTTTACCTAATTTAATTCTCATCATGTCTCTATTTATTCTCCCATTCTCGGATTATTTATATACATTCTTAGGAATTTTTTCAAGTGTTACGAACGCTGTTTAAAATAATTATATATTTAAGAGATAAAACTGATATTAATGTAAAAATTTTGTATGTTATATGTACTTAAATATTTAGAAATAAGTTGACCGATAATTATAAAATTGTTTTATAAATAAAATTATATGAGAGAATTTCGTTTCAGTCACCTCAATTAGTTGCAGTCGAGCGTAACCACAATTTAATCACACTTTTATTCATTACAGAGGGCCAAGACCCGAAAAACATCGGCGAATCGTGAGTATTTCCCCCACTGTTGTGGCCACGACTTGATCGACATGGTACACAAATCTCAATGACATTACTTTACAAACACCAAAATCCCCGTTTCCCTAACATTTAACCTCTGTAAACCAGTCCCCAGTGTCACCAACCGAACAAAACACACTTTTGCCAACTTTCAACACAAATTGTCACTGGAATAAAGCCGTACCATGTCGATAAAATCGCGCACGACTCATTTTTTCCAGAAGTGACACCGAAAGTGCCGACGTCCGCCACCAGAGGTTCCCACCGATCAAACTGACTCAATTTTTCAAAAAAACCAAGGACAAGGGCGCATCAAGTGACGAAATAGAGCCGAAAAGGGCCGATGATGAGGTTGGAACCTCCGAAGATCCAAAAGAGGGGTTAGTTTACGCAGAATTGGACCTAGTGAGCCCCACAAGTGTCAAACCACTTGTCAAAGATGACAATGAGAAGACCGAATATGCGGAAATTGTCTACACGCCACAAGACAAGGCGACGTAACGATAATTTTTGTACAAATTTTTCATGTTTAGGTTAGATGCACTGAGATTCGTCCTTAGATTAAGAGATTTTATACACGATGTACTTATTTTTTACGGTTTTTAATAAAGTTCAAACTGGAATTGGACGTTTTATTGGGTGAAAGGGGCAATTTGAGCGTTTAAGTTTACAGCCGATGTTAAAGAAACCTGTAATTAGTTTATACTCCTATAAAGCGTTTTAATTGTAATTTAATTAATTTACAATGCGGGGCTTTGGTAATAAGATTTCTTTGTCTTTGCGAAAGTCGTAAAATACAACATTTTATGTTTAAACTTCTCATTTGTAATTCAGAGAAAAATCTTCACTTTTATGGTGGGATTGTTGAGTTTATGGTCTCATTTTACTAGAAAATGCTGTCGTATTCTAAAAAGTGTCTTCTATAAAAATTACAAAAACTTGAGCAGACTAAAATTTTTCTAACTTTATTTAAAAAAAATGTTTTAAAACCAATTTTTATCATCTACCTCACTCTTGAAAATAAAAGTTTAATTACAAAAAAGTGTCTAAACAATTTAATAATAATTGTAAAACTCGAAATTTTTGAGAAATAAAACAACCTAAAATTTTAAGTGCAAAAAAACAAGACAACATCTTGTAAAAATCTTTCATATTTTTGAGACATTTGGTGAATTTTTTTCGGCTTATTTTAGAGGAAATTTTACAAAATCATTTCGTTTCTGACTCCAAAACGTGCTAAAACGCTAAAAAAAATTAGAAAATAGTGTCATTTTCGGCCTAATTTAGTGATTTTAAGGCTTTGTGTATCTCAAAAGGTACTTGAATATTCAAAGAAGGCAACAATAACACTATTTTTCACTTAATTTCATGATGTTTTGGTTTATTTTTGAGTTATCTGCAATTTTTTTAGATTTTATTAAAAAAAACTTGTAAAATTGTATTTTATTGGAATAGTATTTAATTGGAAAAATTTATGGATTATATACTACGGTTTTTGTTAATTATGTTGTTTTAGATTTAATTTCTCCACTTACGAGTAAACGAAAATAAATTTAGTGATTTTTGGGCCCAATTAACAGAATTTTTGCGAAAAAAAAGGTTTTTAGCTCGAATATTTATTCAAAAAGGCAACAAGAACACAATTTTCGGTTTTGTTCAGTGATTTTTCGGATTATTTTTGATCACATTAGGTCGTTTCTGAGTAAAAAACTTTTAAAAACGATTGAAAAAGGTAAAAATTGAGTAATTTTTTACTTAATTGATCATTTTTCTGATTATTTCTAAGAAATTTCGTGAAATAATTGCATTTTGTCTGAAGAATGTCTAATTTAGTGTTTTTTTTTGCTCAGTTTATGTCAAAAACGAAAAAGAAAACAATAACAGCATTTTCGACAAAATTTGATAGTTTTTCAATTTTTTTTGCTAAAAGATTTATTTTTGCGAAAACCTTGCAAAAATTGCGTTTTTGGGCAAAAAACAAACAAAAACGACCTGAAAAATGGTGTCATTTTTGGGCTAATTTAATGATTTTTGGGCCCCGTTAAAAGAATTATTGCAAAAAAATAAAAAATAAAGCAAAAATAGCGTTATTTTCGAGGAAAGTTGGTGATTTTTCATTCCGGTTAAAGGAATATCGTAAAAAAAACTGAATTTTTAACGTCTAATGCCAATAACTCCGGACTTATTAGCGATAACTTCTTATATTTGGTACCATTGGAAAGAGAATTTAATTTTCTATCATATAAAAAAAGTTCAGTGTTCTACGATAAATAGTTATCGAGAAAATTTCTGATAAACTCAAAAATATCAAAAATATAAATTCGACTATAAGTTTAAAACTATTACGAAAATGTGTGGTTGGAAAGTTCCTTTTTTTAATTATGCAAATTCAGAATTAGCGTCATTTTAATTTATTCTCACAAACAACAATTTTTTAACGAAAAATATAGTTCATTGTATTTTAAATGTTATTTGTTGAATACAATTTGAATAAATAAGAGGATTTGATACAATTGTTTACTAGTTACCAGAGAGGGTAAAATTATTTTGCTTAGAATTCCAATTTTTGGTATTAAAAAATTAAAGCCTTAAGTAAAAGAAAAAGGAAAGGAATATAACAGAAAAAAGGAAGGATATCACAATAACAAACAGTTTTAAAGATCGAATAAAATTATCTAAGTCGCCATTTGTCTTATTTACGGTTTAATTGGAGTAATTAGAAGATGAAAAAAGTATCAGGAAAACGCTCAACGGTAGTAAATAATAATTAAGAAATAACAATTTGATTTATTAAACATACCTAACTTATATTTCAAGTTTTAAAAGCATTGGATATTTATTTGTCCACTTACCGTTATTTACAATTAAAAACTGTCATAAATCACACCATTTTTGTAATTTTCTTCTAAGATTTCCTATGATAATTATTGGAGAGAAAAAAACGGAAACAACAAAACAAAATCCAGTTCGAGTACCGGAAAAACCAGAAAAACAGATCGAACCGTAAATAATAATATTTATTTGTTTCACAGAATCGTTCGATTGGTAGTAATTTACCTATCGTCAATAATTTAATTAGAATTAGTACTTAAAAGCACGTGCATCTAATGCAACAAACATGTCATAATTAGGGACATAATAACCCGCTTTCGGCCTTTCAAGGAAACGAGTTTCCAGTAATTTTCACGCACAAAAATGTGCTCATTTTCTCCCGACTTTTATCTTGTTTATTATTTCTGTGTAATAAAATCCTAATTTCTTGCGATAATACAAAAGCAAGGCCGGCATTTTTGCGCTTATTTTTACAAATATCTCAAACAGACTTCCGTCACTAATGATTCCTAATTATTTTAATGGATTATGGAGGAAGTTTTTTGCGAGATTTTAATCGTTGCTTTTTGTTTTTGCACTGACGTCAATGGTTCTCTCGGAAAATCTCATCGAAGTCGGCGACTTTTGGACCCATTGACTGATCAATGTCAAATTAAAAGTTAAACTTTTACGACTTGTTTAATCGGTATTTAATTTTTTTCGGACAAAAGCCGATAAACGCACCTGTTGCGCATTTTCTTATTTCTCTTTATGTTTTTTATCTATTTTTTACACTTTTTGGTGACTATATTTTACTCTCTGTGTTGTGTGTTTTTGTCTTGTGAAAACTCATTAAAACAAGCTAGTTTTTTAAAAATTTAATGGAAAACTTAAAATTTTATCCAGTGTTTGTAAAGAAAATGGCAAGGCGAAAGACTTATTGACAATTTGTATAATTACAAAAAATACAGGGTGGCCCAATGAAAACGAACCACCTCTAATATTTCAGAAACTAAAAAGATTTTGCAAAAACTCCAAAACAAGTCAATTTTGTTTCCGAGGGGGACATTTTTTGGCGTAATTTTTAAAGCACTCCCGGTAACCCCCTAACCCCCACGTACCCCAACTTTAAAAATTTAAATGACACTACCCCTATTGTTGCACACCAAATGAAAGCTATTTTAACAAGCTTTTCAAGACTTTTTACCAAAATTAAATCAGACCATCCATTCATGAGATACAGGATGTTCTACAAACACGAACCAAAACAGATTAATTTTGTGTTTAAAAGGGACATTTTTGACGCAATAAAAGCACCCCCATTAACCCTTTAACTTCCTCCACCCCAATTTCGTAATCTCAAATGACACCGACTCACTCAAAATGTTCTTTCATTTTTTTTTTCTATAGTTGAATATAAGATATCCGCAAAAAGTAATGTTTCTTATTAGTAATTTCTTCTAATAAAACTATTAAAATAAATTGCAAAAAACTTGTTATAGTTATTATTGAAGCTGTGACAAACTTATGTGTCTTTATTGGGTGATGTACCTAAAAAATAGAAATCGTTCTTGAGCTTCTTTTATGAATGTATAGAAATCATTTTATTTTGGAAAAAAGCTTTTAAAAAGCATTTAAAAAGTGTTTTTATTTTATGTATTACTACATCTTTTTTAAGTGTAATTTATAAAGTGTAAGATATATTTCAGAAAAAGTTAATTGTAATTTAGATTAGGCAATTGTATTTCAGAAAGTGTTAATTGTAATTCAGAGTTTGTCATTTGTAATTGAAAATTCGTCAATTGTAATTCAGAATTCGTTATTTTCATTTGAAAATTACATTATAAAAATTTTTTTGAAAATAAAATATTTTATTTATTTTGTAAAATACCAAGTTTATGTAATTCCTTAATTCTGGAAATAAAATTATTCATGTTTATGTGTAACTTCATTTTGAGATAACAGTAAATTACTCATCTGAATTACAACTGATATTTTCTGGATTACATGTAACATGAAAGTGAACTTATTTACTGTTCTGAATTCTATGTAATGGTTTCTAAATTACAATTAATACTTTCTGAAACACAATTGACTGATCTGAATTCCAATTTATGCTTTCTGAAATTACATTAACTAATCTGAATTACATCGTGGTTTCTGAAACTCATTTTACTCTTCAGAATTACAATTAACACTTTCTGAAACTAAATTGACTAATCTGAATTACATGTGATGGTTTTTGAATTACACTTCAAAAAGGTCTAGTGTATTAGTGCTATTTGACATTTTAGAGTTAACTGGTAGAGGTTGAAGGGTTACTGGGGGTGTTTTTAAAATTTCGTCAAAAAATGTCCCTCTTAAAAATAAAATTAGGGTGTTTTTTTAGAACACCCTATATCTCATGAATGGATGGTCTGATTCAATTTTGGTAAAAAGTTTTGAAAACCTTGCTAAAACAGCTTTCATTTGATGTGCCACAAGAAGGGTAATGTCATTAAACTTTTTAAAGTTGGGGTTCGTGGGGGTTAGGGGGTTACTGAGGGTAAAAAAAAATTGACCTGTTTTGGCGTTTTTGCAAAATCTTTTTAGTTTCTGAGATATTCAGGGTTACTTGTTTTCATTGGGTCACCCTGTATAATATTCTAGTAAATTATGCCAATATTTACAAACACTCATGTTCATTTTATTTATTATGTTTTCACTTTTCGCTTTTTCTTTCTTTAATTTTGCTAATTTGTATTTGGGAAAATAGCTATTTTTTTACTTTATTTATTCATTTTGAATTGTTGTTTTCTGAATTAACCTTTTTTATTTTTTATT
>NW_025401041.1:8136076-8153880 GCF_015345945.1 Tribolium madens | reverse complement strand
TTTCATAATCTGTAGGAATATGACAAAAAAAGCAAATTCAAAATGAGGAATTTCGAATGTTTAAAAAAATCTCTTCAAAAAAAAAACAATTTTAAAATCGAAAGCGCTTTATTTCTTACACCAAACAACACAGAATGTTCAAGCAATTGCTTTAAATTCGGATAATGCCACTTCGAAGATATAAAAATCCCCACCTCTCAAAGTCAGCGTCATAACATGCAAAAGTCTGTTAAAAGTGGTGGTTCGCAAAATATAGGGCACTCCTGCATCCCTCTCGATGTACATCGGAGGCCCTAAAGTCTCACAATCGTACAAAAAATACTCCGAATCTTGCACTTTCCCAAAAGCGTAAAATCTCTTGTCATTGTCACCTTTCGACACGCAAATAATCCCAAACCTTTTGATATAATCGTCGAAAAACGCCCTCAAGGCTTTAAACAAATTGAATTGTTTCAAACGGACAAGGAAAAGTGTCCCTTCGACGACTGGAGTAAACCTCACTTGGAAACTATAAGGGAAAATCGAGCACTCTTTCTTCAAATCCTCAAAAGTGACTTCGTAATTCTCATCTTTGATGTCTTTAATACACTCTTGAAAGTAATTATCGCCGAAAATCAAAATCGAATCTATAATATTTCCATTCCAATCCGCCAAATCGTAGATGTGAATCATCCCAATTGCGGCGACTAAATTCCCGAGGGTTTGTTTTTTGGGGAATTCCTGAGGGAACCTCTCATCTAACGGACTCAAATTCCCAAATAACGAATACAAATCGTCGGGGAAATCCACAAACCACCATTGGTTCCATCTTGGTAAATCACCCTTATTGAAACGCCAAGACCACGGAATTGGGTCAACTTCCAACCAAGAAATATCCTCATAGAATGGTTTACCCACAATTTCCGGCTTTTTCCCCTTCGGAATCTTATATTTCTTCACTCTGTTACTCACAATAACACTCTTCGGGGCCTTATTAATCGTCATAATTTCAAAAGAATGGAAATTGTAACTCTCCCCACCTTTTGTTAAATTCTTTCTGATT
The DNA here is from genome assembly GCF_015345945.1 of Tribolium madens. Taxonomy (NCBI): domain Eukaryota; kingdom Metazoa; phylum Arthropoda; class Insecta; order Coleoptera; family Tenebrionidae; genus Tribolium; species Tribolium madens. Next base: position 8,152,838 of record NW_025401041.1, on the reverse strand, counting down.
CGTTTGATCAACTTCGCAAAATTGCTATATCTTGTCCAGGAGGCTTTCCCATCATTAGGATCAAACAAGTGATAAATCTTGTCTTGGACACTCAATGCGTAACACCGATCAGGAAATTGCAAAATAAAATGTTCGTGTTTTTTATTCACCATTGTTTCAATACCTGGAAAACTAACTCAAAAAAGTACCCAAATTTAAATCACTCACCTGATCGAAAAGTCCGTCTGGATGAGTAAGTTGCAAATTTGACCCGATTAGCAATAATATCGAAAATATAATCATCGATACAAATATTTTTGATAAATTTCTTCGAACACACATCATGGTCTTCCACATGGTTGAAGATATTGATCCCTTGGTCGAGTACCATATCGATTTTGCGATCATCCCATCGTTTGATTGCTAGATTGAGGAGGAGGAGACAGGCGGCGAGACAGACGAAATAGTCTTCTTTGAGGGTTTCAGACACGGTACCACCACCACCAAGACTTTTGGTACCTTCAATTTTGTACAGTTTCTCGACCAAGTGGTACCCCATTCTGACTGGTTTCTTCTCTTCCACTTTTTTCGGCTTTTTGTAGCTTTGCACGACTATGTCATCTTGATCTGCTCCTTCTGCCTCTTCCACAATTTCCTCTTCTTCGATTTCTTCTCGTGGTAATTGCTTGACATGACACGAACTTAAAACAAACCTATTGTATTCTATGTTTTCATCTTGTTCCCTTTTTGCCTTATTGTGGATAATCCTTGCGACCAAAGAGTCAATATTAATGAAACGTGCAAGACACGCAACTCCTTCATTTGAAACACCTTTACTCAAACCAACTTCATTATTACCAAAACCGTCATAGAGATAATATAGATGATTTTTGTAGAAAAGGGCACAGGAATAGGTTGGAGTGACCACAATCCCGGAATTCCATTGAGGGAAAAGCATATTATGGATGGCCATAGCTAGTACACGTGGTTTCATATAAGTATCAAAAATATAATTAACTCTAATACTAAAATCAGTTTTTCCCAAACTAATCCTCGGAATTTCAAGTTTAAAATTCTGGTCATAGCGCGTATTAGAGTTTTGGTGCAATTCAGAACCACATTTGAGGACATAATCGACGACATCTTTTGACCACGAATCAATTGAGTACTTTTTGGCCACAGCCGAGGCCATAATACACACAAACGGTGCCATAAACTCCAATTCTGACCCAAACGCGGCCATATTAGTACCACCAAGGATAATCTGACTACCATCTGGTAAATTGACAAAATTCGTCTCTTTCGCCAACTCTTCCGCAAGTGTCACTTCTGGTTCCTGTGTCATTTCAAACTCGTACATTGCTTGCATATCCATGCGACGTCTTGTGGTCAAAGCCCTAATATCACGTACCAAAACTGGTACTTCCTCTTGTGGTACTTCAATCGGAAACAGTTCAGTATTGACCTCTTGTGACATTCGACTAACAAATGACTGTGACCCGATTTGGGTAAACTCCGAGGCGGCCATGTACCATTCTTGGGCCCCTTCAGCTGTCTCACCTTCACCCCCACCACCCATCTCCTCGGCTATTTCTTCCGCTTCGGACCGGCGACTTTTCTTACCTTTACCTTTTTCACCACCTTCACCTCTCTCAACCATTTCTTTCTCTTCCTGGGTCAAGTCAAAACCATCAAGATCAACAAATTCGATCGAAGGTTCTCCTTCGGGTTCCTCTGGGGGCGGTGGTTCAATTTGAGTATCAGAAAGACTCGGCGAGTCTAAATCAGCCACAAACTCTTGATCCGGTGGTGTGACCTTAGGGAGTGGTCTTGATGGTACTTTATGAACCATTGGGGGTAAATCCTCAAGTGCAATACTCCTAATGTTGGAACCAACTTCCAAAATTGATTCTTCCGGGATTTCACCAAGAAATGTAGCTCGAGTTGTATGATCAACTGTTACTGATTTAATAGCTTTTCTTTTGCCTTTTCGCATTTTAATTTTTTTGAAATTTTCGATTGGGTACTCGTTCATGGTTAAACATTGGGGGAAGAGGTCTCTAGTACCAGGATCGCGATGAATCTTACACACTTTCATCGCATGGATGTGAAAAATCATATCTTTGTGGTCAAAATTCGTAGAAATTGTTTTGATTAAAGAATCCAAAGTTGTGTGCATTGACACACAAGCTGTGCCTTCGCGACACTTCAAACCCTCATTATTTCTGGAATAGGGGTCAAAACAATGGTAAATATTTCGCTGTTTCCAGACAGCTAAGGCACAATTGTCAATCTGGATGATGGCATTGGAGGCACTCTCGAAAAACTTCTCCAAACGTTCCAACAAAACACATTTACTTTTTTTGAAGAGAAAATCAACAAAAAGGTTTGGGACTATATAGACTTCGACTAGGTACGGCCCAATTGTCATTACAGCCGGTAAATCCTCAATTTTTACCTCCTCAATTGAGTCGTTTTCGATACATTCCAAAAACAACTGATTTCCGATTATCACAATCTTATCAACTGTTCCTTTATGCCAGGAACTAGGAGGGGAGATTTTTGAGTAAACTAGTGCTACTAGTGCTATAGTAAGGGCTTGTTTGTTACGCGAAAACCCAAAACACTTATCGGCCAAATCAAACGAACCCAAAGCAACAGCTTTATCCTCATCCAAGACTTGAAAATTATCACTTTCAGGGATAACACCAGTCGAGTCAACTTCTTCAGCATCACGGAGTAACACTTTATAGGCATTAATTGAATAAATAATAAAAGGGACATTCTCGAGATTTGACCGGTTCAAAAGCACTGTTATTATAGACGCAGTGTCGTAAAAATTTGCCATAAGGGCTACACCATTAGGGTGTGAAAACAAATCAATAGTTCTAGCACTAGCATCAAAAAAATAGTAGTGTTTGTCCTTCCAAAGTGCAATAGTTAGATTTTCAGTTTGTAGAATCCCTGCGGAGTAGCGCGAAAAAAATATATTAATCGCCTTGGTCAAATTGTAGATTTTCTTGTCATCTGACCGGATCATGCCGGAAATTTCCGGTTCACTGACCACAAACCGGACTTTTCGTTTCCCCAACTTGCAATACTTTCGCAAATCGGTGATTTTCAACTCCACATTCTCGCCATGTAAATGTTGAGTATCAGCACTTTCTAAAAATAACTCATTTCCGGCTTCTAACACATCATCAATATCGGCTTGTGTCCATTTATCTGGATGTTTCAAGATTGAAAAACAATAAGCTGCTATTGGCATACAAATCCCTTGTTTGTTACGACTCAAAGGGGTGAAATGGAAGTCTCCTTGATGGACAGTACCGAGTTTCACCCCGTAATAGAACGTTTTCAAAGTTGGTTGTCTCAATTTTGTGAAGGAAAAGTTTTCGAATGTTCCTGGTTTGATTTGGCGACGAGGTCTTTCATAACGTTTGATTTCTGATTCGCGACGAAATTTCTGCACTAGTGTGTTTACAAATCGGTCTTCTTGTGGTACCACTTGATCTTCACCCTCCTCGATTTGCCAGTCTTTGCTTTGAATTGAAGTGGTTTTAGACATTTGTGACACTTTACGCCGGAATTGTCTAGTCAGGTAGTTCTCAAGTGGAGGTTCCACTTTGGTACCCTCTTCCCCTTCGATTTCCTGAATGGTGGCCAATTCTTGCGCTATGAGTTCTTCAATTGTTGGTCCTTGGGGAGTATCGAATGGTTCTGGTGATGGTTTAGGTTTCTTTTTGCGTCTCTTGGGTCTTGGGTGTTTCACATTGATGATGGTACCACTTTTGGGTTGGCGTTCCGCCAACTCGGCTGGTGGTGGCACCTCAGGGTGTATATCACTCGGGGAAACTGACGGTTTACGTGGAAAAACTTTAGCTTCTTTGATTTCAGCTGAAGGTGCCTTTAACTGGAACCCTTTGATTAAAACCCACCCTTCGAGAGGATTTTCAGTACCTTGACATCAACTTTTGTTATTTTCGTCGGACTTGGCATTTGGGTCACGTCATAACTACAAAATCTTAGGTCCTGGACGTACCTTTCGCGTCTTTCCCGATCTGCTCGTCTTTGTTTTCGTGTTTTGGGCGGTTTGTATTTAGTACCAGGTGGTACGCTTGTATCATGGGTCAAAAGATCGACTCGTGTCCTGAAACCCAACCTGGAATTACGATTCCTGATTAGGTTTCTTACGTTAGTGATGGCTGAAGTCTGATATCTGAGTCGTCCGAAGGTCCGATTTTAGGTTTAGGTTTGAGGCTTTTTTGGTCTCTCTGACTTTGCTCCAAGACGGGGTCGGGGTCAAAATAGGTTGCTCCCGTAGTCCGGGACTGGGCTCGACTTTTACCAGGCCTGGAAAACTCAATTAGGGGCAAATAGTTGGGAAAAATCTTACTACGATTTATCCATAACTGAAATTTTGACTGTCAAAATTCAATCAATCAAAAATTTTTCGGTAAGTCAAAGTTCGTCAAAATTTTTTGTGGAAAAAATGCAAAGAAAAACCCAAAAAGGGGCTACTACACCCAAAGTGCCATCGTCAGCGCTTACAAAAGACTGGAAAGAGCTGGAAAAACAAGTCATGATTTGCCCCGGGTCCTACAGCCAAGCCCATAAGAGGTTCAAAGGGCACAACCAACAAAGTGCAGCTACTTGTATTGTTGCATGTGCCTTTTCGAGCTTCAAACCCATGAATATTTGGACCAGAGAAGTCGTCGATGAAATCCTGGAAACTGGTACCAATCTTCATTTGAAAAGTCGTCAAATTTCCGAAAATCGATGTTTAGATCATTTGGAACCCCCCAAAATCTACAAATATTTTTATTTGGGTAACAACAAACTTTCAATTAGGGTTGGTATCAACCCTACTAGTGAAAGAGTCCCAAGAGACTCAACCATGATCCAAAAAGTCGAATCCATGCTCAACCGATTTTTCACCACCAACGTATCTGGTATTTTCGGGTGCCAACACACGTATTTCGCCATTTGGAAATACGGGAAACACTTTTTCATTTTTGACTCGACCGAACACAACCATCTGGGCGGCAAATGGGACGGTTTACCGGGCCTTGGGTACTGCTATTGCATCCGGGTACCAAGTACCAAACACCTAGCCGACATCATTATCAAAAACTGTCCTCTCAAACAAATCAACAAGTTCATAATCCACCCTTGCATTTTGGAAAAAGTGATCCAGATTAACACCACGCCGCCTGAGACGGTCAAGGGCCAGACACCGGTACCACCAGAGGCACCAAAATCCCGGCTTAAGGCCCCTCGACACATAAAAGTCCCAGAACCCAAGCTTGAAGAACCCAAAGTTGAACTTGAACCCAAAAAATCAGTCTCCAAGTCGCGTATCCCACCCGAACGCCCAAAACTAGCAAGTTTGACACATTTCACCAAACTACCAGTTGGTACCATTGGTATTTTGCGTGCATCGACCCATCAACGTGACCCTCGTTTTACCAGAAATAATGGTACTCAAGCACTAGGCAATGCAATGGCTGCCTTGACTATGCTAAGACAATACAAGTCCAAACAATGGATTCGGAAGATTTTGGACGACATTTTGAAACTCGGAGAGGTGATCCATCACGAGTCCAAATCTTTACCCAAAGGCGATTTCATTGAAAAAATTATTTTAAACGACAAGGAATACAGTCCTAAAATAGAAAAATATGGATGTGTAGGCCGTTTGACCTCCGATGACGACAAAATCTTCAATTTGGAACAGGCCGTGACCAATGTTTTAATAGATACAGACTGTTGTATACTTATAGGACCCAACATTGTGGCCCTTTGGCGCGAAAATGGTCGCTATTATATGTTTGATCCCGACGAGAGGAACCCTAATGGTACTTCAATCAAACCAGGGGACCCCCCGGGGGTCGCTTGTGTCACTTGGTTCAACAAACCCTCCGATTTAGTGTCATTATACTTGAGCAATGTCCCCAAAAGTACCCTCAAGGACCGTTTCATGATCTGCAAAGTCAAAATCAAGGATTATGTCCAAATCCCTGAAAACTGGTACAACTTCAAGGCTTTGAAGTACAACAAGTGGATCCTCCGGGGGAATTTCAGTCAACAAGACCGGAGATTCCCACCGGAGTCACGTAACGCCCAATGCACGGCTAACGCGACCATGGCATTGACATACAAAGAATTGAAAGAAGAGAAAGAATGGGATGATAATACAGTTGATCAAGTTTTGATCAGTGGTGATGAATTTTATCAAAGTTGTGTCAATTATTTGCAAGAAACTGGGCGATTTAAACACAAGTATTTGATGGTCGATGAAGTGAAACGGGATTTTGACGTCGAAAACAAGAAAGTCAATTTGGAAATTGACGATTGTCTTGTCAATGGGATTGTCAATGCGAAAAGTGACACCGGAATTCCGAATCTTCGGAGAGGATTTGAACAGTTTTTTACTGACAGTGATGGAGGGATTGTCACTGCTAATCTCCAGTCAATGGCAGTGTGGAAACGTGATGGTACCTACTATTACTATGATTCACACTCACGAAACGACAAGGGAGTAGTATGTGGGTTTGGTACTGCTTGTATTTTGCGATTATTGACAATTGAAGACTTGACAAATGCCCTCATGACGAATTTGGGGGCTGATAAGCAAAATTTCTTTAATATAAGTCGAGTAGTTGTCAAATTAATTGACATGACTGAGGATGGTGTAGTCAAACCCCCATTGAACTACTATGAAATGGTCAATGAGTTTATCGCAATTTTGAGATCAAATAACTCCGAAAGGGACAAGAAATTTGCCATCAATTCTGGCAAACAAACCGTTCCGATGTGTCTCGCAGCTTTGGCTTTCAACACTTTGACACCATCTTTTGACTGGACTAAGGAAGATGTCGACCAAGTTTTGACTTTTGGGGACAAACTTTACACCACAACTATGGAGGATATGTACAGTGGGGAGATTATAGAAGGAGAGGGTGACGATGTAACGTCAGATAATGTCAAAAAGGAGGTCCAAATCGGGTCTAATTTGCTCACTTTTGAGTTGGAGGATGTGTCCTCGGGCAATTTTGAGGACAATTTGAAGGAAGCCTTTGAACATTTGAGTTTGAGAGTTAGTGAGGAAGGAAACGAAGCCTTCCAGTCGATTTTAGAGTCGCCAATGATGACAGTTTCGATTTGGCGTGACGACAATCTAATCTACTTGTTTGATTCAAAACCACGAGATGAAAGGGGTCAAATCTATGGTAAGGATGAATGGAGTGCTAAAATTATAATAGATGATGGTGAAACTGAAGAGGAGAAGAAAGATGACGAAGGGGAAAAAGACGAAATGGGCGGTGGTGACAATTTGGGGGAACCTGAAAATGACAATGACGAAGATGAAGACGAAGAAGAAGATGAGGAAGAGGGAGAAGATGACGTTTCACCGGTTGAAAAAAAGGGTTCCCAATTTTGGAGGACAAAAGAACAAGAAGGCAAGGCTTGTGTTTTGAGGTTTAGCCGAATTGAGGATTTAGTCCAACACTTGCTTGATAATTCTCCTCCAAACAAACGAACCGAGCTTGAATTCACCCTCAAAGGTGTCAAAATCGCAAATACTCCAATCGTTCATGAGATTTTTGATCCGGAAATTGAGGATAAACCTGATGAAATTGCAGGGGACTGGAACGAGTTTAAGGAATTTGATCATGGCAAATGGATTTTGAGGAGTGTCCGTAATTTCAGGGATGGTCTATTCCCTATTGTCAATCGTGGAAAACAATCCCTTCCTATGTGTCTTGTATCTCTTGCATTTGCCAGTCTTTTTGCTTTAGAGAAATTCACTCAAGACGTCGTCGATGGTATTTTGAGTTACGGGGACCGGTTATACACAGTTGTGCGAAAATTGAGGATCAAGGAATTGAAAGAGAGTCTTGAATTGAGTGACGATGAAATTGAGCAAATCCTCAAAGACACGAAATTTGAATTGCGTGATTATCCCAAGAGGATTTGCATGGGGGAAAAGTTGGCAATTTGGGAGGGGAGTTTTGAGGTCATCGTCGGTGATATTACCTCAAAGGAAACTGAAGGTGTCCCAAATGTCACAACTGGGCTTCAAACCTTCTTCGAGGAGCACCAATTCGGGATTTTGACATGTAAAGACTACCCTGTTGGGGTTTGGAAGTCCGATGAAGTCTTCTACATGTTTGACCCGCACGCGAACGGTCCTTCTGGCCTCAAAACACCAGTAGGTGTCTCGTGTATTACGCGTTTTATCAATTTGGAGGATTTGGCCAAAATTTACATGAAAAATTTGCCAAAATACGGCAACAACTTCTTTGAAATTCACTCCTTCAGTTTCAGTCACGATAAATGTGTGAGGGAGCGTCATCCGGAGGAAAAAGTAGAAAAAGTAACCAAAATCGGTGGTTTTAACCCGGTTATGGCCGGTAAAAGTATCCTTCGAGGTGATGTTAAGCTCGATTGTACGAAATTTGACCGGGGGGTTCACATAAACAGCGCTGCAATTGCATTTGTTGCTTTGGCACTCTCTCTTAGCAAAGATCCAGAAACTTGGACGAAAATCATAATTAGGGAAATTCTAACAGTTGGTGAAGAGCTCCATAATGATTCTATTGATCGACTCGAGGGGAAATTTGATCCATGGAAGGACAGACTTGGTGTCCGACAAGTCAAAACCGATTTTTCTATCGGAAGACTAAAAGTTAATTGTGCCCTAAGATTCACCGAACAAAAAGGAATTGTCGATGTCAAAAACACCAAAACTCCAAATCTACGACAAGGTTTGGAACGATTCTTTGAGGAAAACTCTCATGGGATTTTAGTAGCCGACAAGTTTGTACTTCCAGTGTGGGAACAAATGAAAGGTGATGAAGTTAATATATTTATGTTTGATCCAAACTCCCGTGGAGCCACTGGATTACCCAGTCAAGGCGGGAGTGCCTGTATTATGAAGTTTTGCAACTCCAAATTGGCCTCGGATCATATCAAGGCCTGTATGATGGACATTGACAAGACCAGAACTGAGTTTGCAATCATTCCGGTTGAAATCATAGTTGGCAGTGCTAAAACTAGGAGAAAAGTGGGGATTTGTCCCAGTAAAAAGACTCTCCAAGAACATCAAACACCTCTTCAAAGGGAGTCAAGACCTACTAAGAGTCAAAAAGAGTCAAAGCCAACTATTACACCTCTTCAAAAGGTACAAAGGGAGACAAGGCCTACCAAGAGTCAAAAAGAGTCAAAGCCAACGATTACAAGACCGGTTTGCCCTACCAAAGAGACTCTTCAGCAGATGCAGAGAGAGGTGCGACTTGCTGTAAGTATTTTGGTTCATTTTTAGCAATTTTGCGTAACATTTGGGGTATTTAGGCTGAAGAAGAACGCAGAAAAGCCGAAGCGAAACGTTGCTACACTCTTGGAAGAAACGAAATGTACCAAATTAACAACGACGTTGCTATAATTCGAGCTACAAGGGCCGTACAAGCCGACCGTGACTTACCAGTCAACGTTGCTGCTTTAGTTTTGATGAAAATCGCAACCGATTTGAGTAAATGGACTTACAAGCAGATGGAAGTTGTGATAGAAACCGGTTACCAGCTTTACGTCGATTCTTACAATGCTTACAAGCCGCCTACAAGCAAACTTTTGCTACCGCATATCCTCCGACGTGTTTTGTTGCGAGAATTGGAGGTCAAGATTGATATTAGACTTCCAGTGGATTGTGGGCCGTTTATAAAGAAGAATGTCATGGCTCAAGTATCGCATTTCTTCACTTCGACTAATTTCTTCTTTCTCAATTATGAGGAGTTTCTAATTTCGTTGTTTTTCAAGTCGGGTTATTACTTTATGTTTGATCCGTATTCGAGGGACTTGAATGGGAATAAGTGTGAGGGAGGAAGTGCCGTTTTGATGCGTTACGGGAGTTTGGAAGGGTTGGTTGAGAAGATTTTGAGGAATTTGGGGCCGGAGGAGGGGCCAGTGGGCCATTTCGGGCTGATTGTGGCCGGAATTGTGAGTGTGCAACGTGTGAATAAGTAGTTTTGTAATTAGTAACCCAATAAAGATTTTGAAAAAAATGATTTGTTTTTTCTTTATTTAAAACTAATAAGAAAAGTTAAAAAAGGTCTAAATTTTGGGGAGGATCGTTGACGGAAGTTAAAACGAATTTGAAAAGGGAGGAAAATGAAGAAGAACAAACAACTAAGGGAAAAAAATATATTGATCAAATTACAAATAAAAACAAAAAATAACGCAAAAGTTCCTTAATTATTATTAATATAATTATGTAGCACTGAGCATGAATTATTATTAGTTAATGCTAAGAAAATTACAGAAGAAACTAAAAACATTAGAACAGTGCGACCGATTTTTACCAAATGTTTCGTGCTGCGTCCCCCTGCTACAACTAACTTACATACCAAATTTGAAGTTTCTAGCTCTTAATTGTGTCTTGAAGCTATAATTTGTCCAGAAATGTAAAAATTTGGGTAGAAACTAGAGAATGAGAACAAGCCAAAAGTTGAAACTGAAATTGAGAAAATTTAAGAAAACTTTGAAGATAGTTCTGAGCAAGAAACCAAGCTGATGCCAAAATTGAAAAGAATTGGGAAAAATCATAACTGAAGAAGAGTCCTAAAGCAAAGAAAAAGGAAACAGAGGAAGAGAAGATCAAAATTGAGGAGAAATGCGAAAAAATCGATGAGAAATCCCCCGAAATTGACAATTTGAGTTACCAAGTAACAGTCAAAAATTTCCAAAATCACTAGTGTCAAAAATTCTTGTTATGGAAAATCAGAATCAGAATGTGGAAAGTAAGAAAGAAAATTCGCTGTCAAACGAGTGGAAAAAGTTAGGTCTGGAGGTGATGCTCCTCACCGGCACCGTCTCCCAAGCCCACAAAAAGTTCAAAGGTCACAACCAACAAGGGGCAGCAATCGGGGTCGTGGCTTGTGCTTTCGCCCATTTGAAAAACATGAGGTCTTGGAAAAGGGAAACTCTAGACAAGATCCTCGCAACTGGAGATGCCCTCTACCTGAAAAGTCGCCAAATGGAAGGCCAGAGATGCAAGGACCATCTATTGCCCCCCCACATACACAAATATTTCTACCTGGGGAGCACCCAAGTCAGCATGAAAGTCGACGAAACGTACCAACGCTTCAAAATATTGAACGACTCCAACATTGCCCAGAATTTAGTCAAACATTTTGAGACTTTTTTTGAGAAAAATCACCAATTTGGAATTTTGGTGTACCACCACCAGTATTTGACATTTTGGCAATTTGGGGACTTTTTCTTCCTGTTTGACTCAACTGAGTACGACCAAGAGGCCAATCGGTGGTCAGGACCCCCAGGTCTCGGGGTCTGCATCCTGTTGCGACTACCCCAAATCCCCTTATTGGTCGCAATGATCCAAGTCATCCTCCCGTTAAAATACTCAAACACCTTGACGATTTACCCTTGCAAAGTCGAGAAAACCGTCAAGATTAACACCAAACCGCCGGAAACTCTTGAGGTTCAAGGGAAAAAAGTTGAGGGTCCGGTGAAGAAAGCCTTGGAGCAGTTTGGGGAACCACAGGTGGTCCAAATCGAACCTCCAATAGAAGAAATTGCACCAGCGGAAGAGATTGTGAGGAAAGTACCACCAGAAAGCTCAATCCCTCCTCAAAAACCCCACCTGGAACCCACAACCAAGTATCAAGGTTTAGTTCCCAAATTTGATTTCTCCCCCTGATTTCACAATTTCAGAGTTAATTGAGGGTGTTTCTGGGATTCTTCGTGCTTCAACCCACCAAAACGACCCCAAATTCACCAAATACCAAGACTCCTCGAATGCTTTAGCCGCCCTTTGCATGTTACGCCTACACAAATCGAAATTTTGGAATCGCGACATTCTCAACCAAATTTTGAAACTCGGAGAGTTGTTTCACACTGAATGGTCAAATTTCCCCACTATTGACGATCGACCACACAATTTCATCATCGAGAATAAGAAATACCGACCGGTTTTGGACCATTCAGTGCTTGGTTCTGTTGTTTCATCTGAACCAAATATTCTCAGTTTGGGTGAAGCTCTCTCAAATCATTTTCTCGACAACGATTGCGCCTTTTTGGCAATTAACACGAAAAAACTTGCACTTTGGCACGAAGATGGCAAATTCTACATGTTTGAACCGAATGAATGCGACGAGTTTGGTACTCTAGTCAAGGATCAAAATGGCAAAGCTTGTGTTTTGTATTTCTCACATTTTAGTGAGTTTTTGGCCAAAATTTTAGCAAACTTGTCACAAAAACAACACAATGCGTATTTTTGTCTTTATAAAGTTGAGGTTGACGATGTTGAAGACACCTCAGATGATTGGTTTGCGTTCAAAGCACTGGCACCACAAAAATGGATCCTGAGAGGTACTTTTAGTCAAAAAGACCGAAGATTTTTGGAAGAATCCCGGAATTCGCAATGTGGTGCTATGGCGGCTTTGGCTTTAGCCTTCCGGAGTTGGATCAAAGTCGAGGAATGGAATTCTGACACTGTTGATACCATTGTGGAACATGGAGACAAATTCTACCAAATTTGTGTCGAAAATTTGAGACAAAATGATCAATTCCGACACCCACATTTAATGATTGCTGAAATTTACAAGAGTTACGATATTGAAAATAGACGTTTTATGTTTGAAATCGACGATTGTCTAGTCTACGGTGTTGTCAATTCAAAAACACCCGGGATTTTGACCCTCCAACAAGGTTTAACTGAATTTTTTCAAAATTCTGATGGTGGAACTGTGACTTCTAATGACCAATCAATGGCTATATGGCGTGAAGGCGACGCCTATTTCTACTTTGACTCACACAGTCGTGACAAAGAAGGCTTGTCGTGCCCCTTTGGAACGGCTTGTGTCCTTCGGACTTTAAATATAAAAGATTTGACTCAAATTTTTCTATCGAATTTGAAAGCCGATCATTTGAATTTATTTAACATCAGTCGAATTGATGTCAAAATTGTCGAAATCACCGATGAGGGTTTTGTCAAGCCTTCGCGGAACAACTACGACGAATTGAACGATTTTACGACAATTCTTCGGTCGAATTTCAGTCAAAAACACCAAAAATTCGGCTTTTTGAACATTGGGAAACAAACAGTTCCGAATTGTTTGGCCGCTTTGGCCATGAACATGCTTATACCGTCTGAATTTTGGCGAAAGGAGGATGTGGACCAGATTTTGAATTTCGGTGATCGACTTTATTCTTTTTCCATGGCTGCCAACTACGTGGAAAATGTCCCATGTGACGAAATCAATACGACAACAGTCCAGAAACAAATCGTGGTGGGGAGTAATTTTTTCGAGTTTGAGTTTGGGGAACATTTGATGGGGAATTTTGAGGAGAATTTAAGAGACGATTTGGGGACTTTGGAGGTTTTTGAGGCGGTTTTAGAATCACCATTGATGACAGTTGCTTTGTGGCGTGATGACAACACGTACTATCTTTTTGATCCTCAACCAAGAGACGAGAGAGGACAAGTGTTTGGTAAAGATGGTTGGAGTGCCAAAATTGAGGAAATTGAGGCGTCTGTGACAACTGATCAACAGTCGGTGACAACTGAGGTCACAATTGAGGAAGCAAATGTTGAGCAACAACCCGAAGAAAGCGTTGAGGTTCAAATTGTGGAGGAACCAACTGAGAATATTGAGGAATTGGCACAAATGGATGAAGGTGAGGATGTATTTCCTCCTCCAGTCGAGAAAAAGGACTCTCTCTATTGGAGGATTCAGGAGGAACAGTCGGGGAAGGCATGTGTTTTGAGGTTTGGCCGTTTTGAGGATCTTGTCACGCATTTAGTGGAAAATATCCCACCAAATAAGCGACAAAGTACTGAATTTGAACTAAAATCAGTCACCACGACTAATACTCCCTTTAGACACGAAGTTGTCGATTCTGAGGAGGAAGAAATCGATGAAATGATCATCGATTGGTACAATTTTACCGAAATTGATCGTGGACGTTGGATTATGCGAGGTAGTCGTTCAATGTTTGATCGTTTGTACCCCGAATCAAATCGGGGGAATCAAGAAATACCAATGTCGATGATGTCTCTAGCTTTTGTCAATTTGTACAACATGAAATGGTTTGAACCTGATTTGATTGACAATATTTTGGACTACGGGGACCGACTATTAACAGTTTTGAAACGTTTGAGGAAACAACAATTCAAAGAGTTGCATTTGGGCGATGAGGAAATCAACGAGATTATTTCGAATACCTCATTTGATGTTGTCCATTACCCGGTCAAAATCTGCATCTATCGAATTGCAATTCGTTGGGGAGTGGAACTTGGCGTTACCACCGGCGATACAACATCCCAAAACCCCGATGTTTTTAACCTTGAAACCGGTCTTGGGGACTTTTTCGACAAGAAACAATTCGGTCTTTTGCAGTGTAACACTTACACAGTTGCTGTTTGGCAAATTGAGGATTATTTCTACATGTTTGATTCACACCCATGTGGTCCTAGTGGTGTCAAATCACCAATGGGGGTTTCCTGTATTACCCGATTTACAAACTTGGAAGATTTAGCCTCGCTTTATTTGAAAAACTTGCCCAAAATTGGGGAACACTTCTTTGTTATTCATGGTATGACATTTGAGGTTACAGGGGAGTGTCCCAAAGGCTTCCCTCCCTTAGAACCAGTTGAAGGAGTTCGGAATTTGGGTGGGTTTACTTCGATTATGTTGGGTAAGTGTATTTTGCGAGGAGGGGTGAAACACAAATGTGAGAATTTCTCACGAGGGGTGCACAATCATAGTGCGACCATTGGGGTGGTTGCGTTAGCTTTGGGCAAAATTAGACACCCCTTGACTTGGACCAAATTAATAATTGATGAGATTTTGAAATATGGGGAAGAGTTATATTTTGAGACTTTGGAACGTCTTGGTGATAAATTTGATCCTTGGAGGGATATCCTTGAACTTTCTGATACCAATAATGACTTCCAAATCGGTATTGTCAAAATCAATTGGACTATACCTTCAGATGAGCGTATTTGGGGCAAAGTCGATGTTAAAAATTCCGATATTTTGAATCTGAGACAAGGTTTCGAGAAATTTTTCGAGCGTTACACTCGAGGAGTCCTCCTAGTCCAAAGATTCAAACTGGCAGTGTGGAAGCAATGTGACGATGAATTCTTCTATATGTTTGACCCGAATTCACGTGGTGCCACTGGACTTCCCACTCATGGTGGTACCGCTTGTGTTTTGCGTTTTCATAGTACCAAAATCGGGTCAGATCATGTGATTGCGTGTTTGTCAAGTGAAGAGGTACCACTCATCTTCCTGTTTGTGCCAATTGAAATGATTACGAAAACGGTTCGAAGTCCAAAAAAACGGACTTGTAGATTAGAAATGAAAACTTTGAAGCCAGTCACGTGTCCAAAATGGGCCGATAAAGTCCTCCAGAACCAAACACTTGAACGAGCGGTAAGTCCAAACTAGGATTTTTAGGGTTTTATTTTTGGACTTGTAGATTCACGAACGAGTTTTGAGGAGTCGTCAGAAGAGTTTAACGATGTTGGCTCGTATGGAAATGTACCAAATTAATAGTCGGGAGAGTATAGTTAGAGGGGTGCGCCCCCTGTACCCCAATAGTGACCTCTCGGTTAATTATATAGCCTTCACGTACTTCCTCACGAGTCCAGATTTGGACTCGTGGTCTTGGTACCACATCGAAATGGTCCTCCAACTCGGCAAACAACTCCATATTGACTCAATCGTCGCGTACAAACTCCCCGAGAAAAGATTGAGTATTTTTGAGGTGTTGAGGACTTTTGAGTGTGGCAATAGAATAATCAAATTGAAAGTCCATAAACCCATTGTGGTGTCGAAATTGAGTAAATTCAATGTGGTCAAATCACTCGAAAGTGTTTTCTTATCGTTGGAGTGTTTCCTGTTTGTTTATTGTGATTGGGTGGTGACTTTGTGTCTCAAATCAGGTTTTTACTACATGTTTGATCCCTACAACAGGGATTTGAACGGGAATAGGATTGAGGAGGGAGGGAGTGCCGTCATGATGAAATTCTCAGATGTGGATGCGTTAACTGAAAAAATTGTTCATAATTTTGGAGGTTTTGAGGATGAGGAGGAGGAATTTGTGTTGTTGTTTTTGGAAATTGGTCTAAGTCCAGTGACAAGTACCCCAAAACCCAGTCTTGCGTGATTTTTTTTTGAATAAATATTGTTTTTTGGATTTGGCTACTTTTTTGAATTTGTAAAATACAGGGTGTTTTTTGAAAAACTGCAACCGCTATAGAATTTTTTTTTATGGTCCGATTTCAAAAAATAAAAAACTGAATTAAATGGTTTTTAATTTAGTATAAAGTGACAACTTTAGAATTTTTCTAAATGTCTTAGTATATCTTGGGTTATTATCAATTTTCTAATTTTAAATTAAAACCCATTTTTTTTTCATAATGTGGAAGGTACTAGTTTTTTTTGGTACAGCCATGTGCAATATCTTTCACTTTTACTGGAATTTATTGTTTAAAAAAATGATCAAAGTAAAAAAAAATAATAAAAGTTAATAAAATCTAGTTGCAAGGTGTCATTATTGTGATGTCAAAAAGTAGCAAATGAAAAACTAAAATTTTTTCTAAATTTTAATAACTTGACAATGAAAAACATCTAATTTGGTGTGACTAATTTATTTTATTATTATTTATTTACTTTAAATAAAATTATTGTTAACGTCAATTTTTCATTCACACCATGCAACTAGATTTTATTAACTTTTATTAATTTTATTTAAC
>NW_025401041.1:8134816-8135981 GCF_015345945.1 Tribolium madens | reverse complement strand
TATACCATATTAAAAGCCATTTTTAGCTTTTTGTTTTGAAATCGAGCAATAAATAAAAATTTTATTGTTTTTTAACGATATAAAATATACAGTGTGTGGAAAAGATAAAAAAAGATAAAGATAAAAACGGATAAAAAAAACAAATAAATTTTTTTATTTATCTTTTACAAGAGTTGATTCATCTATCCGAGGAGACCAGAGAAAAAAATTCTGTCCAAAAATTTTGACATATTTTTTGACATTTGACATTTTTTTATGTTTATACTGATGATCTTGTATATGTTTTTTTACAATTATATAGTAAAGGTCTAAAAATTTTGCCAATAAAAGCCACAAAAAACATAAAAAAGAATTATAATTAAGAAGTTAGCTTCTTTGTTTCCTCTTCAAAGTTCAAAAAAACTTGGAATATTATTTTTTTAACAGAAATAAGTAAGAGTCCAAGTGCAAAATTTAAACTCTCATAACTTCGAAATTTTTATAGATAAAATTTTAACTTTAGAAATTATTGTTTAAAAAAATTATGAAATTAAAAAAAAAATGTTAATAAAATCTAGTTGCTTGGTGTCAACTAAGACAATGCCATTATTATAATGACAAAAAGCAGCAAATGAAAGACCAAAAATTTTTAAAAATTGAGAAATTTGATTTTCTTAACTAAATTAGTTATTTTATTCTGTACTCAATGTTAAAGAGTGCTTTTATCAACTAATTTCAATAGATAAAGTAGTCTTTTATCGTCTCGTGAAATAAAGTAATTTTTATCTACTGTTTATATTTTATCAACTAATTTCAGTAGATAAAGTAGTCTTTTATCGTCTAATAAAATAAGGTATTTTTTATCTACTGTTTATATTCAAGAAATTCTGGTAGGTGAGTACAAAATAAAACTCGTGAATAAAGTCCACTCGTGACTTCGTCACTCATAAACTTGACCTTTTCACTTGTAGATAAACAATTTCTTTATCGTCTTGTATGATAAATAACTATAATTTTTATTTATTTACTTTCAATAAGATTATTGTTAACGTCTATTTTTTATTCACACCATGCAACTAGATTTTATTAAGGTTTATTTTTTTTTCTACTTTGATGATTTTTTTTAAATAATTTTTAGTAAAAGTAGAACATATCTATTCCAAGAAAACTAATATCTTCCAAATTA
>NW_025401041.1:8118664-8134401 GCF_015345945.1 Tribolium madens | reverse complement strand
ATTTTATTTAATTAATGATAAAATTTGTATTTAATTTTTTGATACTGATCCAGGAGTAAATAAATATTTTGCATTTTTTCGATTAAATTAATTTAGTGAAAAATAAACCATAGGCGTCGTGCCTCGTGGGCTGAATTTTCATTCATGTAAATAACAAAGAAATAAAAATGCAATAAATAATTGTCCGAAAAATTGCTCATTTTGTAAAAATAGAAAAATTCTTAGAACCTATAAATTGGCGGATTATAATTATTTTTAATTTCCTCAAATTTATTCTAATTATATGGCAGGTCCTTGATTATTTTAAACGGTAGAAATCTCAGTTTCCAAGACATTGAACTTCAAGCATTTAATAAAATATTCCAATTACTGACTAATTAAAAAGCGATTTTCTGTCGCAATGGTCAAAAATCAAAGCAGACGAGATTTGAGAATTTGGTGACCATGATCCAAATTTTCGCGAAGAAAAATAATGAGTGTTAATGCAAGAAAACTACGTAGGAAATGATAAAAAGCAATTGTTTTTGTTAATTATCTCATTATAGTATTTTATGGACGCAATGAGGTGACGTCAGGAAATAAATAAACTGTCATAAATGCAACCGATTGAAAAGTCATTTCGCTTCTAATGAATTTATTTATTTTACAATTTATGGCACTTAAAAATGTAAATATTTATTTATTGTTATAGTATTGTCTAATTAATTGCTAATTACAATCGCACATTAATTGATTTTTTGATAGAATGAATCACCCGTGCAACAGTGACTTGATTTTTTCCGCCCAATTATTAAAAAAATCGTATTTTTCCACTTGCTTATTACCATAATTGATGGTCAATTAATCACAAAGAAAAATGGATATGTGTTTTGTTTACGAAGAACCGGTTTTTCATGACAATTTTTTAAGCCTTCCTGTTGGCATTTAAATAATCCAAAAATAGTCCAATACTGTTATTATCGGCCCTCCTGTGTGTTTACTTCTGTTGAAAACAAATCGATAAATCAAGCCACAACTCACGTAATTGTTTAGAAATTGTCGGCTATCTCGGAGTGAGATAAGAGAGGTTGGGGTCGGAGTTCATCCGTACGCGTTTTGTGCACGATATGTACCAGATTTGGCCCCAATTGGGCAATGCACATAGAAGGAAAAAAGAAAATCCGGGTCAAGTGCTTTAAATCGCTTGAGAATTGAGGGGAAGAACTAAGGGATTTTGATAAGCTCGAGATTAGACAGTTTCGGATTGTCATTGTCAAGGTTCCAGTGGGCGAAGAGATTTTGTTTCCATTTTTGAAAAAAAAATAACTTTTTTTCTTGATTTTCGTAATAAATTTAAAGAAAGGAAAAGTCGCATCATTTTTGTTTCTCATCATATTTTCTTATTTCTTGTTTTATATACTTTCTTCGTCAGCTTTGATATTGTTTTTTCTTTTTTTTGAGAATCTTTTTTTCCGATTTAACTAACTCAAGCTTTCGATTCTATTTTTTTCTGAGTTTTAAATCTACTTCTTTTTACTTTTCTCTCTCTTCTTTGTAACTCATTATTACATTTTTATTTTTCTTTATTGTCAACTTTTTCTTATCTTTCTCTATATAATTTTTGTCTTTTTTGCATTGTTCTTGTTTTGCTTTTTATTTTTCTCTTCGTTCTATTCATATTCTCATTATTACTATTCTTTTTTTTTGTTCGGTTTTTACGGTTTTTCCTTGTTTCTACGTTTCTTCAAAAGTAATAAATTTTTTTGTACTTTTTATAAATCATCTTATTTTAATTCTTCCCGTTTTTCCTTATACTTCCTTTCTTATACTTCTTACTCATTTATTTCTTTGTTTTATTATTCTTGTCTGTCTTGTTCTTATTTTTTTTAGCAATGCGAGATGTCAAATCTCAAATTAATAATTTTAATGGTTTGTTCACAATTAAACGTTCATGGCTAACTTGGACGCCAAAATTATATTTTATACTAAATTTACTATCTCTTATAATTTCTTTCTTCTTTTTTTTTAGCAAAACCTTTAGTCATTTTTTCTTTTTTAATCTATTTGTTTCCCTTTGGTTTCTATCATTCTTTTCCTTCGTCAGTTCATCTCCTACACCATTTTTTAATTAATTTAATTAATTTGATTTTTCTCTTTTTGTAACTCATTATTACATTTTTATTTTTCTTTATTATTTACTTTTTCTTGTCTTTCTCCATACAATTTTTGTCTTTTTTATATTGTTCTTGTTCTGCTTTTTATTTTTTATTTTTCTCTTCGTTTTACTCATATTCTCACCATTTTTTATCTTTTTATAATTCTAAGCTAATTTTAGGAATGTCTTTCTTTGGTTTTATATTCCTTTGTGTATTTTCAATTCTTCTATTTTGTTCAGTTTTTTGCGTTTTTTTTTTTGTTTCTACGTTTCTTCAAAAGTAATAAATTTTTTTGTACTTATTATAAATCATCTTATTTTAATTTTTTCCGTTTTTCCTCATTTTTTCTGCTTTTTTAAACACATTCTTATCCAAATATTTTACTCATTTATTTTTTTTTCAATCATCTTTTTTACGTTTGTTTTATGTGGATTTTTATTATTTTTGTCTGTTCTTTTTTTTTAGCAATGCGAAATGTCAAATGTCAGATTAATAATTTTCAATTTCATGGTTTGTTCACAATTAAACGTTCATGGCTAGCTTTGACACCAAATTAAAAAAAAACACCCATTATATTTCATACTAAAATTACTCCTTACTCTCCTTATAATGTCTTTCTTTTTTTAGCAAAAGCTTTCGTAATTTTTTGTCTTCTTCTTTCAATCTACTTGTTTCCTTTTAGTTTCTATCCTTTTTTTCCTTCGTCGTACATCATTTTTTAATTAATTTAGAAAAAAAAAACATGCTTTTTTGGTTTTTTCCTTTACAATCTAGTTTTTTCTTTAAATTATTTTTTCGTATTAAATTATTATTCATCGTATATTTCTAATTTTTTTGTTTTTTTCTTTTATTTGAGAATCATTTTTTCCGATTTACCTTACGCTTCTTTTGTTCCTCCGATTCCAATTTATTTTTTTATGAGTTTTAAATCTTCTTTCTACTTCTTTCTTTCTTATTTGTTTGTAACTTGTTATTACATTTTTATTTTTTTATCTATTTTCTCTTGTCTTTCTCCACACAAAATTTTTGTCTTTTTTGGATTGTTCTTGATTTGCTTTTTATTTTTTATTTTTCTCTTCGTTCTATTCATATTCTCCTTATTTCTATTTTTTTATATTTTCATAATTCTAGGCTAATTCTAGCAATGTTGGTTTTATATCCCTTTGTGTATTTGTGATTTTTTATTCAGTTTTTTACGGTTTTTCTTTGTTCCTACGTTTTTTCGAAAGTAATATTTTTTTTGTATTTATTACAAATCATGTTATTTTCCTCATTTTTTCTTATTTCTTAAACACATTCTTATACTACTATTTTACTAATTTTTTTTTCTTTCAATCACCTTTTTTACGTTTATTTTTATTATTCTTGTTGTTTTGTTATTATTTTTTTAGCAATGCGAAATGTCAAATGCCATATTAATAATTTTCAATTTAATAGTTTGTTCACAATTAAACGTTCATAGCTAGCTTTGATGCCAAATTAAAAAAAATATATTTCTTGTTTTAATCTACTTGTTTTCCTTTAGAAGACATATTTTTTTGATTTCTTTTTCATTATAATTTACACTTTCTTCTTCATATAAATTATTTTGCTTTTTATATTGTTTTCTTCTTTTATTTGAGAGTCATTTTCCCATCATCTATTTTTTTGTATTGTCTTTGTTTTCCTTTTTTTACCTTGATTTAACTTTTTTTGTTTTTTCTTCTTTTTTTCGTTATTATCATTATTTTTGATTTTTTAATGTCCACTTTTTTCCAATAATTCTAAATAACCAAAACCTTTTTTATCTCTTACATTCCTCCCTGTTTTATTTTCTTTTATAGTTACTTGTTTACTCATTTACACTTATTATTTTTCTTCTAATCATTTTTTTAATTCATTTATGTTATTATTTTCTTTACTCTTCTTTTAACAATGTTGTCAATCAACTGCACCTCTGTCACATTGTAATAATATTCAAAAATTTTTTATAGGTACAACAATAATAAAATAAACGATCTTTTTATTAATGAATTTTCACAATTATTCACAATAATTCCTTCTATTTTATCATATGTTTATTTATTTATTTATTTCCAGGAACTTACATAAGAAATGCCTCAGTCACTTATTTTCGTCTCTTTATCTCCCATTATCTCTCGCATTTTTTCATTAATAAAACTAAATAGTTAATCGAATGTTAAAAATAATACCCCAATCACGAAAAAACATTTTGAAACGGCTTATCTTGAAATAAACTTAATCGCTTAATTATGCGAATTGGCAATAGTTAATGTACACGACTAGAAATAATTTCTAAATTGCGTTTTCACGTCAAGCTCGTCGCATTTATAAATAAATAAATTTGTAATAAAATGGATTTGAATAATCAACAATGACCTCCACTTGTTGAATCTTGTCTTAATTTTTGAAAATTGGGCAAAAATGGCCCAAGGTCGTCCATCTACAGTGTGTTCGCTTTGAGGTCTTGTTATCGGCCGACGTAAACAAGCGAGCATCGGGTACAACAAATTAGGGTCGGCAGATCAAGTCGTCTCGCATTTTTTTTTGTTCTGGACAAACAAAACTTATCGCAATGACCGCCATTGATTATCGTTTTTCCCCTTTATTAGGTTAGAGTCAACGGCGATTTCAGTAATTGTCTATCGTTCAGCCTGTAATTTGGAGTTTTTCGGACGTGCTGAAAGTGATGATGTTTAGTTCAGGCAGGTGTAGGGTGATTTTCAGTGGCATCACAGACATGTCGGCCAAAATGTACGAAGTTTTGATGACGCTGAAGGGTGAGTTGAGAGAGATAGAATTAGAGGAAGCGATTTGAGAAAGAAAGAAAAAAACTTGATAAATGATAAATAAAAAGAAGGGTTTTTAGGCATGAAATACAAGTTTTGCTTCTTTTAGCACCAATAAAATTTTGAATTGAATAGTGTTTTTTACCAAAATTTTATTTATAACATTTTATTGTTTTCTATTAAATTTGGTAATTTTTTATTACTGAGTTTTTCTTTTTATGTTAGTTTTTTTGTTTTGTTTTTTATCTTTAAGTTCCTCATTTTTATCAATTTTTTTTATTTTCAATTTCTAATTTTTGTCTTATTTTAAATGTTTTTTTCTTGTGTTCAGTAATGTCCGAGAGGCCGTTAACTCGAAAAATGTGTACAACTAACTAACATTCCAAAAAAAAATCTACGGAAATTTCAAAAAAATTTCACCAAAATTACAGTAATTCCAAAAACATTTCAATAATTCAAAAACATTTTTTTTATATTAATTCCTATAATTCCAAATTAATTCCTGTAGTTCCAACTTAATTCCTGTAAATCCAACTTAATTTCCGTAATTTCATAATAATTACTGTAGTTCTAAAAAGAATTCCAGTAATTCCAAGAAAAGTTTCCGTAATTATAAAAAGAATTTAAGCAATTCCACAAAAATTCCAGTAATTCGCATATAATCTCAGTAGGTCGAAGTAATTCCAGTAATTCAAAACAATCCAAAGATAATTTCAATAATTCCAAATAATTCGTTATAATGGATAAATAAAAAAAAAGATTTCTTAGTCATGAAATACAAGTTTTGTTTCTTTTAATAGTAATAAAAGTTTGAATTTAATTTTTAAAATTTTAAAGTTTCTATAACATTTTATTGTTTTTTGCAAATTGGCAAAAATACAAACTTCTACTTTTATCTTCTACTAAAGTTGGTAATTTTTTATAATTGAATTTTTTTATGTTAGTTTTTATCTTCAGTTTTTGATTCATTTTTATCCAATTTTTTTTCTTTTTTTTATTTCCAAATTCTAATATTTTTTCACTTCTTGTTTTGTGTCTTATTTTAAACGACTTTTTTCTATTTTTAAATGCTCAGCAATCTCCGAGGGGTCGTTAACTTGAAAAAATGTGTACAACTAATTCTAATTCTAAAAATGTTCAACCGAAATTCTAGTAATTCCAAAAAAAAAATCCACTAAAATTACAATAATTCTAAAAAATTTCCAGTAATTCGAACAATTTCATTTTTTTCAGATTAATTTCTATAATTCCTGTAATTCCAAATTAATTCCTGTAGTTCCCACTTAATTCCTGTAATTCCAATTTAATTCTCGTAATTTCAAAATAATTCCTGTAATTTCAAAAAGAATTCCAGCAATTCCAAAAAGTATTCCATCAATTCCAAAAAGTATTTTAGTAATTCTAAAAAGAATTCCAGTAATTCCAAGAAAAATTCTAGTAATTCTATAAAACATTCCAGCAATTCTAGAAAAATTGCAGTAATTTACATATAATTCTAGTAATTCCAGACAATCCAAAGATAAGGTTTTTCTAGTCATAAAATACAAGTTTTGCTTCTTTTAACAGTAATAAAACTTTGAATTGACCTATATTTTAAATTTAATTTTTAGTTACATAATTTCTATAACATTCTATTGTTTTTTGCGAATTTGCAAAAATACGAACTTTTAGTTTTATCTTCTACTAACTTTGGTGATTTTTTATAATTGAGTTTTTCTTTATGTTACCTTTTCTTCTCATTTTTTGATTAATTTTTCCTTTATTTTATTCTTCACCGACGTTTTTTTATTCCTAAATTTGTCATTTTTGTCCAATTCCAAAAAAATTCCACCGAAATTCTAGTAATTCCAAAAAAATCCAATAGTTCCATTTTTTCAGTTTAAATGCTATAATTTCAAATTAATTTCTGTAGTTCCAACATAATTTCCGTAATTTCACAATAATCCCTGCAATTCCAAAAAGAATTCCATCAATTCCAAAAAAAAAACAGTAATTCCAAAAAAAATTGCAGCAATTTCAGAAAAATTCTAGTAATTCACAAGTAATTCTAATACAATTCAACGATAATTCCAATAATTCCAAGTAATTTCCGATTAAATTCCTAAAATTTGTACAGTGAACGGCCCCTCGGCAATGTTTGTCTTTGTTTTTGTATCGTTATAATTTTTGTGTTTTTGATACTTCTTTTTTTTCAATTTTTTTTGCTTTTCTTCTTTGTTGCTTCTTTCTTTCAAATGTCATGAATTTTTCTTGTTTACTCATTGTAATTTTATATTTTTTTGTGTTTTTCCATAATTTTTACTTCTTCTCATTCATTTTACTCATTTATTTTCTTCTTTCAATCCTCTCTTTCTACGACTATTTAATGGGAGTTATTTTATTCTTGGTTGTTTTGTTCTTTTTTTTTTTTCAACAATGTTGTCATTTTGGCTTACCCACTCTGCCACATTCTAATAGTATTCAAAAAATGGGTTTATTTATTTTATATTATTATTTTTTTATTTTAAAAAGCTCTCTTTTTTTACTTTTGTTTCAAATTTTTTCCCCATTTTCGTGTTTATTTATTTTATACAAAATTTACTTCCTTTTTCTCATCTTTTTAACAAAGTTTTTCATTTATTTTTACAATCTACTTGTTTGCTTTTCCATATAGTTCTTATCCTTTTTTCTTCGTCAGTTTATCTTCAACATTATTTTTTAATCGATTTAAAAAAAACATGTTCTTTTAATTTTTTTCATTATAATCTACATTTTTTCTTCGAAAGGCACTAATATTATTGTATTCACATTCTTTTTTACTTCTTCAGTTTTTGTTATGTATTTTTTAATTTGTTTTTTGCATCTATTTTTTTGTTTTGGATTAAGAGCTCTTATTTTCTGCTTTTTTTTTAATTGTAATGATTTATAAAGCTTTTTGAAGGCACCACGACTATAATCCGAACAATAATCTATCGAAGCGGCCTTTTGCCGCTCCCTAGTTTGCATAAAATTTTTCGAAAATTCTCGATTTCATTCACATTCTAAATATCTTATTTAGGTACTTGCAAGTAGAGTAACTAGAAAAGTGAAAGGAACACAACTTAATTTCCAAATAATTAGTTTTAATGTTCGTTGAATAATTACATTTCTCGTAATTTATGGACGGCTTGAAAAATTTTTTCTAACTATGGGAAATACCAACAAAATGTAATTCAGGAATTTTTTACAAACAAGTTTTGGTGGTAATTATAACAGATAAACCCAACTATTGGTTTTCCAAATTAATTTCTTATCAATTATTGTCAAAAACCAATCAACCCAGGAAACAATAAAACAAAAAAAGGTCGACTGGTTTTTAATTAAATTTAAAGAATTTGTGTTTTATTTAAATGTCAATGTCCTCCAACGATGCAGTAAATTGAATTTTGAATTACAATTATGTAACAATTTGGTTTTCTGCATATACAGAGTGTTGCAACAATTTCTGATCTTTGACTTCGCGAATAAACTAGTTTTTTGAAGGTCAAATTTCGGTTCACGTCAATCAGCCAATGAGAGCATAGAAATCACGTTTCTGCAGAAATCTGCAAAATAGATTAAAGTACAGTCGGGTCGCGTGATAACGCGACTCCTCTTATCACATTTTTGACATTTGTAACAACTTAATTAAGCCGATTAATTATTAAACGTTCC
The DNA here is from genome assembly GCF_015345945.1 of Tribolium madens. Taxonomy (NCBI): domain Eukaryota; kingdom Metazoa; phylum Arthropoda; class Insecta; order Coleoptera; family Tenebrionidae; genus Tribolium; species Tribolium madens. The sequence goes on along the minus strand of NW_025401041.1, from coordinate 8,125,805 downwards.
GCCTTTTATCACAATCACGCATTTTTTTCGATTTTTTTTTCAAGAAAATCAAAAATTGGTACAGGGTAACAGGCTTTTAAGTCATGGTCATTTCATCCGAAAAATGATAAATAGAGAATAAGTCTTTCACAAGATGTTTGTTTTTGGTTTGTTATCAGAGGTTGAGTGGATTTGTGACAGGTCACTGCAAGCGAGGACCGCTTTTGTCGGTCCGATTTTAAAAAAATAATCGGAAGATAGGGAAGATGAAAATCCAGGATAAAAATAAATTGGGGGGTTGGGGGGTCGTGACCCCAGGTCGAATGTTAAATGTCCCTAAGATTATCACTATTGTTTATTGTTCGTAATTAGTGCATACAAACAGAGCGAAAAACGGTTTTGCAACACAACTCATTTTTGACCACTCTGTATAAAAAACTAACAACCAAAAGAAAATTTAAACATGAAATGTCTTGATTATTATTTATTATTATTATTTTTATTTATTTTAATTTTGTATGTTTTAAACTGATTTTAAAATAATTTACCCAAAATTGATTTTAAGTTATTTTTGTTTATTTTTTTACTCAAACTAAATATACAGGGTGAATGATAAATAAATTTTTAACCAATTTTTTTCCAATATTATCACTATTGTTTATGTTCAGTAATAAGTGCATAAAAATAGAGCGAAAAACGGTTTTGCAATACAACGCATTTTTTGAACACTCTGTATAAAAAACTAACAACCAAAAGGAAATTTAAACATGAAATGTCTTGATTATTATTTATTATTATTATTTTTATTTATTTAGTCGTCAAAAATTAAATATATTTATTTTGTGATGTACTCACCGTGTATATTTTTTAATTTTGTATGTTTTAAACTGATTTTAAATTAATTTAGCCAAAATTTATTAAGTTATTTTTGTTTATTTTTTTACCCAAACTAAATATACAGCGTGAATCATAAATAAATTTATAACCAATTTTTTTCCTAGATTATCACTATTGTTTATTATTCAATAATTAGTGGATATAAACAGAGCGAAAAACGGTTTTGCAACACAACTCATTTTTGACCACTCTGTATAAGAAACTAACAACCAAAAGGAAATTTGAACGTGAAATGTCTTGATTATTACTTATTATTATTATTTTTATTTATTTTTATTTATTTAGTCGTCAAAAATTAAAAAATATTTATTTTATCATGTACTCACCGTGTATATTTTTTAATTTTGTATGTTTTAAACTGATTTTTAATTAATTTAGCCAAAATTTATTAAGTTATTTTTGTTTGTTTTTTTACAGCGTGAATCATAAATAAATTTATAACCAATTTTTTTTTCAAGATTATCATTATTGTTTATTGTTCAGTAATTAGTGCATACAAACAGAGCGAAAAAACGGTTTTGCAATACAACGCATTTTTTGACCACTCTGTATAAAAAAAGTAACAACCAAAAGGAAATTTAAACATGAAAAGTTTTAATTATAATTAATTTATTTAGTCGTAAAAATTAAATTATTTATTTTGTGATGTAGTCACTGCGTATATTTTTTAATTTTTATATGTTTTAAACTGATTTTTAATTAATATAGCCAAAATTTATTAAGTTATTTTTGTTTATTTTTTTTACTCAAACTAAATATACAGAGAGAATCATAAATAAATTTTTAACCAAATTATTTCCAAGATTATCACTATTGTTTATTGTTCAGTAATTAGTGCATACAAACAGAGCGAAAAAACGGTTTTGCAATGTAACTCGTTTTTTGACCACTCTGTATAAAAAACTAACAACCAAAAGGAAATATAAACATGAAATGTCTTGATTATTATTATTATTTTTATTTATTTAGTCGTCAAAAATTAAAAATATTTATTTTCTCATGTACCCACCGTGTATATTTTTTAATTTTGTATGTTTTAAACTGATTTTGAAATAATTTACCCAAAATTTATTTTAAGTTATTTTTGTTTATGTTTTAGGGTGAATCTTAAATAACTTTTTAACCAATTTTTTTCCAAGATTATCACTATTGTTTATTGTTCAGTAATTAGTGCACATAGCGAAAAAACGGTTTTGCAATACAATTGTTTTTTGACCACTCTGTATAAAAAAGCAACAACCAAAAGATAATTTAAACATGAAAACTTTTGATTATAACCAATTTATTTAGTCGTCAAAAATTAAATATTTTTATTCTGTCATGTACTCACCGTGTATATTTTTCAATTTTACTGATTTTAGTTAATTTATCCAAAATTGATTATAATGATTTGACGTTTTCTTTAAGTTATTTTTGTTTACTTTTTTTACTCAAACAAAATGTAAATTATAAATAAATTTTTAACTAATTTTTTTTCCAAGATTATCACTATTGTTTATTGTTCAATAATTAGTGCATACAAACAGAGCGAAAAACGGTTTGGCAACACAACGCATTTTTTGATCACTCTGTATAAAAAAGTCACAACCTAAAGGAAATTTAAACATGAAAGGTTTTGATTCACCCTGTATATTTTTTAATTTCGTATGTTTTAAACTGATTTTTAATTAATTTAGCCAAAATTTATTATAATAATTTGACGTTGTCTTTGAGTTATTTTTGTTAAGTTGTTTAGTCAAAAAAAAGAGTGAATCATAAATTAAAAAAAAAAACAATTTTTCCAAGAAAGGATGAAAATTTATTTTTAGAAGAAATTAAATTAATTAATTAATTTTTTTATTAAAAAACGAGCCAACTAGAAAAAATCGTCCAAAATAGTCGCTTGACATTTAGCGGTCATTGACCTCGTTACCAACCTTGCCAAAACAAATGTACCTAACACTGAAGACGCAAAAAAACGAAAAACATTGTAAACTCAATTAAGCAAAACACAGTTTGAGCATATTTCCAATTATGAAAATAACTTAATTTAAATAAATATGTAATAAAAATTCGCAAAAGTGTTTTTATAATTAGCAATTATGTTAGTTATCATCGAAAAAAACTTATTGTCACATAAAAAAATAAATAATCAAAATTCAAATTTCGAATAAAATTGAAACGTATCGTGTTAATTGTGATTAATTAATAATTAATTATAGTAATTAGAGCACTCATTATAATGGTTACTATTATTTATTATCATAATTAGGAAATTAATTAAAAGAAAATTCCGATGTGTGTTTTTCCGAGTGTTTTCCAAATTGAAATTAATTAAAAATTATAGCCTAACAAGTCAAACTTGTTTTTATTTGGAGTATATGAACTGTAACAGGCCATTATCCTAAAAATAGCTCCACTAAAATTAAAATTATTTTTGATTCTATTTTAATTTTGTGAGAATTACCTTGCAACAAAAATAATTAGAAATTAAAATTAAAAAACTCGTGGTTACTCTTTCCCGGGCTGTAATTAATTGTAATTGCTAGAATTTGCGTTGCGTTTTGAAAACACCTAATCAACAAAATTAATTGATAAACATTGTAAAAAGTGTTTTCTTCGTTTCATTTATTTTTATATAGAAAATTATAATTAAACGGATATTTAATAATAATCAATAACTTATGTAATTATTTGTTTCTGTTGTGTTATTTTGATTCTGCAAGGTTGCCACTATTAGCAAAAAAAAATTGAACGGAAAATTGTTTGAGGAAAATGAGTCAGGGGTCAAGGTCTCGCCCTCACATTGAGGATAATTCCTCAGAAAATCTGGAAATATGACATTTGACCTCTAATACACAGTGAACGATGAAAAATCCGAGTTCAATGGACAAGCAAGGTGCACGTAATTAAGTAGCCGGCCTTAGACTTGTCTCTTCGAATTTCTACTCTCATTTTTGCTCCACACTGTAATTAGTGATTTTCCGATGGCCTAGAACAACGATTGCAAAAATTCGTTCATTTACCGTTGTGTTGCAGGAAGTAATTCGTTGCTTTGAAGGCCCGGAGGGTAGGTAATGTCAAGGTTTGTGTGCATTTTTTCCGGATTTCGGGGGTTTTTGGAGTGAAAGGAGGAAAGCCTAGGTGCTAGATTTGGCCCCCAAAATCGCGAACTATTTTCTCTTATCGGGATTGTTAACATAAATCAATTTTGAGCAGGAATCGTAGTTGGCCATGCGCTTTTGGTCAATTTACCGTAAGTCGTAATAAAAAAATAATAAAAAAATAAGGCTAATTTGACTTTTTTTTTAAACTAGTACTATACAGGGTGAATATAAAGTATGGAACCAAGCGGTTTTATTTTTAATCATTTGCTTCCAAAAATAATAATTAATATAAATTAAAGTAATATAAAAAAAAGTGATTGTATTTTCAGAACGAAATTTTGTTTTGTTTTTGAGTTTTGCGATTTTTTTTGTCAAAATTGCAATTTATGTAAAAAAAAAATTTTTGAAAAAATTAAATAAAAGCAGATAGTTGTAATCCTTAGAGTATAGCTTTTATGAGAAAAATGATTTTACAGTGGGTTGGCATATAAAAAATTAAAATTTTTGTAGAATACAAAAATAAAAGAAAATTTCGAAAAATTTTATTTTTGTTAAAACATCACATTTTCATAGTACTTTCATCAATTAGTATTATTAGTATTATTATTATTAGTATTATTAGTATTAGTATTTGCATTATTATTAGTACTTTATCACTCATCAATTTGTTTTACTTTTTTTTTAATTTGTAAATTGTGGCAAAACTTTGTCTCAATGGAACAATATTTTGAGGTAAACCTATGTAAAATGTTCCGGGGAATCGATTAGCGTCAAGAAAACTCTAAAATTCGTAATAATTTTGAAGTTATAAGCGGATATAAATTTTTGATTTTTTGACTTTATCACAAATTTTCTCGATAACTATTTATCGTAGAACAGTAATCTTTTTTGGATATGATAGAAAATTAAATTTTCTTTCCAACGATACCAAATATAACAGGTTATCTCCAATAAGTCCGGAGTTATTGCCAATAGACCGCTCAAAAATAAAAAAAAACTCAACTTAAAAATTGGTCCAAATAACGTTTTTTACATTTATAGGAGTCTTAAAGACTCAAAAAAATGCATAAAACGTTACTTGGTTAAGTTTAAAAAATTACGAATTTTTTGAGTGTTTGTGAAATCCCGAAAATAGTCAATAAAAAAAAATTAAATAAAAATAATAAAGTTAAAAATAAGGCTAGATAGAAGCATCCAATTTTGACCAAAAAATTATAAAAAAAACTCATAGTTTTTGAGCTATTAATATTTTATGAAAAAAAACATTAATTTTGAATTAATTTTGTATTAAAATCGAGCAAAACTGGATTGAAAATAGCTCAAATTGTTTTATTTTGGAAGAAAACTTTTATTCAAAACATTAGTGTGTTGAAATATTTTGATTTAAGTTAATTTCCGGCTTAAAATAAAGCCAAACCGCTTGAAAATATCACAAATTGCTTTATTTCAACCTAAAATTCGCATCGAAGAAATTATTTTTACAAAATACATTAATTTCGAATTAATTCTGTATTAAAATCGAACAAAATTTAATTGAAAATAGCCCAAATTGCTTTATTTTAGCCTAAAATTGTAATTGAAGCAATTGTTTTGAATTAATTCTGTATTAAAATCGAGCAAAATTGAAGAAAACTCTTATTGAAGTCAGTATCTGGTTGAAATACTTTGAATCAGGTTGATTCCCAAATGGAACCATAACCCGGAGCAACTTCCGGTTTAGGCCATTAGATAGATAATTTAATTTTAATTTTAATTGTTTTCAGATTTTTGCTCTAAGTCTTATAGTTTCGTAGAAAAACGCATTTAAAATTTCAGAATTTTGAAAAATTTTACTAGACTCAACCCAAAAAAAATGACAAAAATCACGTAATTCGACCTTTAATTCCTGCAAAAATCGCGCTAATTACTAATTAAGTAATTACTGTAACGCAAAAACAAAACGGAAGCAACACCTTGACCATCATGGCCAGGCGCGTTTTGAAATTCAAATTTGGTAGTAGATAAAATCTCGTGTAGATGAATCCTCCTCCGCCTCAATTATTTCCTCAAAAATCGTCATAAACGTCGCTTGCTTGGGAAGATTCTCAAGATCATTGTGTGCAGATTCCCTATAATCACTCCATTGACGTCAAATCGTTTTGTTTATTCCGTTATTAGAAGTGGACATATCCGGCCCCACCACTTTGAAAAATCTCACTTTGTGACCTTTCGAACAATGAAAAACCGGTGGAAGTCTACAATTTGTCATCGCATACCATATTTTTTCTAAAGTTGAAGGAGATCAAGACGAAGATTGTGCTCGCGATTGACCACAAATCGTGGGGAAAACCAGGCTGGAGGAGGCGTAACGGTGCAATCTGGGGGCTTTCCGCTGACCCGCAAGGTGCCACAATGGGGCCAATGCTACGCATTTTCCCCGTTTTCCACGCTTTTTCACCAAAAAACCAATCAGAGACCTTGAAAAATTCTGGATCGGTTTGTCTAGACTCGAATCACTCGCAGAGAGCAGCTCAAAGGTCGATTTTTTCGTCGAGGTGGTTTTTTTGGGGCTTTGGTGACGTCAATCGCCACCTAGATAAAAAAAAAACTCACATTTTGAACCAAGAGAGAGAGAAGACAATTTTAATCAAAATATTTCACTTTTTTCGGGATTTTTGACTAAAACCCATGACCAAATTAATGCATTTTAATTAATTTCGTGTAAAACAAATGTGACAGAATTGGTGTTCCGCAGGGATCCCCTCAGGGGCCGTTTATTTCCTATTTTTTTTTTTTATTATTTAATTGACGTCAAACATTGGAAGTCCCGCAAGGCACCACTTTTAGACCAATTTTAATTAAAATATTTCACTTTTTCCGGGATTTTTAACTAAAAACCATGACCATGACCTACCACGACCGAATTAATGCATTTTGATTTTTTTCTAACATTATTTGACGTCAAACATTGGAAGTCCCGCAAGGTTCCACTTGGGGCCAATTTTGACCAAAAATTTCTTAATTTTTTTTACAAATTTTAATTAATTTAGTCTTGTGTGGAGCAAAAAAATGGTAGAATCGGTGTCCCACAGGGCCCCCCTCACGGCTCGTTTCTTTCTCGGGTAAAGTCCGTCAGTCAAGAAATTGTCAATTTTTTTTAGTAAACTACCAGTTTTTTTTTTGGAAATAAACTAATAAAT
>NW_025401041.1:8098384-8118584 GCF_015345945.1 Tribolium madens | reverse complement strand
GGTTTTTTATTTATTGTTTTACAAAGATATGTTTATTTATTAAAAATGTTACAATTTATTTTTAAAAAATTATAAACTTTATCTGTTGGTGGTGGTACATTTTTTCCAGACTTTTGAACCACCCTGTATACCGCACAAATCCCAACAAATAAAAAAAAATTAACTTCATAAAAAATTAAATTGAAAAAGACAAGAAAAACCCTGAAGATGAATGACTTGCAAAGTTCGAAACTGGTATCTAAACCAATACCAATGATAAAAGAGAAAAAACTTGAAATGACTGTATTATTTTTTTTATTATTAAAATTTCAATTCTTAAAATTGTACCTATAGTCAGATACGTAAAATTTTTCAGAAAAAAGAGTGTGAAAAAAATTATAAAACATATACAGGATGTACAAAGATAGTATTAGGAGACCCGTAGTTAAATGACAGAAAAAAATTCGTCAAGAAAAAAAAACTGGAGTCAACCTGTATGCTATTTCAAAAAAAGAACAAAAAAAACCTTAAGCTGAATTTAGAAATATAAAAAAATTAAATCAAATCCCAACAAATAAAAAAAAATCAACGACCCCATAACAAATTAATTTAAAAAAGAAAAAAAAAGAAAAAAATATAGTAAAAAAAAATTAAGCCATTAATTTTTTTCCACTATTATTATTTTTTGTCAAACAGTCCCGCAAGGCACCACTTTTGGGCCAATTTTAATCAAAATATTTCACTTTTTCCGGGATTTTTAACTAAAAACCCATCTACCATGATCTACCATGACCGAATTAATGCATTTTGATTTTTTTTCCACCATTATTTGACGTCGAACATTGGAAGTCCCGCAAGGTTCCACATGGGGCCAATTTTGGCCAAATATTTCTCAATTTTTTATTGTTTACTGTGATTTTACGAATTTTAATTCGACCAAAAAATTGAATTGATAGAACCGGTGTCCCCCAGGGCCCCCTCACGGCCCGTTTCTTTCTCCGTTTAAGTCCGTCAATCACAAGAAAGTGTCTGTTTTGAGTGATTGAGGTTGGGTTTTGAGGTCGTTCTAGTGTTTTGATTGGAATTTGAAAATTTGAGTTGTATTATTTCTTGGTGTTATGTCACATGTTATTATATTATATCAAAGTGTGAGATTATGTCAAGATTACTTCAGAGTTAGAAAGCAAAAACTATTGTAATAATTGAAATTTGATAATGAACTGTGGATTGTGAATAATTGGGTGAAAAATTTCTGCTTGGATTGACAATAATTGAATTAATCTAGATTTACAAATTTACTTGTTTCAAGGTTTTGGACTCTCAATTGCGTAAATAACGCGTAAATAAATTGCGAGAAACTAAATTTTATAATTCGGATTATTATTAGTCTCTATCGCTATTAAAAAAAAAACAAAAAATACAAATAATTGAAACGAGTTTTGTAAAAGAAAAAATTCTTGTTTTAAATTTTTATTTTTTAGGTTTTAGCTCTGCTTAAAGACTAATTTCTAACATAAGTTTATAAATTTGAAAAATCTAGAATGCCTTGAAATTTTTGAAAAACTATGATTTTTTTATTTTTTTCTGAGGTAATTGCTTTTGATTAACAGAAACGTCAAAAATTTATTTAGTACTAATAATCTAAATTTATTTTTTTTATTTGTAATAAAAGAACTACTAAAAATAAAATTCATTGATTTGTGAATTAATAAACATAAAAAAAAATCATAATTCACCGATTATTTTGAAGTTTGGTAAACGGACCTAAATGTCAATTTTTTTTATAACTTTTTGTTAAATTTGAAAATTTCCAAGACAAATTTAATTTTGTTAGAAATTAATTTAAATCTTTTACAAGTCGTTTCACTGTAGATGGCTATGTAAAAAACGCAAAAAAGTTTTTGTCTGATTTTTATTTTATGTTTATTTTGAAAATTACAAAATTTACAAAATTCTTGACTAAATGTGGTGGTTTTTTTCGTTTTGACGAAATTTTGCAAAATAATTTTGTTTCCAACTGAAAAACTTGTTACAAGATTTGAAAACGGTCATTTACGATTTAATTTAATCATTGTTTAGGCCGGTTTTGAGAAATTTTGTAAAAAAACTAAATTTTAGCTCAAAAATGTCTTTAAATGCTCAAAAAACATTGTGTTTGTGCCTCATTAAAATAGTTTTTAGAACAAAAAACGTGCTTAAAGGCTTGGAAAAGCCAAAAATAATATCGTTTTTGACTTCTTAATTTCTCGAATAATTTTTGCCAAAATTTTGCGAAATAATTAAATTTTAGACTAAGAAAAAACTTAAAATTTTGAAAAAAGCAAAAATTATACCATTTTTGACTTCTCTTCAGTATTCTACGGAAAAAAATTGATTTTACATTTTATCGTTTATGTGTTTAAAAAATATAAAAGAAATTATTACATACAGGGTGCGCCAGAACTCGCGTCCCAAAGTAAAATTAAGAAAACAAAATATTAAAAAAATTCAATCAATTAAAATTTGATTTTTCATGAGCAAAGAGCTATTATAGGGAAAGAATATTGTTTTAAGCGTTTAATTCACGTTATTGGATAATTTTTTTTATTGTTTTTTTTATCGAAATTTTTATCACTGGGACAAATGATTACAGAAAAAAGTAATTTCTCATTTTTCTCAATTTTTTTAATTTTTTTTTCTCAAACAAATGCTAATAGGTAAGACGACTTTTGTAAAAGAAAAAATTCTTGTTTTAAATATTTATTTTTAAGATTTAAATATTTGCTGTTTCATTTAAAAAAAACACAAATTTGTATTGGAACTTATTTTTGGGACGCGCTGTATAGTTGAAAATAATTTTAGGTGATGCCTATCAATGTCCTATATATTTTTTTTATTTTACCATTTAAAGGTCACTAATGGACTTTTTCAACTCACTGGGACACCCTGTATACATAACTGTACATTTTTTTTAATAAATTATTACAACTTATACAATTGGAGCTATCATTGCAATTATTTCAGATGACTGTGTATTTTGTTTGGATCGCTGGTGACTAGATTAGATGAAACATTTAAATAAAATCATGTCGTTGTTTAAACAGTGATAAAACCCGACATAAAACCGATTATTAATATTTATTTAAATGCCAAACATTAATAACACTTGAACGCAATAAATATTAATAAAATATTGACTAGGAAGAATTTTTTGGTGAAAAAATCTGGTTAGGTATTGAATTGTTAATATGTAAAATAGGCCACCTACGAGAAAAACAAGACGCAAAATATTGTTCTTCTTTAATGTCAATGCTGTTTTTGTGTATAAATAAATGGCAATGTATGCAAAAAATCGAATAAACAGCAGAATTTTTGCCCAAAACCGGTTTCGGACACAATTGAGAAAATCAAGCAATCAACAATTGGCTTCATTAATTCACAAAAAAAAATCTGATGCGTAATAAAATAATTTAGTAAAATCCGGGAGCGCGCTGTCCTCATCCAGCGTCGAAGTCTCCGAGAAAAAGTTCAAGGAGTCGTGTCCATGGGCGTCGTTTGAAGGGGACTATTTTTTTTTTAATTTTGTTGTGAAATGTCATTTCAGTTGTCAAATGTATTTAATTTTATCACTAGTTGTAAAATATGACATTATTTTATCACTAGTGCTAAAAAGTGTGACATAAATAAAACAAATAACACTATTTTCATAGCAACGCCACGGCCTAGTATGATTTTGGAAAATTATTCAAATCACAGATTTTATATACGAATTTGATTCCTATGCTTTTCACAACCAAATTGGAAAAAATCCTGTATGAAACACGATTCAAAATGGCTGAACACGCTCACTTTGCAACTTGTTTTTTTAAACATTTTTTAGTAACATTTTTTAACTTTTTTATCATTTTGGTTGAGAAAAACAAAATTTAAAACTTTTATTTCTTTATTTTTTTTATTTCTATTGATTATTGTTTTTTTGAATGTATTTTGAAAGAGTTTTTATTTTATGTTTTGATTTCCAAGTGTTATTAGTTCATGTTATTTACTAATTTGTGTTATTTTATGCTTAACTTTTATAATTTTGCGAAATAATTTTCCCAACTGAAAAACTTGTTACAACATTTGAAAACAGACATTTACGATTTAATTTAATGATTGTCTAGCCCGGTTTTGAGAAATTTTGTAAAAAAACTGAACTTTTAGCCCAAAAAATATTGGTGTTTTTGCCTTATGTAAAACCAAAAATTAGTTTTTAGAACTTAAATCCTTGGAAAGGCCAAAAATAATATCATTTTTGATTTGTTCATTTCTCGAATAATTTTTGGCAAAACTTTGCGAAATAATTGAATTTTCGACAAGAAACAAACTTAAAATTTTGAAAAAAGCAAAAATTATACCATTTTTGACCTAATCTGGTGATTTTCTATCTCGCAATTTCGAAATTATTTTCAATTTTTAGCTGAAAAACATTTTGGCTTATTTTTGAACGTCATTTTGACCTAATCTGTGTTTTCAGCTTTTTTGACAAAGTTTTGCAAAACAATTTTGTTTCTTTATCTTTACATTAAAACAATGAAATTGTATTGGCATTTTACCAGTTTCGAGTATTTCAAGTCGTTCATCTTCAGGATTCTATCCTTCGATTTTACAATTTTGAATTTATTTTTGTTTTTTAAATACAAAAAATCTACTATTTGTTATATTTCGTTGTTTTTTTGAATGTACATATTTTGAAAGAGTTTTTATTTTATGTTCTGATTTTTCTTAGTATTAATTAGTTCATGTTATTTACTGATTGTGTTATTTTATGCTTAACTTTTGTAATTTTTATATTTTTTAACTTTTACACTTTTTTACACTTTTATACTCCAGGGCCGTAACCAGGATTTTATTCCGGGGGGTTTCTTGTTGATCCATGAAAATGAAATGAAAGAAGGCGGATTAAAAAGCAAAAATCTCTAAGTACATGTTTTTATTTTAAATTGAAATAAGAGATCCTAATTAAACATAAAAAAATACAAATTAACTCACAAAAGTAACAAAAAATAAAATAAATTTTTAATACATTTTATTGTTACAAATTTAAACAGGAAATAGAATATTCATTTTTAAAACAAAAATTTTCTATGAACATATATCGAAAAATTCTAAGCAAGGGGTGCGTCTTTTAATAGGTTTTTTTTCCATATTTTCGAAATCATTTTAGAAAAAAATTTCAAAGTTTGGTACAGATGATAACTTTTATACACCTAAACAAGTACAAAAATAAAATGTTGAAATTTTTAATTAGGGGCTTCCTAAACTAGATGGGATTAGGGTAAAAATTTACTCTATTTTGCCTGTGGTTTCTTGCCACTTTCAGCAACAAAATTTCATAGTTTTTCATAAAAAAGGTCTTTTGTGTTTTTCCGATACAATTTACGGATTTTTAGTAAAAATCGGTTTAAAAATTCATGTTACACACCATAAACAACATAAAATTTAAAAATTAAATTTGTTTTACCGTTTAGGACGCCCCTGAATAAAAATTTTGTTATTTGGCATTTGTTTAGGTGTACATATAAAGGTACCAAATTTTGTAATTTTATCTATTCTGAAATATTAGGAAAAACCCTTTATAAAAACGTACCTTTTTCAGGAGGTGTAGCTCCTTTTCATAGCCTTATTCAAAACACTTTTATCTTAAAATGAAATATTCTATCAACTATTTAAATTTGTACCTAACAATAATAATGAAACACTGTATAATTAACACATGAAAAATTAATTCACAAAAATTTAAAATTAACTCACTAAAAAAAAATTAATTTTTAACACTTATTACACTAGATAACAAAGTGCTCAGCATTCCGGGGGGGGGGGGAGTTGAACCCCCTGATATACTCCAATTTATGGTTTTAGAGATTCCTGTCTTATGGTTTCATTTAGAAAAAATATTTTTTTATGTTTTTGTGTTTGTAGTAAAATATGTATTTTTAAACTGCGATGAGGTTGCCCCTTTCTAAAAAAATTTGTAACGCCGCCCATGGCGTGTCCCGCTATTAATCACAGCCAGCCTTGGTGGACCCCCAGCGTGGGTTTCTAGGACCTATGATAAGGCACGATCTTGAATCTAGCGTGAATTACGTTTCCGTGGTTCATTGAATGTTGTGGTGACTCACACCAAACGGTTAAGGTCAGTGTCGGTATTTCGGTTTGATTTTCCCAAAAACTGAATTTCGAGTGAAAAATGCGAAAAATGACGTGTGGTTTTAACGCCATGACTTGGAGAATTTTTACAAGAACGACAACTCATTTTAGATAATCAACATTGTAATTATTGTTATGACACATTTATCCTCAGTTCTGACTATTTTTATTCTGAAATTAATTCGAGTGTTTGGAAATTTAATTCAATGTAATTTCAAGTCCAAATTATTATTTCAACGGGCATAAAATCACGATTTATGCCCACACATTTATAAATCATCAATTTCCTATTTCTCTGTTGTAATTTTTTTATACATGACGAAATATTTTTAGTTACTTAATTATAGTTATCACACTCTTTTTAAAATCTAGGGCCAGGTTAATTTTAGAATTTTTTTCCGGTTTTGACTCATATTTTTTTAACTAAAAATAGATACTTCGTTTTCTCTACTACTTGATTTATTATATACGATAATAAACAATTAAAATAATTAAAAATAGGTATATTATTTTCAATTTTTTTCCAAAAACAAAATAAACTCATAAATAAGTTTAGCAATATTTTTGAAAAATAATTCCAAAAAATATATGTTATTTTACCAGTTTCGAGCTTCATAAATCATTTATCTTCAGTATTCTAGGGAAAAAAATTTATTATACATTTTATGGTTTGTGTGTTTAAAAAATATAAAAGAAATTATTAGATACAGAGTGCGCCAGAACTCGCGCCCCAAAGTAAACTTAAGAAAAAAAAATGTTAAAAATTCAAACTATAAAAATTTGATTTTTCATTAGAAGTTTGAGAGCAAAGAAAGAATATTGTTTTAAGATTCACGTTATTAGATAATTTTTTTGTTTGCTTTTTATCGAAATTATATAAAATCGTTATTTTTCTTTTTCACTGGGACAAATGATTACAGAAAAAAGTCATTTCCCGCCTAGTTTGGCAAACTTTCCGCTCAATTTTAGCGAAAAAACTGAGTCCTTAGCACAAAAAGAGTTGAAAATAACAAAATTTACAAAATTTTTGACTTTGGCTTCGTTTTGACGAAATTTTGCGATATAATTTTGTTTCCAACTGAAAAACTTGTTACAAGATTTGAAAACAGTCATTTACGATTTAATTTAATGATGTTTAGCCCGGTTTTGAGAAATTTTGCAAAAAAACTGAACTTTTAGCTCCAAAAAAGGCCCTTAAATGCTCAAAAATATTGTCTTTTTGCCTTATATATGACAAAAAAAAGTTTTTAGAACAAAAAACGTGCTTAAACGCGTGGAAAGGCCAAAAATAATATCGTTTTTGACTTGTTAATTACTCGAATAATTTTTGACAAAATTTTGCCAAAAATAATTGAATTTTCGACAAAAAAACTTAAAGTTTTGAAAAAAGCAAAAATCATACCATTTTTGACTTAATCTAGTGATTTTCTATCTCGGTTTAATAAAATTTTGCAAATATTTTCAGTTTTTAGTTAAAAACATTTTGGCTTATTTTTGACAACATTTTGCAAAATAATTTTATTTCTTTATCTTCACATTAAAACAATAAAATTGTATTGTCGTTTTACCCAAAAAAATCTTAACTTTTGTGATGCTAATGCAAAATCAAATTTGTACATATACAGGGCACTTTACCAGTTTCGAGTATTTCAAGTCGCTCATCTTCGGTATTCTACCCTTCAATTTTTTATTTTGAATTTATTTTTGTACTTGTTTATTAGTAATTGCCTAAAATTTGCATATTTTATTACTGTAGCTCAGCTTCGCCTCGGTTGACAGTTTGATAAATTGACAAATTTCTTTTACTATGAAAAAAATAAAAATAGCCATTGTGTAGAAGAAACCTAAAACCTGAAAATTATCTAAATATTTCAGCTGTTGTTGCTGTTAATAACAAGTAAAGAAAAACATAAAATTTCTAATTTTAAACCTCATCTCTGACTATTTGAAATGGTTTTTATCCTAATTTGGGTTTGATTATACATATTTTATAACAGTCATTATCTCCTGCAACCAGTTTTTGCTCGGCAAATATTCGCTGGAAAGTTCCACACACTCGAAATGAAATAATCTCCATTTTTTGTCGATTCTTCCCACTTTTGACACTTCCATAAATAAACAAAAATCCTTGGAGATTTTTACGAAACGACCAGGAACAGGAAAAAACTTATATGTATCTCATCTTTTATTTAGAAAAGAAAATTCAAATAATAATAGTAGTAATTAAATATTTGTTGATTTACTCGTATTACAATATAAATAAATATTTGCTAAGTGCTTAAATTATGTACAAAACCGCTTTTTGTAGCTCCTATCATACTTTTTATTGCGGTGCTAATATATCGCTTATTTTTATTGCATTTTTATGACATCTTTCTCGTCATGTCCTTGACAACATTGTTATATTTTTTTTGACTTTAAGGAACTCAATTTTTATGGACAAACACACCCTAAACCACAAATTTCTGTCCTTTCACTTGTTGATTTTTCAGACATTTCGTTCCTGAAAAAATCGGGAAAATCTGACCTACTATCTCTTATTGCTGCTGAAATTCTAGATATCCGTTCTCTTTATTACCATTTTTAGATACTGTTCATTCTTCATCATTTTTACCTTGCGACAACATTAACGTAATTGGACATGAAATCGCTCATTTTTATTAAGTGCAAACATATTTTACACGTTTATTGCTTTTCTATTCGATTATCGTTGATTGAACACTAATTTCGTGTAATAATTACTGTCATCGCGCCCTTGATCGACAAATTACGATTCTACGAGGCGAGAAAACAGAAATTTTTTTTTTTTCTAATTGACATCATTTTTGTTCTTTTTTTCTAACAAATCCTTTTATCAAATTAAATACAGGGCGTTCTATTTGAAAAAATGCATCTTTAGTTTGTCCTGTAATTATGGGACGCTGTGTATATTTCAAAAAATTCTTGAAATGTGGGCTAAATAAAGCTCTATGACGCTGAAAAAACCGTTTTGTGCTATCTTTTCAAATAAGGGCACAATTACACTTTTTACAAAATGTGCTACACCCTGTATATGTACAAATTTGGTTTTGTACTAGCATCACAGAAGTGTTTTTTTTCACAATTGACATCATTTTTCTTCTTTTTTCCAAGGAATCCATTTATCAAATAAAATACAGGGTGTTCTGTCTGAAAAAATGCAACTTAAGTTTGTGCTACAATTGTGAGACGCTGTGTATATTTCAAACAATTCTTGAAATGTTGGTTAAATGAGGCTCTATGACGGTTTTGTGCTATCTTTTCAAATAAGGGAACAATTTCACTTTTTACAAAAAGTGCTACACCCTGTATATTTACAAAATTGGTTTTGCATTAGCAAAATTTTTTCACAATTGACATCATTTTTGTTCTTTTTTTCCAACAAATCCATTTATGAAATAAAATACAGGGTGTTCTATTTGAAACAATGCAACTTTAGTTTGTTCTATAAATATGGGACGCTGTGTATATTTCAAACAATTCTTGAAATCCTGGCTAAATGAAACTCTATGACACTGCCAAAAACCGTTTTGTGCTATCTTTTCAAATAAGGGCACAGTTTCACTTTTTACAAAAAGTGCTACACCCTGTATATGGACAAATTTGGTTTTGCATTAGCATCACAGAAGCTAAAATTTTTTTCACAATTAACATCATTTTTGCTCTTTTTTAAACGAATTTATTTATCAAATAAAATACAGGGTGTTCTAATTAAAACAAATCAACTTTAATTTGTCCTATAATTATGAGATACTGTATATATTTCAAACAATTCTTGAAATCTTGGCTAATTGAAGCTCTATGACGCTGCAAAAACCGTTTTGTGCTATCTTTTCAAATAAGAGCACAATTTCACTTTTTACAAAAAGTGCTACACCCTGTATATGTAAAAATTTGGTTTTGCATTAGCATCACAGGAGTTAAATTTTTTTCACAATTGACACCATTTTTGTCTTTTTTTTCAACGAATCCATTTATCAAATAAAAAACAGGGTGTTCTATTTAAAAAAATGCAACTTTAGTTTGTCCTATAATTATGAGACACTGTATATTTCAAACAATTCTTGAAATGTTGGTTAAATGAGGCTCTATGACGCTGTAAAAACCGTTTTGTGCTATCTTTTTAAATAAAGGCACAGTTTCACTTTTTACAAAAAGTGCCACACTCTGTATATGTACAAATTTGGTTTTGTATTAGCAGCACAGAAGCTAAATTTTTTCCACAATTGACATCATTATTGCTTTTTTTCAACGAATTTATTTATCAAATAAAATACAGGATGTTCTATTTAAAAGAATTCAACTATAGTTTGTTCTATAATTATGGGACGCTGTGTATATTTCAAACAATTCTTGAAATGTTGGCTAAATGAAGCTCTATGACGTTGCAAAAACCGTTTTGTGCTATATTTTTAAATAAGGACACAATTTTACTTTTCACAAATAGTGCTACACCCTGTATATCTACAAATTTAGTTTTGTATTAGCAGCACAGAAGATAAATTTTTTCCACAATTGACATCATTATTGCTCTTTTTTCAACGAATTTATTTATCAAATAAAATACAGGGTGTTCTACTTAAAAAATTCAACTTTAGTTTGTCCTATAATTATGCGACGCTGTGTATATTTTAAACAATTCCTGAAATGTTGGCTAAATGAAGCTCTATGACGCTGCAAAAACCGTTTTGTGCTATCTTTTTAAATAAGGACACAATTTAACTTTTCACAAAAAGTGCTACACCCTGTATATCTACAAATTTGGTTTTCTATTAGCATCACGGAAGCTAAATTTTTTCCACAATTGACATCACTATTGCTCTTTTTTTCAACGAATCCATTTATCAAGTAAAATACAGGGTGTTCTATTGGAAAAAATGCAACTTTAGTTTGTCCTATAATTATGCGACGCTGTGTATATTTCAAACAATTCTTGAAATGTTGGCTAAATGAGGCTCTATGACGCTGCAAAAACCGTTTTGTGCTATCTTTTCAAATAAGAGCACAATTTCACTTTTTACAAAAAGTGCTACACCCTGTATATGTACAAATTTGGTTTTGCATTGGCATCACAGGAGTTAAATTTTTTTCACAATTGACATCATTTTTGCTCTTTTTTTCAACGAATCTATTTATCAAATAAAATACAGGGTGTTCTATTTAAAAAAGGCAAATTTAGTGTGTCTTATAATTATGAGACGCTGTGTATATTGCAAACAATTTTTGAAATGTTGGCTGAATGAGGCTCTATAACGCTGCAAAAACCGTTTTGTGCTATTTTTTCAAATAAGAGCACAATTTCACTTTTTACAAAAAGTGCTACACCCTGTATATGTACAAATTTGGTTTTGCATTAGCATCACAGAAGCTACAATTTTTTCACAATTGACATCATTTTTGTTCTTTTTTTCCAACAAATCCATTTATCAAATAAAATACAGGGTGTTTTATTTGAAAAAATGTAACTATAGTTTGTCCTATAATTAGAGCCGCTGTGTATATTTCAAACATTTCTTGAAATGTTGGCAAAATGAAGCTCTATGATGCTGCAAAAACCGTTTTGTGCTATCTTTTTAAATAAGAGCACAATTTTACTTTTTACAAAAAATGCTACACCCTGTATATGTACAAATTTGGTTTTGTAATAGCATCACAGAAGTTATTTTTTTTTTCACAATTTACATTATTTTTGTTCTTTTTTTGCAAGGAATCCATTTATCAAATAAAATACATGGTGTTTTATTTGAAAAAATGTAACTATAATTACGAGACGCTGTGTATATTTCAAAGAATTTCGCATTAGCATCATTTTCTTCATTCCAATC
Source organism: Tribolium madens (assembly GCF_015345945.1). Taxonomy (NCBI): domain Eukaryota; kingdom Metazoa; phylum Arthropoda; class Insecta; order Coleoptera; family Tenebrionidae; genus Tribolium; species Tribolium madens. Next base: position 8,106,594 of record NW_025401041.1, on the reverse strand, counting down.
TTCGTCCTTATCTTGATCTATTTCTTCACAATTCGCTTCAAGGTCATTAGAAAATAAAATCAATTCGAGGGATGCCTCTCTAGGGTTTTTCCTCGGCAAACCGGTCGATAAATCTTGAACTCGAGAACCGATCAATGGGGTTAAGGTCCGGCCGACGCGGTGTTCCCTTTAACGGCCACCGTTCTACATGATGGAGCAAAAATGGCGACAAATTCAAGTCGATTTTTATGACTTATTCCCGACTAAAATCCTTTAATTTCTTAGATTTGTAATTTTTTGCCAACTAATTCGAATTAATTGCTTAGTCTTTGAACTGCTTTTTGCTGCGGTGGATGATGGACCGGTGATTTTCCATACCAAGAGTGCGTCAATGAACAATGGAAATCTACATCAGGAAATAATTAAAAGACAAAAAGACAATTTCATGAAAATCGGTGTTTTTGCGACTTGTTTGTGTGATAATGGAAGCGAGAAAATTGTATTGTTTGCACGAAAATAATTATGATTGTTTAAAATCGTGAGGAAAATCCGGTCGTTAATGAAAATTGGAGTTTTGTTTTTCGAAATCTAAGATAATTGACCCCATTTGAAAATTTCCAAATTGAACCGATTTCGTAATCTTTCTCGTTTTGGCCTTGGTTCACTCTGTTTATTTCAAAAACCCAAAATAAAACAAGGAATTTAAATTTGGGAATAATCTTTTTTAGTCCACTCTGTATTGAACTGAATTTCTATTTACAGTTACCAAAAACCGTAATCTATCTAGTCGGCCGGTCAAAAAAATTCGCATCAAAGTCTCTTTTGTTTCAACTGACACTTGATTGATTATCTTGTTCCAAGAAAGACTCCTTCAAACGTGCTTAATTTTTTTTTAATGACGTCAATTTTTCTAATTAATTTTTTTGCAAATAAAAAACTCTAAATATTTTTTTTCTATTTCGAAAACCCCAAAATAGTTATGACACCGAGAATAATTGAAGAAAAAATAAGAAACAATTGAAGCAGCAAACTCTCATGATTCATCCTGTATAAGGAAAATGTTGTACAATTTTGATAATTATAGGACATAAAAAAGAAAAAAATACTTTGTAAGAGTAGTAGGCTTTTCTTGCTTTTTTCTCCACTCTGTAGGTGTCTTAATTATTATACAAACTAATAAATTTTCTTACTTGTTTTTTCAAAATTGCAAAAACTTTTGACTCAACCTGTACTTGACCAAAAAAATAACCTAAAAATGTTTTTAACTAATAAAAAATTAAATGTTAAAGAAACATTAATGTTTCAAGTTCAAGGTCTTGTAATGACACTGAAAATATGTAGTTAAATGGAGAAAAAAGAAGAAATAATTGAAACAGCCAACTTTCATTACTCACCCTATATCAGGAAAATGTATACAGAAAAATATAAAAAAAATAAAAAGAAAAAATTCTCTACAAGAGTATTTAAATATACAGGGTGTTTTCATAGATAATTATTCAGTAAAGGTAAAAAACAATTACAACTCAGGATACAGCTTCTTTGTTTTCTTTTCTAATAAATTGCAGCAAAAAAACAAAATAATTTTTACAAAAGAAATAAATAGGGTCAAAGTGCAAAATTTAATCCTTCATAATTTCGAAATTTTTTTACGTAGAATTTTTTTAAATTTTTTCAATGTTCCTGATATCTTACTTGGCATTTTTTTCTTGAACGCGAGTTTTGAAACACCCCGTATGTATCTATGTTTCTATTACTATTAATAATCAAATAAAATCCTAAGTTCGACTCACTTTATTCACTCTGTATAAGTTTGTGTGTTTATTTGAGATTAATAAGTAAAAAATGCTTTTTGTCTCCACTCTGTATACTCGTATATCTTATTACACAAAATAATAATTGTGTTGTTCAAACTTGTTTTCTCCAAAATTAAAAAAAAACAACCCTTATGACTCACTCTGTATTTGACCAAAAAATAAATAAAACAATATTCAAAAAACCTAACGTAGAAATATTTTTTACTCCTTTAAATTAAATTAGAAAAAAGAAAAACATGAATCACCCTGTATCATCTATTTTTGGAAAGTAGATTAATAAATCAAAAAAAATTGGGTCTATTTTAAGAATTTAAATAAATGGTGTAGATATTTTTATTATTATTATTATTTGAATAATAAATAATTAGAAAAATATATCAGGAAATTGCAGTAACTACTCGGCTACGCCTTGGCTTACTGTTGTCATTATTAATAGTATAATTATTATAATTTTGTAAATATCTGTGGAGTATTTTTATTATTTGAAATTATTGATTATTGATTAATTATTATTATGATAATAATATGATGCGTAACCACCGAGGCGAAGCCAAGCAATTGACACAATCTTGAAATTTATTTTAAAATTATTGCTACAATAAATAGAAAATACACAAAAGAGTAATGAAAAAGAGAAAATATTAATTTAACGCAGTGACACCAACTTAGAAAAACATGTTTAAATTAGTTACAAATGAGCTCTAAATTCACTATTAAATTTAGAAAAATTAAAAAAACATGTCTTTGAAAAAACATTAATCAAAAAATTGGAAATATTTTTTATTTATACAGGGTGTTTGATCTTGATTCTTAAAATTTTTTATTTCAGATTCAAGATAATAAAACCCAGCCAAGACATTAAACAAAAAATTGGATTTTTTTTACTTATACAGGGTGTTTTACTAAAATTGTTCTAGACAAAAATATTTCAAAAAACAAAAAACCTTAAACTAAATTTAGAAATATAAAAAAATTAAATCAAATCTCAACAAATAAAAAAAATCAACGAGTTCATAATAAATAAAAAAAAAACAAACAATAATAATGATGCGTAAGTACCGAGGCGAAGCCGAGCAATGACACAGTCTTGAAATTTATTTTAAAATAATTGCAACAATAACTAGAAAATACACAAAGGGGTAATAAAAAAGAGAAAATATTAATCTAAAGCAGTGACACCAACTTAAGAAAGAAACATGTTTAAATTAGTCACAAATAAAAAATAAATTTACTGTTAGATTTAGAAAAAAACAAAAACACTTCTTTGCAAAAGCATTAATAAAAAAATTGAAAATCTTTTTTATTTATACAGGGTGTTTGATCTTGATTCTTAAAAGTAATAATTTCAGATTCAAGATAATAAAACCCAACCAAGACATTAAACAAAAAATTAGAATTTTTTTACTTATACAGGATGTTTCACTGAAACCATTTTAGACAAAAATCTTCCAAAAAAGCAAGAAAATCTTAAGCTTAATTTAGAAATATAAAAAAATTGAATCAAATCTCAACACATAAAAAAATCAACGTCTTTTTAAAAAATAAATTGAAAAAGAAAGAAATCAAAAAATAATAACAATGCGTAACCACCGAGGCGAAGCTGAGCAAATGACACAATCTTGAAATTTATTTTAAAATAATTGCAACAATAAACAGAAAATACACAAAAGAGTAATGAAAAAGAGAAAATACTAATTTAAAGCAGTGACACCAACTTAAGAAAAAAACATGTTTAAATTAGTCACAAATAAACACTCAATTCACTACAAGATTTAGAAAAAACAAAAAACACTTTTTTGAAAAAGCAATAACAAAAAAATGGATTTTTTTATTTATACAGGGTGTTTAAATCTTAATTTATAAAAAAAATTAATTTCAGATTCAAGATAATAAAAGCCAGCCAAGACATTAAACAAAAATTTAGAATATTTTTTAATTATACAAGGTGTTCTATTGAAACTGTTTTAGACAAAAATATTTCAAAAAAAACAAAAAAACCTTAAGTTGAATTTAGAAATATAAAAAAATTAAATCAAATCTCAACAAATAAAAAAATTCAACTTCATAAAAAATAAATTGAAAAAGAAAGAAATCAAAAAATAACAATGCGTAACCACCGAGGCGAAGCCGAGCAAATGACACAATCTTAAAATTTATTTTAAAATAATTGCAACAATAAATAGAAAATACACAAAGAAAAAATATTAATTTAAAGCAGTGACACCAACTTAAGAAAAAAAACATGTTTAAATTAGTCACAAATGAACACTAAATTCACTACAAGATTTAGAAAAATCAAAAAACATTTCTTCAAAAAAGCATTAATCAAAAAAATGGATTTTTTTATTTATACAGGGTGTTTAAATCTTGATTTATAAAAAATGAATTTCTTTTTCCTTATACAGGCTGTTTTACTGAAACAGTTGACTTAATCACACATGAGCAATTTTTTTGCGGGTTTTTTGACCAATAAAATATACAGGGTGTTTCTTTTGAACCAGTTTTAGATTAAAAATTCCGTATTTTCGGGTCATAATTTCCCTTTGACGTCAGTCGCGTCCGCTTTCCTCTAAAAATCCATTCCGAAAACCCAAATTTCGCCCGAAAATTCCTCGTCGTTCCTCGCAAGGCCAACCAAGATGCACATGTGCTTGTGTGGTGGGGCGCCCACGTTCTTAATAAACCTCTCGTCGATTGGTCAGTGAAAGTACTTTGCAATTATTTAAGACGTTAGTTAAGTAACCGCGTATAATACAAACTAAGCCGCGAATTTGCCCATTTATCGATCGGATTTGACTGTGACAAGTGTTGTCCAGTGAGAGTGAAATAATCAAAGAAAATGAAAGATTTGGTTACTGTGTGCAATCGGTTAGTGCGCTGGAGTTACACTCCTGTGAGGACGAGACGAGAGGATTTTCAAACCCCAGAAAATGACACGCCGTTTAGGATATTTTGCGAACGGTTCAAAAGTAAGTCGTGTGAGCGGAATTCTAATCTAAGAGCTGATCGGAATTTTTTAAACACTTTTGCGCTTTTTTCACCGAAAAATCGAATTCAAAACAAAGCAACAAACTCGAATCATAAAAATATGGAAGAAGACGCTTTATTCTAGAACAAGTTGCACCAAACGAGTTTTCATGCTTTATTTCAAACAAGTATAAATAAATCCCGAGTGAATTATTTTCCACCAAGGTCTAGGAATTTTGCATTTTTATTTTCTATATTGCAACAACAATAATGTTTACAAAAATTCGTTTATATTTTTTAATTCCTATTTCGCGAAAAAATGGGGTTTTCGAATTATTTTTAAACATTTTGACAACAGTATATTCCTAAACAATTATTATTATTATTTATAATTAATTATTTTTGTCAGGGTTGAAAATATGTAATTGAAAGACAATTTTTTATAGATCACCTGTATCTTTAGTTTTTTCAAAAAAAGTTATAATTTTTATTTTGCAACAACAATAATGTTTACAAATTCGTTTATATTTGGTTAATTTCTATTTCTCCCACGTCAAAACCAAAATAAGATTTAATTTGAATTAATTACTAATGCGAAAAAATCGGGTTTTCCGATTATTTTTAAATATTTTGACTTTTATGAAATTAAAAATAAGTTTTTAGTGTGAATTGACAATAATTTTTACAATTTTACAACCTAAACAATTATTATTAATTAATTGCCAAGCTTGAAACTACAAAATTATATCAAAATTCACACTTATTAACATATTTTTTTTATAATGACTAGTCTAATTTTTTTGGCAAATAAATTTATGGGTGTGCAATGACTATAAACATGCTATTCAAAAAAAAAGATTATTAATTAATTGTTTACACTTAAGAGATAAACATAGCAACATTTTTTTTAATGGAAACCTCCCACAAACTTCACACTTTTTCGTTAAAAAAAAATTTATTTTGAGTACACTACCAGTTTTTTGGAAATAAACTAATAAATGTCTAAAGGTTGTAAAGGAGCGATGCCAAAATATTTTTTATTTTAATTAATTGTTTAAACTTTTGAGATTAGCTTACTAATATTTTTTTCTTAAACAAAAACGGTTTTTTATTTATTGTTTTACAAAGATATGTTTATTTATTAAAAATGTTACAATTTATGTTAAAAAATTATAAACTTTATCTGTTGGGGGTGGTACATTAACCACCCTGTATACCCCACCTTCATGACACGAACTTTGCAAGTCATTTTCAGGGTTCTACATGAAGTTCAAGTGAAACCCTGAAGACGAATGACTTGCAAAGTTCGAAACTGGTATCTAAACCAATACCAATGATAACAGAGAAAAAACTTGAAATTACTGTATTTTTTTTTTATTTTTTTATTTTGTATAATTTTGTATTTTTTTTTTTCAGTAAATAGTGTAAAAAAAAATATAAAACGTATACAGGGTGTATAAAGATAATCTTAGTAGAACTGTAATTAAAAGAAAGAAAAAAGTCGTCAAGAAAAAAAAAGAGTCAACCTGTAAGCTATTTCCAAAACAAAAAACCTTAAGCTAAATTTAGAAATATAAAAAAAATCAAATCCCAACAAATAAAAAAAAATAACGACTTCATAAAAAATTAAATTGAAAAAGACAAGTAAAACCCTGAAGAGGAATGACTTGCAAAGTTCGAAACTGGTATCTAAACCAATACCAATGATAAAAGAGAAAAAACTTGAAATAACGGTATTATTTTTTTTAATTTTCAAAATTTCAATTTTTAAAATTTTTCAGTAGTGTGAAAAAAATTATAAAACATATACAAGATGTACAGAGATAGTCTTAGGAGAAGCGTAGTTAAAAGAGAGAGAAAAAGTCGTCAGGAAAAAAAACTGGAGTCAACCTGTAAACTATTTCAAAAAAAAAAAAAAAAACCTTAAGCTGAATTTAGAAATATAAAAAAATTAAATCAAATCCCAAGAAATAAAAAAAAATCAACGACTCCATAAAAAATTAAATTATAAAAGAAAAAAAATATAGTAAAAAAAATTAAGCCATTAATTTTTTGAAGAATAAATAATTAGAAAAAGAAATTAATGAATTGCTATGCTTGGCTATSCCTCGACTAGTTGTCATTATTATCTAAATTTTTTAATTTTAATCTGATTTTTCATTATTTTGTTATTTTTTAATAATTTTAATAATAATAGTTTCTAATAATAGATATTTATTTATACAAAAAATGTTAATACTTGAGTAAATTTAGTTTTGATATAAAAATAATCATTTAATTTAATAATTCTATTAAAAAATCTAACACTTATTATTCTGAAGAGCGTCTTAAAAACCCGAAACTTAATTTTGTTTCGCAAATAATTTATTTTGAGTGAAACCCAATCAAATTTTTCCGTCGCGACCTGTTATTATTTTATTAAAAAAATTCAAGAAACGGGTTTTACAACCGGACTTGAATATTATTGCGTTCTGTAATTTTTTTATTCCTATTTATAATAAAAATTTTTCTTTTTTAGCTCCTCTTCTGATTGCCTTTTTGGGCTTGCTCGCCATCTTCGGCGGCCTTTTCGTCGTTTTCGTCCGCCCCTACGACTACCTCTTCAAATGGGTAAGTGCCAAAGGTCATCCAAAGGTCACACGAAAAAATCAAGTCGACACGTCACGACACTCTTAGGGCCGTTATTGTTTATCTAGTGTTGGTAACACTGCGAGAAAACATAAAACACGCGTCCGATGTACGTGATAAATACTATAAATACTGAATTTTCTTATTAATTTGCATGTTTCTATTTCGTTTGAATGCAATTGACTTATCATTGTGTCATCACCATATACAGTGTGTGCAAAAAATCTATTTAAATAAGTTTGTGACATTTAATTAATTTATTCATTTTGCAGTTTTGCATTTACTTCCGTTTTGCTATTTCCGGAATTTTTTCTCACTTACTTAAATACAGTTCAAGGATATTTCTTTTATAAACAATAATTTGACTCATCATGAGAAACAATTCGGATAAAAATAGATTTAATTCATTGTCGTTGACATTGCTCTACATAATGAGTACCTTATATGGCCCGGTAATTAATAATTTTAATTAAAATAAGTCGGAGGTAATTGAAATAATTACAAGTTTAATAATTTGCAGAAAATACAATTTTCAAGACTTGTACGGATTTCCGGAGAAACCGGAAATACACCGACCTTAAAGTATTTTTTTTTATTATTAAATTTACATCAGTAGGATTTTCTCCAAACTGGAGATTATTTTGACTCATATTTTTGCGAAATAAAATAATAAATCGAAAAATATAATCAAATTTTCAAAAACAATACAGTATGTATTTTTTAAACAAATATTTTTAAATTTTAGGCCTTACGAAAAGTAAAAACACTTCGAGTATTGATTTATATTTATTTATTTTTCCTAAAAAAATATTTTTTTATATT
>NW_025401041.1:8086054-8097266 GCF_015345945.1 Tribolium madens | reverse complement strand
TTTTGTCAGTATTGGATCGAAAATATGTAATTGAAAGACATTTTTTTATAGATCACCTGTATTTTTAATTTTTTCAAAAAAAGTCAAAAATTTATACCTATCAAATTTAAACGTTCAGTAAAATTATTCAATATTTTTTTTTACCTTTTAAAGAAACAATTTCTAATGTAGTAAATGTCTTAAAAAGCTATCAAAGTACCTCAACACACATAATTGTTTTTAATTTTTGGTTTTATTAGGATAAAATAAACAGTGTTTAAATTTGTCGAGACGTTTCGACACATTATTGGGTCTTTTTCAGGATACAAAAAATTACAAATTAATTAGTTTTGTTTTTATTTTTATTCATATTTTACAAATAATGTGAATAAAACAAGAACAGCCCATTTTCAAATTTCTCCGAAAAAAATAAAAAGAAATACGGAGTAATAAAATCGCCAGCCGAGGCGAAGCCGAGGCTAATAATGGCATCTAAGAAAATTTGTTAAAAAAAATAAACGAAAAAAAATAAAAGGACTTTGAGCCGATTTCCAAAACTCTAAAACTACGGCACTCCACATGAATTAAAAATATGTTCAAAAGTCATATAGGGTGTTTCCCCTACGTAAAATTTTAACGATTCACCCTGTATAAGTTTTTGGACGCTACCTCAAACAATAACGAAAATATTTTTGAAAAATTGAATTTTTTGGCCCAGTCATCTCATTTTTCATTTCGCTCAGTCATCTCAAAGGTCACTCGACCTGTCACCCCTTTGCTGAGTATTTATTCTGTGCCAGAAATGCGTGTTCAGCGAAGGGGGTGAGATTTTCGAATTGTGGAAGAGCCCCCCCGTGGACCTCTACCTTCGCGTCTACCTCTGGAACGTCACCAACAAGGACGAGTTCCTCAGCGGGAAAGACGACAAGTTAAAGGTGCAGGAAGTCGGCCCTTACGTCTACAAGTAAGTGAACAAATCTCGGATTACAATCCGTGACACAGATTCACTTTCCACCTTCTTCTTCTTCTTCAATGAAAAATAAGCATTATTCTCAAGGTCGCGCTCTCGAAAAACACTTTCCAATCGGGATGTGGCGCAACGAAAACCCAACCAAAAAAAAATAATCTAGTTTTGAGATAACTCAAATCGTGACGAAAATTTCAAAAAATAGACAAATATTCAGAGTGAAAGTTTTTGTTACGATCACAATGTGTTGCAAGCGGCACGAAATCCACGCCGGATTTAATTAAAGGACTCGTTCTAATTATGGACACGATTATTGAACAGATTTTGACCCCAATTCGACCAAAACTGCCAACTGAAAAATAAATTAATTAAAAATGACCAGGAAAAAAATAAAATGTCACAAATGCGAAAAAAATACACTGAGCGACACTAAAAATTGGCCTCTTTTAATGTCACTTAGTAGATTTACTTTTACTGCCTAGGCCCCAAAAATCAAATATTTTGTCAGGCAGTAAAAATGCACTTTTGCTGCTTAAGCTTTTAATTTAAAAAATATATGTTTTTTATGTTTGTTTATTTATTATTTACAGTAGTAATTTCAGAAAAATAAATTATGTTCAAATGGGAGAAAAAATATGATTCAAACGATTTTTTAGAACCAACACGTGTTTCGCCAACATAGTCGGCATCTTCAAGATCAAAAAAAATAATAATGAATAATAATTTAAAAAATGTACTTCTCAACGGGCAGTAAAAATGGACTTTTGCTGCCTAGGTTTTCACCGAAGGACCGTTAACTTAAAAAAAATGTGTAAAACTAATTCCAATTCCAAAAAAATTTCACCGAAATTCCAGTAATCCCAAAAAATTCCACCAAAATTCGAGTAATTCCATTTTTTTTTTCAGATTAATTCCTACAATTACGAATTAATTCCTGTAATTCTAAATTATTTCCTGCAATTCCAAATAGTTTTAAATAGTTCTAAGAAATTCAACTTAATTTTGAAAAAAATTATACATACAGGGTGCGCCAGAACTCGCGCCTCAGCGAGAAATGTCATATAAGGTACGATAATAGGAATATGTAAAAAAACATTTTGGCTTATTTTTGAAAAAAGTCAAAAGTAACGTGTTTTCAGCTTTTTTGACAAATTTTTTCTCTGGGACACAAGTTCTGGCGCACCCTGTATACCCTGTATAAGTGTCCTTGGCACTCCAAGTAACTCTGATATATAATTCCAAAAAAAATTCCAGTAATTCCAAAAAAAATCCAGTAATTCACACGAAATTCCAACAATTCACTGATAATTTCAATAATTCCAGATACTTCCAAACAATTCCAAAAAAGTTCCGATTAAATTCCAAAAATTTGTACAACTAATTCCAAAGTAAACAGCCCCTCGGTTTTCACAATTTGTGAAATGGGAAAGTAATAAAAATGTTAAATTTCATAAGATTCAATTTTTATCATAAGATTTAATTTTTAATTACAAAAAATGTCACAATTACTTATTAATTTTTTTAATTTTCTAGACTTTAAAAAAAATTATTTTTTGAAAAATAGGAGAAAAAACTAGCTAAAATAAATAAATTACAAAATGAACTTTAGTAAATATACAGAGTGATTAGAAATGCAACATCTTAAAAAACTTGTACAATTAGGTAACTTCGTGTTACATTTTTAGTGTCACTTAGTATATTCTGCATTTTTTGCTTTTATCAATGCTTAAAATGAAGATTAATCAAATTTTCACTTTTAACGAAAAATGTTTCACAAATTTTTCACGCTCAAATCGGTTTTCACTGAAAACAAAATTAATTTTTATATGTTCATAAAATTTAATTTTTAATTACACAAGTACTTATTATTTTTTTAATTTTCTAGACTTTAAAATAATATATTTTTTGAAAAATAGGAGAAAAAACTATCTAAAATAAATAAATTACAAAATGAACTTTAGTAAATATACAGAATGATTAGAAATGCAACATCTTAAAAAACTGTTACAATTAGGTAACTTCATGTTACATTTTTAGTGTCGCTCAGTATATTGTGCATTTTTTTGCTTCTATCCAAAATGCTTAAAATAAAAATTAATCAAATTTTCACTTCTAACGAAAGATTTTCCACAATCACGCTTCAAATCGGTTTTCACTGCCAACAAAATTAATTTTTATATGTTCATAAAATTTAATTTTTAATTACACAATTACTTATTATTTTTCTAATTTTCTAGACTTTAAAAAAATATATTTATTAAAAAATAGGAGAAAAAATTATAAAATAAATAAACCAGAAAATGAACTTTAGTAAATATACAGAGTGATTAGAAATGCAACATCTTAAAAAACTTTTACAATTAGGTACTTCATGTTACATTTTTAGTGTCGCTCAGTATATTGTGCATTTTTTTGCTTTAATCAAAAATTAATAAAATTTTCACTTTTAACGAAAAATTTTCCACAATCACGCTTCAAATCGGTTTTCACTGCCAACAAAATTAATAGTAATTTTATACAGGTCAGAGGTCACCTCCAACACGTTTTTCGTTTGTTCATCTCCCAACAAAAAACAATGATTTATTTTCTTTTACGTCAAAGCGTGACCATCAAAAACGATTTAATTGCCAAAAAGTGACAAAAAACTCATTAAATTAACAATCTGTGAATTTTTTCCCATCGCGGAATTCCGGATGAGATGAAGGTCACAAAAGTGTTACGAAATGAATTCATTACGTCACACTTGGGACGACTTTTACCCAAAAAAAAAAAAAATTGACAAAAAATTAATTTTTTAGGGAAATGTTTATGCACGAAAACGTGACCTTCAACGACAACGGCACCCTCACCGCCGTGCCCCGCCACCCCCTCATCTGGGTGCCCGAACTGAGCGAAGGCCGCCGCGAGGACGACCTCCTCATCTTACCCAACATCGCCCTATTGGTAAGTCCCACTTTCCTCCTCCCGAAAACAATGCTAAAAAGTCGCCTTTTCACACTGACCTTTTTTTACAAGGTGGAAACGACGACTTTCCGCATGAAAAACTAAGTAAATTTCCTGTTTTTAACTGAGATGAGTTATGTAACATGTGTTCACTTTCTTCATTGCTTCAGTCTGTTTATTCTAGTCTGGTTCAGTGGCACACTTGGCATAAATTGAGGTTAGGTCCTTTTTTTGACATTTATCGGACATTGACTTCGTTACCAACCTTGCAAAAAATAATTTTTCAATTGATGAAGGGATGTTTGTGATTCTCTAATTACATTAATTCGCTTTATCATTACTCTTCTTTAATTGTTTCCTTGAATAGTTTTCCTTTGTTGTTGCCATAATTACTGCGTAGCACAAAAAAAGTAAAAATCGTTATTAATGGAAAACAGCACCTTGAATTTTTTCCGTATTTGTTTTGCTTAAATTCTGGAAACACCAAATAAGTGACTATTGATTGGCGCTTATTTCATTGAGAAATAATTGGCTTTTGTAATTTTCAAAATTACAGTTTGAGAGTTAGAATTTTCATTTCCTACATTATTACAAACCACAAATAAACATTCGCAGTTTTTTATCATTATTTTAATCACGGACATTTCTCAGAAAATCGTTTTTTCCTTTCCATTTTATAATTGTTCGTTAAAAAAATGAAAAACAAAACCTTTCTAGAATAAACTAAAAGATTTGTCAACAAGAAATTACCATTTTTTTCATGTTGTTGGTAACTAGAATTTTCAGAAGTAATTTTAAACACCTAGGGTGGGAACAATGAAAAATATACAGGATGCGCCAGAACTCGCGCCCCAGAGAAAAATTTTGTCAAAAAAGCTGAAAACACGATATTTTTTCAAAAATAAGCCAAAATGTTTTGCAACTTAAAACTGAAAATATTTGCAAAATTTTATTATTATTTTTATTTTTCAAAATTTTAAGTTTTTTTTGTGGAAAATTCAATTATTTCGCAAAATTTTGCCAGAAATTATTCGCGAAATTAACAAGTCAAAAACGATATTATTTTTGGCCTTTCCAAGCGTTTAAGCACGTTTTTGTTCTAAAAACTAAATTTTGGTTTTACATTCGGCAAAAATACCAATATTTTTTGGGCGTTTAAGGACATTTTTGAGCTAAAAGTTCAGTTTTTTTTAGAAAATTTCTCAAAACCGAGCTAAACAATCATTAAATTAGATCGTAAAAAATCTTGTAAGTTTTTCAATTAGAAACAAAATTATTTCGCAAAATTTCGTCAAAACAAGGCCTAAAAACCACCACATTAAGTCAAAAATTTTGTAAATTTTGTAATTTTCAACTCTTTTTGTGCTAAGGACTCAGTTTTTTCGCTAAAATTGAGCGAAAAATTTGCCAAACTAGGCGGGAAATGACTTTTTTTTTGTAATCATTTGTCCCAATGAGAAAGAAAAATAACTATTTTATAAAATTTCGATAAAAAAGCAATCAAAAAACATTATCTAATAACGTGAATCTTAAAATTCTTTATTCTAATGAAAAATCAAATTTTTATAGATTGAATTTTTCAACATTTTTTTTAAATTTTATATTGGGGCGCGAGTTCTGGCGCACCTGTATGTATTAATTTCTTTTATATTTTTTAAACACAAACCAAAAAATGTAAAAAAAAAAAATTCCACACAATACTGAAGATAAATGATTTATGAAGCTCGAAACTAGTAAAACAACAATAGTTGGCTACTTAGTTTTAACGTAAAGCAAAATTCTTATGCTTTTTGGAGTTACTTTTCAAAAATCTTGCTAAATTTATTTATGGGTTTATTTTGTTTTTGGAAAAAAATTGAAAACAATATACCTATTTTTAATTATATTAATTGTTTATTATCGCGTATAATAAATCAAGTAGTAGAAAAAATTAAGTATCTATTTTTAGTTAAAAAAATATGAGTCAAAACCGAAAAAAAATTCTAAAATTAACCTGGCCCTAGATTTCAAAAGAGTGTGATAACTATAATTAATTTAAAAATATTTCGTCATGTATAAAAAATTCTTATGCTTTTTGGAGTTACTTTTCAAAAATGTTGCTAAATTTATTTAAGTTTATTTTGTTTTTGGAAAAAAATTGAAAACAAAATACCTACTTTTTATTATTTAAATTGTTTATTATCCGACGTTCTGTGACATCGCCACAAAACATCGATACTCAAAAAAAATCGATGTTTTTTATTGAAAAAATAAATCATTTACCAATTTTTTAATAATACATTTTTGGAACATAAAAAAACAAATACAAACATATTTCTTACAATTCTTGCATAAAACATAAACAAATACAATCTACAAATACAAAATTTAACAACCTACATCACTTCATCATCGTTAATTTTGTTAAAAAACATCGAATTTAAATTTTATCGAATAAAATTTTAAAATAAAAAAAAATGAAAGATAAAACATCGATATTTTTTGCCCATCTCTAACTAGGGTTGGCTACCCTTGTTGACGCTTGACGTTTTCTGTCAAAGGTGACTTAACCTAAATTTTGCCACAATTATATCTTTTAATAAAAAAAAATGCTTTTTTGGGGTTGCAAAGCTAAAAGACCCAAAAGCACACCAATTTTCACTTTAAATCTTGTGTTGCACAATTTTTCGATGAAAATTTCTACATTTTGACATTTTCTCTCGACGTTTCGAAACCGTTGTAATCTCTTCCTCAAGACCTGAAGCCCACCTTGACCAAATCGACTTCCTCCCTGCATTTTTCCTCCCATCTTTCATAATTCCCGTCCTTGTCGAATCGAAAATGTCAAATCGAACCTTCTCGAAGTGTATTTTACGTAAAGCGCGACACCGTTTCGCGCCAAACGATACTTGCTTCCAGCCCACTTTCTCGCCAAGTTCAACTCTTACTTTCAATTACATAAAACAAACTTGACCTGGGCTAAAAACGTATTTTATTCACAGAGTATAGCCCACGTGGTCTCCGACGAGTCTTACTTCACTAGAGTCGGCCTTAATCTCCTCATACGTCAAACCAAAACCGAGCCTTTGATTCAAATGACAGCAAGAGAATTCATGTTTGGCTACAAGAGCACTTTGATGACTTTGGGAAACAAATTCATGCCCAGCTGGATCTATTTTGACAAACTTGGACTCATCGATCGAGTAAGTTGCATTTTGACATTTGACATTTCGCTACCAACCTCACAACGAAAATCCCTAAAACGAGTGCTTTAATAGATGTACGACTTCGACGGGGATTTTGAGACAGTCTACACTGGGGAAGATGACGTCAGCAGAACCGGCCTACTTGACACTTATCGGGGCTCGACCAAGATCCCCCAATGGGAGAACCCATGTGGTAATATCAAAGGTGCCTCTGATGGTACGAAATTTCCGGGTTTTATCAAACCCAACGACACTCTTCTTTTCTTCCGGAAGAGTATGTGCAGGGCTAAAACCCTTGTGAGGGTTAATACCACCGTGGTTGATGGGTTAAACGCCTATGTTTATAATTTCCAAGAAGACGCTGATGATAATGGAGTTTATAACCCTGATAACAAGTGTTTTTGCAAAGATCAGAAGAAGTGTTTGCCTCCGGGGTTATTGGACGTCCATGGGTGCTACTACGGGTTTCCTATAGCCCTCAGTTACCCACATTTCCTGGGTGGGGACCCAATTTTGAACGCCAAGGTCATCGGGAGTAACCCAGATCCCGAGAAACATAAAACTTATTTTGCCATACAACCAGTAAGTAGTTTTCTTCACTTTCGTTTTTTTTTCTTATCTAAAAATGTACTTACGCTCAAAAAAAAACACAAAAATAACACCATTTTTAGCTTAATTTTGTGAATTCTGCGAAAGAATTATGTTTCTAGTTGAAAAAGGTGCTAAAAATATAATACGTTTGGACCCAATTTAGTGATTTTTTTTTATCTCGGTTTAAAAAAAATTCGTAAAAAAAAACAATTAAAACTATTTTTTAATTAATTTGGTGATTGTTTGACTTATTTTTGAAAAAATTCGTCAAAATAATTGTTTTTTTTGACTAAAAAAGGCAAAAATGATATAATTTCCAAAAAAACTTGAAAAAACTTTGTTCAAGCAAAAAGGTAAAAATAACAATATGTTTGACCAAATTTTGTGTTTTTTTGACCTATCTTTGACGAAATTTTGCGCAAAAACCAGTCAATTTAGCGATTTTTTTATCTTGGTTCAGAAAAATCTCGTAAAAAAGAAAACAAAACTATTTTATAATTAATTTGGTGATTGTTTGACTTATTTTTAAAAACATTCGTCAAAATAATTGATTTTTTTGACTAAAAAAGGCAAAAATGATATAATTTCCACAAAAACTTAAAAAAACGTTCTTCAAGCTTGAAAAAGGTAAAAATAACAATATGTTTGACCAAATTTTATGTTTTTTTGACTTATTCTTGACGAAATTTTGCTCAAAAACCAGTCAAATCGAGTGAAATAAATGAAACAACATAAATTTCGATGATTTTTGGAATTTTTGCAAAATAAATGAGTTTTTGCTTCAAAAAAGAACTAATTAAGCAAAACAAACTAGGATAATATAAATTTCGATGTTATTTGGTAATTTTTCAGCCAGTTCTATAACGAAATTTCTCAAAAAAAAAATTTTGAAACACTCAAAAGACAAAAATAACACCTTTTTTGGATTAACTTAGTGAATTTTGATTTGTTTTGAACAAAATTCTGCTTGTTTCTAGCTAAAAAAATGTGCTAAAAATGGCCAAACTGTTTTAATTTAGCGATTTTTTTATTTTGTTTAGTAAAGAAATAAGACCATTTTATACTGAACTTAGTGTTTTTTTGACATATTTTTGAAAAAATGTGTGGAAATAATTTACCTTACTGAAAAAGGTACAACAATCTTGAAAAAGATAAAAATGATAAAATTTTTGCAAAAACTTTTAGTTCGAAAAAACGTGCTTCGAAGGTTATTTTTGAAAAAATTCGTCAAAATAATTGATTTTTTTAATGTACCAAAAGGCAAAAATTATATAATTTCCACAAAAACTTCAGATTTTAGTTGAAAACGTTTTTCAAGCTTGAAAAAAGTAAAAATAACAATATGTTTCACCAAATTTTGACTTATTTTTGACGAAATTTTGCTCAAAAACCAGTTAGATCGAGTGAAATAAATGAAACAACATAAATGTCGATGATTCTTGGAATTTTTCCAAAATTAATGAGTTTTTGCTTCAAAAAGAACTAATTAAGCAAAACAAACTAGGATAATATAAATTTCGATGTTATTTGGTAATTTTTCAGCCAGTTCTATAACGAAATTTCTTAAAAAAAAATTTGGTACTTAAAAATGTATTTAAGAAGCCAAAAATAACACCATTTTTGGATTAAATTAGTGCATTTTGATTTGTTTTTAACAAAATTCTGCATGTTTCTAGTTAAAAAATGTGCTAAAAACGGCCGAACTATTTTAATTTAGCGATTTTTTGATTTTGTTTAGTAAAGAAATACTGAATTTGGTGATTTTTTTGACATATTTTTGAGAAAATGTGTGGAAATAATTGATTTACCTTACTGAAAAAGGTACAATCATCTTAAAAAAGACAAAAATGTTAAAATTTTTGCAAAAACTTCAAATTTTGATTCAAAAAAACGTGCTTCAATGGTAAAAATAAAAATATTTTGAGCAAATTTTGAGTTTTCCACTTATTTTTGACTAAATTTTGGTCAAAAATCAGTTAAATCTGGTGAAAAATGAATGTAATCAGTTGAACCACGACATATTGTGCAATGTTTTGTTGGTTTAAGAATTATAATAAAATGAAGAAGACTATTGTTTGTTAAACGACACATTCTCTTATTTTATTGAATTGTGTAACCGAAAAATCGCTTCCGGTTGTAGAAATTTCTTTTTAAAATTGTTCACATTTTTCAACTCGAAATTAATTCATGCGAATTTTAAGGAGAATTCTTGTTAATTACAGGAAACTACAATGGCGGACCCAAAAAATGTCAATGTGAACCATGCTTTATTGTCATTATAATTGACGTATGAAACTACAAAATTCGAAAGTTTTACTTGAAATTTGTCGATTTTCCGAAACAAAATGTCAGCAATATGTGTTTTTCTAAATTATTTTGATTTGTTGTCATTTTTTCTCTAGTTATCAGTACAAAAACCAAAAGTGAGGTTAGTCGCCTAAGGCCCGTTTTACATTTTTGTCAATCGTGTCGTCATGAATGTTTATTCGCCACTAGGGGGCGTCTCGGCGGGAAATTCAAAGTCAGTGTTTTTTTTTTCCAGGACTCAGGCTTGCCAGTCGACCTTGCCGTCCGCTACCAGATCAACATGGCCCTCGGTAGCATTAAAACAATTGCCAACGTTGACAAATTCGCCGACATGATCTTACCCCTCCTCTGGACCGAAATCGTGAGTTAGTTCGTCCTCAAACCTCCCTCAAATTTAATTTTCCCGCGTTGCAGAGACTCTACAGTTTACCGGAAGTCCTCGCCGCCCGTTTCCGCCTCTATTTGAACGTCTTGCCCCTGGTGGAAAACGGCATCATGTACTTCTTCTTCGCCGTCGGCTCTTGCTTCCTCCTCGCCTCAATTTACAAATTCCTCACCTCAAAATCCAAACGCAATGTTTACAACACGCACTGGATTGAGGACGACCTTGTCAACATTGAGAAGAAATTGTCGAATTATAAACCGAAAAAACGCGCCAGTATGAACGCGAAAGAACTCGAAGTGTATTTCTCGAGTCTCGTCGCCCCCTTGAACCAAGACCTCAATTGCAACGATTCCAACGACGAGGACGTCTAGGGTTTTATTCAATTTTTTAGTTACTTTTTTAATTGTGATCGTTATTTATTTATGTAGACTCCTGAGGTCCTTAGTGAATTTATTTTTTTAAGATTGGTACTGTTTCGTTCTAGAGACATGTCATTGTGATATCTAATGTAGATTAATGGCACGCCGCTATTTATATTTGCTCAATATCTTAGAGTTAGGGATTTTACAGAAATCACCAGCAGTATTTTTGTATCTATTTGTACATAGTTTAAAATAAACAAAATGGTAACAAGTCGAGTAGTATTATTTCGTACAAAAAACACTAAAAATCCACTTACAGGAAACTATAATTTTAACGTTGTCTTCCAATGACCAAAAATTTGTGTAAAAAATGTTTTATTTTTAACCTTGAATTTCAATAAAAAAAACACATTCATGTTTTTGAATCTCGTAAAAAAGAAAACAATTAATTTTTTTTAATTAATTTAGTGATTGTTTTACTTATTTTTGAAAA
>NW_025401041.1:8079933-8085773 GCF_015345945.1 Tribolium madens | reverse complement strand
GAGTAAAGAGAGTTGCTAGCGACGGTCTAAAAAGTAACAAAAAAATATTTTTAACAAAATGTAAAAAAACAGAATTTACTTTATACTTTATTTTTATGTATTAATAACAACTTGGAATTTCAATAAAAAAACATTCATGTTTTTAAATGAATTTGGATTACAGGAAACTGTAAATGAAAAAAATATAAATAAAACTGTATTATGTCACTTTGTGCCCTATCAAGTATCACAATCAACCAAAGACTACCTATCCCCCCTGTCCCCCCCATCAATCACTTGTAGAAGCCTATGCCTCGTCTTCTTATTACTCTGACACGCACAAGATACCAACCCAAACAAATGTTTGGCTGAATATTCCTAAAAAAATCCCTAGAAATGTCAAACCAAACACACTTTCCACCTCACTCCATGTTCCTTAATCCACTTTTCCAGCTCAGATTCGGGCAAATAATACGCTTTTATGTAATTTTCCACATATTCGCGATGTGGGACCGGCCTTAACCCCGCAATTTTTTCAAATTTTGTCAAAAATTGAATAAAATCGAGTTGCATTAGAGCCCGTCCCCCATTTGAACATTTTTTCGCTTCGCTAAACCTGTATTAAAAAAATTACACCTAATTAAATGAAATTGTAATTAATTACCCTTGAACTAGAGTATGGGTGATTATATGGGCGATACTCTCCCATAAAGACGTGGAAACGTCAATGGAAACTGGGACTTTGTGAGCGACTTCCTCTAATCGCAATGTAAAAATCTGTACCTCCTGTAATTACAATTTTTCAGAAAATAATCAATTAATTATAATTATAATTACTCGGAGGATTAAATCAATGTAGGCGTTGTGTTGTGACATGACTTCTTTCACTTCCCAATTAATTTTCGACATGGAGATTAAAATTTGACGCAAATCGAAGGCTTGAGCCCCCACGGACATGTAAACAGGCTTTCGCAAGTCCACAGCACTCGAAATATTCTAAAAAAAATGATTCAAAAATTTGGGGTTTTTATCGGTCATGTTGTCAATTCTGAAAACACCAGAACCTATCTCTGTCACACTTGTTGGGTGTCTATTTCCCTATCTCTTTCTAATGACATTTGCTAACTCAACTCATATAACCTCAAAAATCAAGCATGGATCAAAACGTGATAAAAGTGGGTGATTTTGTGATAGTGCAACGTCAAGGATACACAAAACTGCACAAATTAAAGTCCCATGGGACTCTCTCGCTCGGGAGTTTCACCGTCGAGATGGATAACATTGTGGGGGAGAAATTCGGGGCTACATTCCAAATGAAGAACTTTCCAGGGAATCGGAAGCTTTATACACTTGAAAAAGTTGATGAAATGCCCGGAATTAAGTGTATTAATATTGAGAAAAGCGGTCTCGATAATAGGAATATAACCGACGATGGACAATCCCAAAATCTCACCACTGAAGACATCTCAAAACTTAAAAGTGAGGCCCTTGACTCGAATTCTATCGTCGAAAAACTAGTAAATAACTCGAAAACGTTCAATTCAAAGACTGAATACAGCCAGGAGAAATACATCAAGAAGAAAGAGAAAAAATATTTTGAGTATGTCCAAATTAGGCGCCCCACAATTCGACTGTTGGCAACAATGTTCTACCGACAAGACCCGACCAAAACCCTCGGAATCCGAATCGATGATTTATCCCAAATTATGACTTATTCAAATATACAGTCACAAGGTATCCATTTATTATACGATAGTGGCACTTCGGGGCTCCTCCCTGCCGCTTTGCTCCACCAATTAGGGGTCGAAAGCCCCGCCCATCTGATCCACCTACACCCCGGAAACGAATGTCAGAAAAGCGCCCTTGTTGCTATGAACTTCCCCCCGGAACAACTCAATCGTTGCATCAACGTCAATCTATATTCAGTTTTGCGTTGTTATTACCAACAAAAAGACACTTTTGGTGAACCCCCTGATAGTAAAAAAATGAAAATCGACGAAGAGGCGGAGCCGAAGAAACCCAATTGGCAGAAGGAGAACGAGAGGGCGTGTCAATTACTCAACAAGGGAGCGGATTCGCTCATTATCGTCTCCAAGGAACACCCAGTCTCTCTCGTGTCCCAATTGGCCAAGTTTCTGACCGGTGGGCGTTACCTTATCGTTTTTAACCAATCACGCGAACCCCTTCAAGACTTATACGTGCATCTTAAGGAGAAACTCGATTTTATTTGTATCAAAATCGTGACTAACTTCATGCGTAATTATCAAGTTTTGACCAATAGGACACATCCGGAAGTAAATATGACATCCGGTGGTTACATTTTAACCGCTTTTAAATTAAAATAAGCGACTCACCTGTGTGAAAAATTGTTGTAACATTATTTTATTCGTGGGCGGGATTAAGTACTCGAGAAATTCTTGTAAATATTCGTATTGTTTGGCGAGGAAAATGACACTTTCCACGCCCACGATACGTTCAGCCAATCCGTGTAAGTGTTCGCGTTTAGTGAGGTCCACCATTGGTGAGAGGGCGGGTTTTAGGATTTTGGGCGTGTTTTCATTGGGCGGCTCCTCTAATTCGGTGACTAAATTGTCGGCGATCTTTTTCAAGGTCAGGGTGAGCTCGGGCGAGTAAAGAGAGTTGCTAGCGACGGTCTAAAAAGCAACAAAAATATATTTTTAACAAAATGTAAAAAAATTGAATTATTTTCTACTGTAATTAGAAATTTTAATTTTCTGAAACATGAAATAAATAATATTGTTAGGTTTATACGTTTTTTGTTTTTTTTAATGCAGAAAATTGTAATGTTAAATTTTCTATACTTCAAATATCTTTTCTTACAGTAAAACTAGATGTATTTTTAAGTCATAAATCTTTTGTGAATAAACCTCAAATTCTAATTTTATTAGAAAATAAAATAAAAAACTTGTGTTTAATAATAAAAGTTGGAAAACCTATTTTTTGTAGGACTTGTAATTACAGGAAACTGTAATCACAAAATTCAATTTTGTTTTTTCACTACTTTGACTGTAAAACATCAAAAAAAAAAAATCTTTCAAGGATGATTTTACTCCAATTGCGGTAATTCCAAAGTGAATTTAAGAGATTTTTGAATTACAGGAAACTGTTTTACCAAATATTGACACGTTTTTTATTACGATTTAATTAATAAAATTAAGAAATCGCGGTAAATATTTTTTTAAATAACTTAATATTCGTAAATTTTCTATTGTAGTTCGATGTGAGATGTTTTTTAATACAGTAAACTGTAATGTTAAATTTTTTGTACTTTAAATATCTTTTCCTACAGTAAAACTAGATGTATTTTAAGTCATAAATCTTTTTTGAGTAAACCTCAAGTTCTAATTTTATTAGAAAATAAAAAACTTGTGTTTAATAATATGTCGTTAAACCTATTTTTTGTAAGACTTGTAATTACAGGAAACTGTAATTACAAAATTCAATTTTGTTTTTTCACTACTTTAACTGTAAAACATATCAAAAAAATCTTTCAATGATGATTTTACTCCAATTACGGTAATTCCAGAATGAATTTTAGATTTTTGAATTACAGAAAACTGTTTTACCAAATATTGACGCTCTAAAAAGTAACAAAAATATATTTTTAACAAAATGTAGAAAAATCGAATTTACTTTAATTTGAATTATAAAAAACTGTAATTAGAAATTTTCTAAAACGTAAAAATTGTCACATACATGAAATAAATAATATTGTTAGGTTTGTACGTCTTTTGATATGATTTAATTAATAAAATTAAGAAAGTGCGGTAAATATTTTTTAAAGTAACTTAATATTCCTAAATTTTCTATTGCAA
This sequence comes from Tribolium madens, assembly GCF_015345945.1. Classification (NCBI taxonomy): domain Eukaryota; kingdom Metazoa; phylum Arthropoda; class Insecta; order Coleoptera; family Tenebrionidae; genus Tribolium; species Tribolium madens. The sequence goes on along the minus strand of NW_025401041.1, from coordinate 8,081,958 downwards.
CTCGATTTGAGATGTTTTTTTAAATACAGAAAACTGTAATGTTAAATTTTCGGTGCTTTAAATATCTTTTACTACATGTTCTTCACTAAATAAATGTGTTTCATAGTAGTAGTAAGTCGGAAAACCTAAAAATTTGACAAGTATGACTTTTTCTAATTACAGGAAACTGTAATTACAAAATTCAATTTTGTTTTTTCACTACTTTGACTGTAAAACATATCAAAAAAAAATCTTTCAAGGATGATTTTACTCCAATTTCGGTCATTCCAAAGTAAATTTTCGATTTTTGAATTACAGGAAACTGTTTTAGCAAATATTGACACTCACCAAATCAGCGGCGAAAAACGCATGAACCGAATAGAGATAAAAATCAAACAATTGATTCATACAATTGATAATTTGAAACGCTATTGGTTTCAATAATCTCGACATTTGTAGATACTTTCCCATCTGTCTCAAAACCGATAATGTGGTATTAGTTAAAATGAGACAATTGATTTGTTTTTCTCTCTTTCTAGGACTTGTATTTTCCTCATCAACAAAATCCCTTCTCAACTCTTCTGGTTCATCATCACTCTCTTCAGAAAAATACCCAGACCCATCATTCTCCCCCACAAGAATATCCTCTTCGATAATAGTCTCATCAAGCCCCGAATCAAACGGAGTCCCACTTTCTGCATATCTCACGAAATAATTCCCAACAATACTACTCCCATCTTGCGAGTGATTCGACGAACAACACTCAGTGGAATTCGTCGAATAAGCGCCACCTGTGGACGGCATCCGCAACTTAAAATTCTTAAGAACCCCTCTTAAAGACTTGAATTCTTGCAATTGGAGCAGGGTGAAAGTGGGTTTCACCGGACATATTTCCCACATTTCATTCTCTAAAAAGATTTTTAATTCTTCCAAACGTTGGATGTGATAATTTTTGAAATAGTTGACACTTTGTTTGCGAATTGATTCTTGCAAATCATCCGATTTACTCAAACAGAATTCTTCGCCAACTTGGATAAGTCGATGGACGACTCCAAGGACTTGGACAAACTGGTCGAATTTATACGACGCCAAATCGGCGTTTAAGAGAAGCCCTGAGACTTTACGTTGCACATCATCCCAGATTTTCGTTAAATTGTGATCAAGTTTTTGCTTGTTTAAACTTGTCTCAACTTCATCGTCTTGATTATTATGCCATTTGATCAATTTGTGGTAACTTAGCACAATTTTGAACAAGACTTTACACAAACTCACCAAACATGGAATAAAAACGTCGCTTCCCACATTCTAAAATTCAAGAACAGTTGAAATTAGGCTTGATTTATAAAGAAAGAAGGTTGCCTTGTAACTTGGAGTGACCAAATAACGTTTTAAGCACGCTTTTGAGTCACTAGAAATGTAAGAAAACGTTAAATGGATCAGTTTTAAAGTTGAAAATTTTTTGGATTTTTGTCGAGATTTTGGTCAATTTTTGGTACCCGGAGCGGTTTATTGCCAATAACTCCGGACTTATTAGAGATAACCTCTTATATTTAGTACCGTTGGAAAGGAAATTTAATTTTCTAATATTTACAAAAAAGATCAGTCCTCGACAATAAATAGTTATCGAGAAAATTTCTGATAAAGTCAAAAATATCAAAAATTTAAATACGTCTATAATTGTTACGAATTTTGCAGTTTTCTTGACGCCAATCGATTCCCCGGAAAATTTTACATAGGTTTACGTCAAAATATTATATCATTGAGGTCTAGTTTTTTCGCAATTTACAAAATAAAAAAAAGTAAAAATTTGTTTTTAAAAACTAGTGTTTTTAAACATGTCTCAGATTCAATTTAAACCTATCGTATCCGATAGATTTTGACGCGCTAATTACGAATTTACCAACCACATTGGGCTATCTCCTTTAGTTTCGCCGTAATCGGCGTTTAAAAATTCAAATTTTTTTTGCGAGATATCGACTTGGCTTTGGCCTCAGTCGATAGATTTTCTTACGCTGATTACGATGGAGTTGGACTGATTGCTCTAAG
>NW_025401041.1:8075870-8078718 GCF_015345945.1 Tribolium madens | reverse complement strand
GATTACGATGGAGTTGGACTGATTGCTCTAAGTCTAATAGTTTGGCCGTAATCGCCGTTCAAAAAGTCAAAATTTTCAAAATTGTGAAACTTTAATCGCGTTTTTCTACGAAACTATAAGATTTAGAGCAAAGAGCTAAAAAACATTAAAAGTAGCTTGAAATTATCTATTTATTGGCGCAAACCGGAAGTCGCTCCGGGTTATGGTTCCGGGTTCAGAGCCATTTTTAATTTTTTTCATAAAAAAATAATTTCTCAAAAACTATAAGTCCTAGGTCAAAACGGTTTGTACAGGCGAATTCTCCGGTTAATTTTACATGTGGTACTAGTTTTTTATAAGAATCAAAAATTTTTTTGGTCGATTTTTGGTACCCGGAGCGTTCTATTGCAAATAACTCCGGACTTATTGGTAATAACCTCTTATATTTGGTACCGTTGGGAAGAAAATTTAATTTTCTATCATATACAAAAAAGATCAGTGCTATACGACAAATAGACAAAAAAAATTCTGATAAAGTAAAAAAAATATAAAAAAAATTATAAACTAATTAAATTATAAACGTCATTCCAGTGACGTCAATTCGCGCGAATAATGCGCACACGTGATTGGTGCAAAGTTACGAGACAACCTTTCTTTTACAAATCTTGGAAATTAGCTCACTCACTTGACAAAGTGTTTTATAGGGATTTTTCCCGCTCGTCTCGGGGTTTTCGAGTATTTCAGCCGAAGTGACGTATGAATGGACCACATTTAGCGACGTATTGTAAATCGCAGTGATATAATGGACATGCAAATTATCAATAATTGAAATTTCTGACTTGTCAAGTAGGTGATAAGCGAGGAGTAATTTCTGGTACCGCTCACCATCAAAATGATAACAAGTCTAAAACCGATCAAATGACACCCAAAAAGTAACTAAATATCAAAAACCTGAGCCAAAACTCGATCAAGTTGTCCATCAGTACTCTCCAAAGTTTCTTGCAATTTGTAGGTTAGAGCAGCCACGCAACTGAAATGACGGTACTTTGTCGCGATTTTGTGACACTTTTTGAGTTCAATGATAGCCCCCGCATAGTCCTCGTCGTGTAAAAGCCCTTGTAATCGTTGATCATAACACCGCTGGAAACATAACCTCAAATGTCACTCGTGACATAACCTCACTTACTAAATATTTGATCATTTTGAGATTATTTAGCAGATTTTGTGCGATTTTGCGTTTACGGTAGTTTGCGAGCAACTCAAGAGAGGCTCTAAACTGGTCCGCGGCCACTTTCAAGTGTCTCCGACTCGTTTTGCACTCTTGAAGTGTATCCTTAACTTGTTCTAAAATTTCTAAAACTTTATCAAATTCAAGATTACAGCCACTTTGGTGCTCCAGAATCAATTGGAGGACTTTTTTTGAGACAACTTGATGTTGCTGTTTGAGGGTTTTAAAGTCGCGTTGAATTTGGTCACAGTCAAGGGTTTGGGGCAATTTCTACAAATTCTGGATTATTCCTGGTGGCTCAAAGGGGTTCAAATTCACCCCCAATTCAAACCGGCAAATGTCAAAATCCTCCCGGATCGAAAAATAGGCCGCTTCAATACTTTCAAGAATTTCCTGATCTGAGGGCCTATTTATCTCAGCAACTGTCTTACTATTAATTGACAAGTTCTCCACTTGGGGGAAATGATAATTAGCATCGGAGAACCCCATCGATGGGATTTTAGGCCCCTGAAACTGGCTTTAAGGGGGCTAACACCACACCCACCACTTACTTGTTTATTGATCAGGCCGAGAATTTTGTGCTTCAAGTCGTCCATTCTCACGCAAATAACACCGAATAAAATATTAATAATAAATATTAAGTATTTATTTACATCACTTGTCACTTTGACACTTGACATAAGCCATCTAGTGGAGTGTCACTAAATGTCATTACAGGAGACTGCAATACCTGACTTGTACAAATTTAACAAAAAAAATTGTTAAGTTTGCCGGGTGATTACTACGTCAAGGGTTCGTAATCGTGCAAGTGATAATTATCATTAAGGCTAAATAAAATGTTAATTATTTTGAGCAGATGTCGCCACTTGCGTCACTTGTGAATGAACAAATCAAGGAAGGCCAAGTTAAAATGGCTGCCTGAATCGATACTACTATTATCGGCTATTTCCAGTGCAATTTACCGTTTTCGGGGGGCTAAAACCGTGCCCCAAGTGCTCAAACCGGTCTCTGTGGTGTCTCACTCCCCAAATCAGTGTTAATTTCACTCGTGGGGGCCCCTCCAAACCCTTCCTGTCGCCTTTTATTTATTATGTAGCGCCAGCTTTGAGGTAAGTAATGATTTTCGTTTGTTTTTCCTTGTTTGTTGATTTCCATCGCCTACTGCGGAAATCGACGCTCAACGCCCGACGCTCATTTGTTTCCATCGCTAATTATCTCGATTGACAAGTTAATTGTTATGTATACAAGTCCGGGGGGTGGGGGGCGGATTAACGGGTTAATTTGTTAAATGATTGCGTGCGCGCGGGCCGTTGACGGCCCTTTGACGGGCCGTTTTGCGGCGTCTTTGATGCGATCTAGTGAGCCGAGGCCGGATTTCCGCCGTTAATCGGCGTCCAAGTCTACATCGATTGTCTTTTGTTTTCCGTGGTGGTAGAAGTGTCGAAGATTTTATTACATAAACACAATCGTTAAAATGTCATTTCACTCAGCTAAATTGATCGTAAAACTATTGATTTTTCAGTTAAATGTGTCGTAAAAATGCTTATTTTCGTCAAGGACTCGATTTTAATCACAGTTCGGGAGGGGAATTTGCGGATTGGAGTGGGGAGGGGTGGGTGGTGCCTAGTAATGGGCGATCGA
>NW_025401041.1:8037570-8074250 GCF_015345945.1 Tribolium madens | reverse complement strand
TCAAGGACTCGATTTTAATCACAGTTCGGGAGGGGAATTTGCGGATTGGAGTGGGGAGGGGTGGGTGGTGCCTAGTAATGGGCGATCGAGGGGAGTTAAAAGTGACAAGTCTCAACTATTTGTATTTTTTTTTCAGAAATGTAATTAATTGGTAAAAAATGGCAACAACTCAAGGAGAGATTAGGGTGGGTCCTGGCAACCAGGTAAAAGATATTTATGTACGTGAGACCGACAACACGGTAACAGCAAAATTTTTATTCGAAATTAGGGTCGAAATTAGACATGGTGGTGTGTTTTAATTTTGTTTTAAATTTCCACCATTTTTAATATCGGCCATTGGCATGTTAGCACGGGGTATATTGGTTGTGTATAGCATGTTGGTAGACCTGGTTGAAACTTACTAGAGACGTAACTCCAACCAGTTGTACATAGGCCCCGCCTTTTTTTCCCCCTACCCCCCACCACACAACTCTACATCCCGTAGATTATTATAATGTCTTGGACTTTATTTATGATCGGTACTACTCTTGTTGTCGGCCTACTCTGTTTTCCGCTTCCGATATTTATTAAACGGTAGTACCTTTAGAGTTCCCAATTAATATAAGACCCGATCTCAGGCGCGTTTGCCCGAATACCGACCGGGTATTTCACCGGAATTGCTCTCTCCCGATCCAGAACAGACCCGTATTAGAGAAGAATTGAGATGGGTGCCTGCCATGACCCTAGATTCGGACCTTTTGATGTATTTGAGGGCGGCCAGATCAATGGCCGCTTTCGCAGGCATGTGTGACGGTGGTTGTCCGGAAGATGGCGCCAATGCGGCTTCCAGAGATGACACTACCATCAACGCACTAGATGTGGTATGTTTCCCTAACAAACCAAAAAACTAAAAAAAAATAAACACAAAAAAATAGTTACATGACTCGGGATACGATCCGGGGAAAGCCCTACAAGCATTAGTCAAATGTCCGGTACCAAAAGGCATTGATAAGAAATGGAGCGAAGAGGAAACTAAACGATTCGTTAAAGGTTTGAGACAATTCGGGAAGAATTTTTTCCGAATTAGAAAAGATTTATTACCTCATAGAGATACGGTAAGTGATTAAATCCTTCGTTTAAATCGGCTTAAATTTGATTGGTCTAGCCTGAATTGGTTGAATTTTATTACTTGTGGAAGAAAACACCAGGAGCCAATAATAATCGACCACACAGGAGGCGGCGTCAAGGTTCATTGCGACGTATCCGAAATACACGTAACAGTAGAGGGGGTAATAACGCCCCGTCTGCAGGTAAGACACACCCACCATACACACCCACTCAATCTGATTGGTTACTACTCAGGACGTACCCCAGTCGAGACTCCGAGTCCCCAACCGGGTAAAGAACCCGGAGAAACAAGTTCAGTAACAGAAGACGACAATTCGGAAGACGATAGTGACAGTCGTGAGGCTCAATACCGTTGTTCCCACTGTTTCACTACTAGTAAGTTTATTATTTTTTAAGTTGGTACTACTAATAATTTCATAGATTCGAAAGATTGGCAACCTGGTGGTAAAGACCGTCAACTCCTCTGTTGGGACTGCCGCGCCCATCTTAAAAAAACCAACGAGCTTCCCCCACTCACCGCCCCTGCTGCTATAAGTGGCACACCTCCAATCGGTAAGCCACACCCACTAATCCCCACCCCGTTTCAACTCTTAGTTATAGAGAGTCCCGACGCTAGCCCACAACGCATGCGCACAAGAAACAAAGCAAAGGAACAAAATACGAATCGTGCACGACCGAAACGAGGCGGTACGGAAACACCCGAACCGAAAACTCCCGTTAAATCGAGTAGTCCGATGGAGAAAAACACGAATTCGGCCACGCCTGCTAAAAAGAAAGGGAAGGAGAAGTCGGACACGCCCTCGAAAAACCGGAAACGGACACAAGATAAAATAGAGGATGCGGAAGTGGATGAGAAAGAGTTAGGATTGTTTAAGAAGAAGAGAGAAAGAGCAGAGAGTCCGTCGAGTGTGACAACGGATTCAGGATCGATTAATGATGATGTTGAGGCGAATGAAGGGGAGGGTGATAGTGGCGAATCGACCAATCAGGAAACTAAAAAGATTGAAAGTGGGGATGAGAAAGCGGTGGGGACAGTACCGGTGATTATGTCGGCGAAAACGGTCACGCCCACTGAGCCACTCCCACTCAACGTTTCAATTCGACTACCTGATGATATAAATGAACGGAAAAGTTTAATCAAAAGCGGACCGGAAGTCAAACAGGAAGTGAAAAAAGAAGTGACTAAACCGGAAGTTAAACCGGTGGAAAAAGAAGTCAAAGAGGAGGTTAAAGAACTCCCCGATAAGTTTAAAACCGAATTAATAATCCCCAAAGTTGTCACAATGGAGAAAGTCATAATCAAGGAAGAAGTCGAGTCGAGTAATGAAGCAATCAATCCAAAAGACGAAAATGTGTACAAAGATAACGTTTTCGCCCCCCAAAATATGGTCAAAGAACAGATCAATTTCACTCTAAAAGAACCTGTTTTAAATCATTACCCCCAAAATAACCTCCCGTTAAATTTAAATCAACAACATGGAAATAAAGATCAAATCGTCAACATGAATCACTCGAGTTTTATCAAAGACATGAAACAAGAACCTAATTTTAATTTCAATCAAAGTAAGCCGCCTCAACTGTGTCACAGTATGAGCAACATGATCAAATTGGAGCCTCGTGATGAACCAATGGAATTGACGAGTCAGACTAGAAACGAATCATTTTCAAATAGCTCCGCCCAGAATCAAGCTCAGCCACCCCCACTTAACATCCCTACTGTTATCCCCTCCACACAATTACCGCCTACTTCGACGAGTAGTAGTCGCGATTATGAAGAATCTGAGAAACAAAGAGTGGAAAAATTAGAACGACCGGAACGGTTAGACCGTCCTGAACCAATCACATCGACTTCTATTGGCCAACCTCCAATCCCAAGTCTCATGCAATCAAGTAATTTGGTTACGATTGGTGGTAGTCAACCACCTATGAGTCATTACGGTTTTATGACCTACAACCATCCACAAAATCACGATAAGAATCTTCAAAATGAACCACAAAATTTGAAAATTAAACAAGAGATTCCCGACACGCCCTCGAGTCAGAGTAACGCCCCTTCGTCGCATTATAGCCAACCGGTCTCATCGGCCAGTTCGTTTATCCCTCCCTCATCTAGTCATTTGCCAAGCGATCCGTTACAAAGCTTAAAAGATGTCAAAGTTCCCGGGTATTTACCCCCACCGTCACAAACCACGCCCAATAGTAGCGAAAGACCGCCCTCGGGACCCGCCCTTGATAATATTAAGAAAGAACCCGAGCCAGCGAATAGGGCAAGTCCGGCACAAGTCATTGAGAAATCTCCCACTCCGAAAACTACAACTACGCCCACTCCAATCGCTCAAACTCCGCCTAGTACTAATTCCCCACATTCTGCAATCAATTTGATTAGTCCGAGTCCAGGAGCTCCGCCTCCTAGTAGTCTCCCTCAGCCAATCCATGCGTCACAAAGTGGCCACTCCTATCCCGGCTCTTTACATCCATCTCATGCTCTCATGCATCCGTCTTTCTTGCACGCCATGCATCAATTTCACACTCACCCCTATTCAGGTTATTCGTTCCCTTATCCCTACCCTTATCCTGTCCCCCAACCCCATGCTATACCCCCACCCTCGACTCGACCCGAACTAGCAAAAACAATTGATACTGTGAGTGCTACAGTACTCTCGTCACAGCACACTTCGAGTAGTACTATGACAACAAAACGTGAAATTCGCGAGAATGACGGTGAAGGGGCGGAGCGTCACCAAACACACGAAATGACCTTGACTCACCACCAATCAACTTCCCATCACAGTTCAGTCCACGCCAGTAGTGAGAAACAGAGTTATGGGGGCGGAGCCAGTCACTCTATTACTATAAGCCACTCCACCTCGACCAGTTCCAGCCAATCAGTGCAACACAAAGTGAACCAAAAGACAGTAAGGACAAGTTCTCCACACACCCCCACCACTCAATCATCAACTAGTATCAACCATTCAACCACACACACCCATCACCACACCCACCACCATGATCGACTCTCGCCGGCCAATCCCCTACTACGAATGCACAAAGCCCCGCCTCCGCAAACCAATCCACACCATTTAATGATTCAACCGCCGAGTATGGGTCACCACCCACAAAGCCTTCCTCCGCCCCCTATGACCGGTTCACTTGATGCATTACGAGCGCATGCCGCACAAGCCGCTGCTAATATGCAACAAGCTCCGCCCACTAAACCTCCACCCGTTGAGGAAATCAAAGTGGAACCTGAACCAGAACCAATCCCTGAAGAAGAAGGCCAAACTAGTCCAGTAGGACCGCCTCGTGGCCCCTCCCCCGAACCCAGAGTGGAAGATACAGAGTGTCACAGGAGCCAATCCGCAATGTAAGTGAATTTAAACAACCAATCATTTCGTTTGATTGTCTTTTGTTTAGATTTTTACGTCATTGGAATCGAGGTGATTACAATTCGTGTACTCGGACTGATTTGACGTTTAAACCGGTTCCGGATTCAAAACTTGCCCGGAAACGTGAAGAACGACTCCGGAAACAAGCCGAACGTGAGCGTGAAGAACGTGAGAGGGCGCAACAAGCACAAGCCCGGAAGATTACAACTCCGGAGAAGCCTGATATAAAACCCCCTTCACGGGGGCCTCTAGAGACAGTATCATCGCCTTATGAGAGATTCCCAAGGCCAGGATTCAACGATACTCCTGCCTTGAGACAATTATCGGAATATGCGCGCCCCCATGCTGGGTTTAGCCCCGGTCATATGCAAAGGTCACTCCTACCACCCGCCCATGTGATGGACCCCATAATGCAGTACCAATTGAACAGTATGTATGGACCCGGAGCCCGAGAAAGACTCGAATTGGAACATTTAGAAAGAGAGAAACGCGAGAGAGAGATGCGTGAAATACGAGAAAGGGAATTAAACGAGAGATTAAAGGAGGAGATTATGAAAACGGGGATGAGAGGCCCGCCCAATCCGATGGATCCCCATTGGATGGAAATACAAAGGAGGTGGGTGTAGTCATTTAGAGGCGTGGCTACGGAGAACTATATTAAAAGCCATTTTTAGTTTTTTAATTTTTGCCTATTGTTTTTTAAAAATATAAAATATACAGTGTGTATCCGGATAGGTGAAACGACTCTTGTGAAAGTTAAAAAATTTCGATTTAAGTTTTTATCTTTTTTTCGATTTAAGTTTTTTATCTTTTTTTTTAACCTTTAGACGAGTCGTTACATCTATCCGGGAACACACTATATATAAACAAAAATCAAAGAAAACTCAAAACGTGGAACTTAATTTTACACCTTTAGAAAAAAATCTATCGTACGCCCCTGATATCAGAACACAATTTTAGTTTCTATGGAGATACATAAACGTTTCCTTGACTACACACTACTTTGTTAATTTCATTAATTTAATTTTATTTAATTAATGATAAAATTTGTATTTAATTTTTTGATACTGATCCAGGAGTAAATAAATATTTTGCATTTTTTCGATTAAATTAATTTAGTGAAAAATAAACCATAGGCGTCGTGCCTCGTGGGCTGAATTTTCATTCATGTAAATAAAAATGCAATAAATAATTGTCCAAAAGCGCACTTTTACGAAAAAGTCTTTAAGTATCCGTAGGCGTGGCTTATATTTATGATTGTTTTATAGATATGCAGCGGCGGGTCTTGCAGGACCTGGAGGTCCCGGCCTCCCCCTCCACCACCTCGCTTTCTATCCGGGGGCGGGGAGTAGCGCACAATTGACCCAATTGGAGCGCGAACGACTGGAACGATTGGGTATCCCCGCCCCTCCGGGTCCGCCTGGCCCTCCCGGGGCTCCACCCGGCCACCCCCACCATCCGGCACACGCCGCCCAATTGGAAGCCGAGCGATTGGCTCTAGCGACCGATCCGATGGTCCGCCTTCAAATGGCCGGGATTTCCCCCGAGTATCACGCACACACTCACGCACATACTCACGCACACACGCACCTCCATCTGCATCCCCAGCAACAACAGGCGCAACAGGAGGCGGCGGCGGCGGCGGCCGGATTTCCGCTTCCCGGTAAGAGCGAGTATTGTAATTTCCTTTGGGAAAGTAATATAGCTTCAGGAGCCCCTGGGTACCCCCGTCCGGGGCTGATTCCCGGCCGTGACGCCCCCTTGGGACTGCATCATCCGGATCTGCTAGGGCGGCCGTACGCCGACCAGTTGGCCCATCAGGTAAACGGTTTGGTGGCTGTGATGGGGGTTTTTTAATTGTGGGGTTGCAGGCTGCCGCCCATGAACAGTTACAAAGACAAATGTTACTAGAAAGAGATCGGTTTCCGCCGCATCCTTCCATTGTTGCCCAACACGAAGAGTATCTGAGGTTGGTTTAATGGGGGTCGAAACGTCACGATTGCTTTTATTAATTTAGAAATTTTAGGCAACAAAGAGAACGCGAGCTTAAAGTGAGAGCGTTGGAGGAGGCGGCGAGGGGGTCCAGGCAATAAGGGGACTTAATCAAATATCATGTACAATGTTTGCGACTTTTTAGAAATATTATTATATATAACGGTTTTAATTTTTTTTAAGTATGTTTTGCAATCATAGAGAATAATTTTGTATACAAAGTATTGATGTTAGTGTTTTTTTAGCTAGTTGGACGAATTTTATATACAGTTAAGAGGTTTTCTTCTGTGTATAATCATTTTGACCAAGTTTGTAAATAAGTGAGGTTACAACGTGTCTTCAGTACTTTTTCAATTTGTGGCAGTCTTCCTATATTCTTTTCAGTGGTTTTTGTAAAAATTGTACATTATTTTCGTGTTATTCCACTAAAATGTAACTCTAAAAACTAACGTAACTAATTATTCAACTGTTTTACTTATTACGATCTGAAAGAGTTTTTTCATCTGTGGTATTTTATTTATATAATTTATGTCTTTATTTAATTTTTTGTTCTACACTTCTAAAGAAATAAATTTTTTACCAAAGATTTTTATTTTTCGTTTTCTTCTGTTTCGTAACGAATAAAACGATTTTAAATAATAATAAATGAAATAAAATAGGATATTTTTCAGGAAAGCTTTTTATATTAGAGAGTGTAATATATCGAGAAGATATTTCAAATGTGTATACTGTCTATATTAGTATATATAATGGAAATAAACAATATTCATTTGTAAGCTGTTTTGTTTTTGCTGACCCTACCAAAAAATCATTCAAATGAATCTTTTCCTATTTGAAATTAAATTTACCGCCAAAATTGTACGTTACAGGGAACTGTAACTGTTAAATTAAGACACTTAATTTAAAATTCTGAAACATTGAAATGATAAAAATAAGAATTTATGGTGTGATAAACGTACTTTTTCTATTAAAAATATAAACTACTAGGAAAATTCAAGCAAAATTACAAAACAAAGCAGAGGGCGCCACTTGTAGACAATGTTTTTCAAAAAAACTCTAGTTTTCGACTTGAAATTGTTTAAAAAAGACCAAAAATGAGTCGCAGACGTCAACAAAACCGCGACGACGAAGACAACGGCTTCGCAGAATGGGTAAATCAGTTTTTGCTACTTAAACCAAAACATAACCTCACTTTTCCACATGTCAGGGGGGCTACTTCGAGGCAAAAAAAGCCAAACTCCGGGAACAATACAAGGAAACTGCCGCTAAACAAGTCGAAAAAATATCAGATATTTTCACTGGAGTCTCAATTTTCGTCAATGGTTTGACAAACCCGAGTTCTGACCAATTAAAATTGTTGATGGCCCAACATGGGGGCACCTTCCACTTGTACCAAAGCTCCTCGACCACCCACATCATCGCCTCGAATTTACCCAACGTCAAGGTTGGTAATAATTATTAAAACAAAGTTTTAAATCCCAAATTTCAGATAAACAAATTGGGGTCACTCCCAATTGTGAAGCCTTCATGGGTCACCGACAGTATAGCCCTCAACAAACTCCTCGACTACAAACGCTACCTCCTCTACACCAACCAAAGCACCTCACAGCCCCGCCTCGACTTCCCAGTCGTCCCCAAGACAGCCTCTGACCCCCATTTCCTCCAAGAATTCTACTCCAACTCGCGCCTCCACTTAATCTCCACCCTGGGGGCCGAATTCAAGCAATTCATTGCGGACCTACGCGACAAACCCCGGGAGTTCCCCGGACGATCCAAACTTGAAGTTTCAAAAACCGGGGCTCCGCCCCAAACCCCCGTCGTGATGCACATCGACATGGACTGTTTCTTCGTCTCGGTGGGACTGCGTACGCGACCGGAGCTTCGGGGGCTCCCCGTGGCTGTGACCCACGCCCGGAGGGCCCAACTCAACCCCAATAAGGAGCGCGAGGAGACTGTGACCTTGAATATGGACAGGGTGGCACAAGGGGGCGAATTGGGGATGATTGACGGGAGGTCATCCATGTCAGAGGTCGCGAGTTGCAGCTACGAGGCGAGAAAATGTGGGGTTAGAAATGGCATGTTTCTGGGGGCTGCGGCCAAGCTGTGCCCCCAAATTAAGACAATCCCGTACGATTTTGAGGTCGGTAATGAATTTATTAATTTATTACTACCCTTAAACCCTTCTTTAGGGCTACAAAGAAGTCTCAATGATCCTCTACAAGACTTTATCCTCCTATACCCTCAATATTGAGGCCGTGAGTTGCGACGAAATGTACGTTGAGGTCACCGACCTCCTCAAAACCTTCAATTTGTCAGTTGAGGAGTGGGCCAATCACATCCGAGGCGAGATAAAGACAGCAACAGGTTGTCCTTGTTCGGCCGGATTCGGAAGTAATCGGCTCCAAGCCCGACTAGCCACGAAAAAGGCCAAACCTGACGGTTTTTACTACCTCAAACCTGAAGATGTCGAGTCGTATATGGCCGAAATCGCTCTCGCCGATTTACCAGGCGTCGGTTATGCAACCCTCAACAAACTCAAAAGTTTGGGTTTGGAGACTTGTGGTGACGTCCAAGTGGCGTCACTGGGGGTTTTACAGAAAGAATTGGGGGCGAAAATGGGGGAAACCCTGCTGGAACAAGCGAAGGGGATTGACCAGAAACCACTCAATTATCACCACGAACGGAAATCAGTCTCAGCGGAAATAAATTACGGAATCCGATTTAAAACAATCGATGAATGTTACAATTTTTTGGAAAGTTTAGGAAACGAAGTTTGGAGTCGTTTGAACGAAATCAAAATGCGAGCGAAGACTGTGACCTTAAAAGTGATGATTCGAGCCCCTGATGCCCCCTTGGTGAGTTGACAGTTGTCTAAAGTCTCAACTAATTTAAAATTACAGGAAACTGCAAAATTTCTCGGTCACGGCCTGTGCGATTCCGTGAGTAAAAGTGTGACAATTGCGCATCACATCTCTGATGTTAAAATTCTCCAACGCGAAATTAGGTCACTCTACGAGAAAATGAACGTCAATTATGGCGAATTACGCGGCCTTGGGGTCCAATTAACGAAATTGGAGAAATTAGCGCCGATTAATCCCACTTTGAGCAATTTTCTGCAACAAGAATCGAAGAAAAGTGACAGTAGTGACACCGTTAAGTCAAAAATGGCCACTAGGGGGCGTCCTCGAAAAAACTCAAAAGGACAAAAAAACAGTCTCAGTGACTTTTTTAAGAACAAGAAGGAGACGCCAGTGCAAAATAAGGCAAGTTTTATTCGAGAAATACCCTATTTGAATTTATTTTTGTAGTTTTGTTTACTAAAAGTGAGGTTGGTAGTGCGAAATTCCCTAGGAAAATTTTTCCTTAAATGTCAATTCGTAACCTGGCCTAAATTTTGTGTTTTTTTGCAGCCATTGGAGATGAAACCAACAGAAGTCGACCCCGAGGTCCTCAAGGAGTTGCCCCCCGAGATCCGGGCTGAAATAATCAAAGAGTACAATTTGGCCCCCAAACCACCGGTGAAAAAATCACTCACTTGGCCCCAAATCAAACCACCGGTGAAAAAATCGCCGTTTAGTGGTCTCACTTGGCCCCAAATCAAACCAATCCTCCACAAGTGGTTACAATCGGAGCAAAAACCCGACGATTATGACGTCACACTCCTCGGGGAGCATTTCCGCCAATTAGCGATTGATCGCGACATTGATTGGTTACCCACAGCTATGAATTTTTTGTACCGAAATTTCGGTGAAATGAACTGTTTTTGGCATAAAGCATATCACAAAATCGTTGATTTGGTACAACAAGGAATGGTGGCGAGATATGGAGGCACTTTGTTGATTAAAAGAGATTTCGATTGTTTGCATTGTGTGTAATAAATTCATTTTTGATAATTTTTAATCACACTTATCACCGGAGTCCTTTTCTTCCGGTTTTTCGCTACGTTGACAACTCAGATATGAGTTCATATCGTAGAACGCGAAATTTGTATACGCGTGATATTCTTTGTTTTTGTAATCTTCACCGAAAGTTTCCTCAGCCATTGAGAGTTTTGTGGGGTCTAGGACGTCAACATCGTCCAAAATATTCGGTAATTCTGGAATAAAATTACGTAGAAATTATTTTCTTTCTAAGAACTAACCTTGACAGTCTTCATTTGCCCCACAACAGTCCTTATTTGACTCAGGACAAGGGCCATTAATTACGGGATATGATTTTGACTCTTTCTTCTTCTCACAAGGGGTTGTTTCAAGGGCGCTACAAGATTTAGGCTTCTTCTTACAAGGGTCTTCTTTCTTCTTCTTGCAAGGATCTTCTGTCTTCTTCTTACAGGGATCTTCCTTCTTCTTACACGGATCTTCTTTCTTCTTCTTACAAGGATCATCTTTTTTCTTCTTGCAGGGATCCTCTTTTTTCTTACAGGGATCATCTTTCTTCTTCTTACAGGGATCCTCTTTTTTCTTACAAGGATCGTCTTTTTTCTTCTTACAGGGATCCTCTTTTTTCTTACAAGGGTCTTCTTTTTTCTTACACGGATCTTCTTTCTTCTTTTTACAAGGATCTTCCTTCTTTTTACACGGATCTTCTTTCTTCTTTTTACAGGGATCTTCCTTCTTTTTACAGGGATCCTCTTTTTTTTTCTTGCAAGGATCTTCTTTTTTCTTACACGGATCCTCTTTCTTCCCGCACTTATCTTTGTACTTATCACAGGGATTGTCAAAAGACGGCCTGTCTGTGGACTTTTCCCTCCTGGTGTCCCTCAAAAAGTCCCCCACAACGACTTTCGTAATCGTAAAATCGCCTCCACAGTCCGTCTTGTACAAAAAATTCCTGTTTTTCTCATCATAATTGCGACAAAAATCCCCTTCATCACTTAAAAACCGATTAAAATAGGGATTTATGGAAACTTTTGGATATTTCGAGTAGGTGATTTGATTGACTTTTTTCATAATTTCGCCGGCTTTTATGCATTCTTGTATCGCTTTTTTGTAAACGTGTTCGCGACGATTCGGTATAAAAAACTGATAAGGTTGAGTCTTGATGGTGCAACGACAAACACGTGAAATTTTGAAAAAACAGCCGAATTTTGATTTGTTCATTGCGAAAATTTTCACACGTTTTGTTGGGAAATGACAGAAAGACTTGTCAGAGGTTGCCAAGTTTTTTGCGATTAAAAGTTTTTTCTGATACAAAACGAACACTTTTAAAACCATTGTTTCTGATTTTCGTAAATTTGAGATATGTTATAGAATGTGAAAAAAATAAGTGACACGCATTTCACCGTTTTGTGTGTTGAAAAAACAGGGATGTACAAAATTAAGTGAAATTTTTGTAAAGAGCTGAATTTCTAAGATTCTGCCTTGTTTTTTGAAGACGCCAAATGTCCTGGTCCAGAAGTAAAAAGCCATTTTGGGGTGTGTAAAAACAAGGTATTTTGTTAGTTTTTTAGGCCGTTCTTGAGGTAATTTTCCATTATTTTGGGAGATTTTAACTGTTTTTTCGTGTACCCAATTTTTTGGTGGTCTATACATATTTGGGAACTTTTGGGGTGGATAAAAATTCATGATTTTTGAGAGGTTTTGGGCCCTTTTCGGTTGTTTGCTTTTGGGCAAACAGCTAAATTTGTAAGATTTTGCCTTGTTTTTTAAGACGCCAAATGTCCTGGCCCAGAAGTAACTAATTATGTTTATTTCAACCAAAGAAAAAATAATTCCAGGAAGCACTACGTTTAATCAAGCTTCTATAAAATGAATTTTCTTAAAAAAACTCCCTATTAAACTATGGTTTCCTTTTTAAACGAAATTCTCGTGTTGATTGACACGTTTCCAGAAATTTTAGAAAACTCCAAAAATCGCAAATATTTGATTCAATGCAATTTCTTGTATTTTGAAAACAAAAGAGAAAAAAACAACAAAATTAATGTGTTTTTTGTTTTAATTAAATATAAAGTAGATAGTTGTAATTCTTAGATCATAGCCTTTACGAGAAAAATCGTTTTATAGTGATCGTTTGGCATGGAATTACTCTTCTACAACTTTTGGAAAAAAGCCATTAAATTAAGCCTCAAAATTTTCCAAAAAAACAAGGTCAAAGGCNAAATTAATGTGTTTTTTGTTTAATTATTGATCGGTTTAAAATTCATAATTACATAAATTAAATAAGTTAGCAACAATGAGTTTTAAAAGTGATCGTTTGGCATGGAATTACTCTTCTACAACTTTTGGAAAAAAGCCATTAAATTAAGCCTCAAAATTTTCCAAAAAAACAAGGTCAAAGGCAATTAAACTAATTTGTCTGCGATTAAATTTCTCCGATAACGTTTTTTCCTTAATTAATTACGTAAAACGTCTACGTACGCACAACAATTGCAAAACTAAACACTAATTAGTAATTAGGAAAAATTCACATTCGTGATGAAGTAATTTATTCGAATCAATCCAGAAGTTACAAAAATATCCAACAAAACGAAAAACTAACATTTTTGGTATACGCATGCACTATTTATATACAATATTTTTCCTACTAACTACACTACAAATCAAAATACTCGGTTATTGCTTCTTATCAACAAACACTTGATAAAAAACCCAATCTTCAAGGAATGACGGCACAAAAGCATGCGAAGTGGTAAACTTAACCGGCGGTTGTAACTTCATAAGCTGCGTTTCGTACATTTTGAGTGCATCACCAGCAGCCGAACCGATCACCTAACAACCCCAAGTCATCACAATCCCCAAACAGTGATACCAACTTACATGCGTCATGAATTTCCCATCGGGTTTCAAGATTTTAAACGAGAGACTCAAAATTTTATTGATGAAATCCCACAACTCCCCTGTGGGGGCTTCCGAGAGGGGCACATCGGTCAAATCCCCGAAAACATAATCAAACTTTCGGCCCTCTTTGATGTACTGTTCGATGGCTTTCACACAATCCCCCACAATTATCTAACATTTGTTATTATCATATAATTACACAGGGCGACAAAAAAAAAGTCAAGTCGTGACAACTTGACAAATTTTATATCATTTTGTTCGTCTCAGTGAGACAAATCAAATGCACTAAAAAAATTTCAAAAAGTCCACACACTTTGAACTAAATATTTTTTTTCTAATTTAAATGAATTTAAAATACTTGAACTTTAAAAAATCATTACTCAATAACTATTAGGCCGATTTCTTTCAAATAAAGACCATTCTAAAAGGATGGCCTTGCAATTTGAAATTGAATATTGGCAAACTTTTCTTCGAAAAAGTTCGAAGTAAATCGAAGTAATCTAAGAAAAACCCTACAAGTATTTTTTTTTCTTCGTCACCATCGTGTAGAGCATCTTTTTATTAGTAAGAATTCAAATTTTTAAAATAATATACCGAGTAGTTTTTAAGATATGATTTTTTGAAATTAAGATTTGCTATTCAGGTATTGCGCCATGCATGTTAATCTTACTTCTTTTGCTTAAAAATGGTCAGTTGTACCTTTTTTTTTTTCTAATTAGAATAAACAAAAACTGTTTCTTTACTTAAAACAAACAAAGAGTACCTGTGTACTAATAAAAGCAAATAAAGAATTTTTTTGTTCTAAAAATTCTCACTGATCATTGAGCAAAAAGGCTCTAGAAGTTTAAAACAGTAGCTTTAAATATAAGAACAAATCTTTTTCAAATTAAATGACTTTCCATTGAGATTCCAACTTGTTCACTTTGTTCTAGCTTTCTCAACTTTTTTTTGAAAATGTTCTCAGCAAATGCTTTTCACTTTCTACTGATGTTGAATGCTGATGACTGACTTAAAAAGAGACAGAAAGAGCGCAAAACCGGTAAACGGGGAGAACAGCGTGAAAAAAGGTATAATTTTTGAGACGGAACAAAGAATTAAAAGCAAAAAGCAAAAAAGTGAAACAGAGAAAAGAGAGAATAAATAGTGACATAAATGATTTAATGATTTTGAGGAAAAACAAACAAAGGAGACAAAAATCATGATAAAAAGAAAGTGATGCAGAAAAAGTTAAAAGAAGAAAAAGACTTAAAAATAGATAGAAAGATGTTCAAAGTATACAGTGTAAAAGTGAAACTGTAGTTATTGAGAAGGAAAAAGAAATAAAAACAAAAGGCAAAACAGTAAAAGAAAAGTAGAAACAATAAAAATCAGACAGATGTAAAGAGAAAAGAAGTTTTACGTAAAGGGAAGGAAAGGATGAAACAAAAAGAATAAAAGATAAAAGAAATACAGAAAAAAAGGAAAGAAAAGACAGACTTTGTTCGATTTTGAATTTTATACAAATAAGTGTTTCACTTTTTTGGTGGTGATGTCGTTTATTTTTATAGCTTTTACTGTTTCTTGGTTCTTTTTGTAGACTTGCGATGTAATAAACTATAACATTGCTATTGATTTTATTAAATTTTATTTTATTTTCTTCTAAATTAAAACTTTTAAAAGTAAAAAAAGTAATAAACAAAAACTTAAAGAGAGACAAGACAAAAAAAACATTGAAAAATAAGACTGACCTAACAAGAGACAGAAAGAGCGCAAAATCGATAAACGTGGAGAACAGCGTGAAAAAAGGTATAATTTCTGAGACGGAACAAAGAAATAAAAACAGGAAGCAAGAAAGTGAAACAGAGAGAAATGATTTAATGATTTTGAGGAAAAACAAAGAAAGGAGATAAAAATCGGGATAAAAGAAAAAGTTAAAAAAAGAAAAAGACTTAAAAACAGATCCTTTTTGCACAATGACCAGTCGTCATTTTTACAACAAAAAACACTTTATTTGTTTTAATTAGTACACAGATACTATTTATTTGTTTTAAGTAAACAAACAGTTTTTGTTTATTCTAATTAGAACAAAGAAAGTGCAATTGACCATTTTTAAGCAAAAAAAAAGGTCTTAAAACAAATACTATTATAAAAATGCAATTTTAAGTAAGATTAACATGCATGGCGCAATACCTGAATAGCAAACATTAACTTCAAAAAATCATATCTTGAAAACTACTCGGTATATTTTTTTGAAAATTTGGATTACAATTAATACACGATGGTAATGATGAAAAAAAATACTCGTAGGGTTTTTCTTAGATTATTTCGATTTACTTCGAACTTCTTCGAAGAAAAGTTTGTCAACATTCAATTTCAATTTCATATCATTCAAAAGGGCAAGTCCATCCCTTTAGAATGGTCTTTATTTGAAGGAAATCAGCAAATTAGTTATTGAGTAATGATTTTTTAAAGTTAAAGTATTTTAAATTCATTTAAATTAGAAAAGTGTGTTGACTTTTTAAATTTTTTTAGTGCATTTGATTTGTCCACTGAGACGAACAAAATGACATAAAATTTGTCAAGTTGTCACGACATGACTCTTTGTTAATTACCTCATAATTGGGCCCTGACATTTTATCAAGGACGTCCCCACAGATCGAACGCATGTGTTTTGCACAAGCTTTCATCACAACTTCATCAATTTCAAGCATTATCACTTCTTTGGGTTTTTCTTTCAAAAGTTCGTAAAGTAAGGCCCCATCGCCCCCACCCAAAATCACAATTTCTTTATCTTTGTAATTTTCAATCCCGCGCCCCATTAACGTCTCAGTGTAGATCAAATCAGCCTCTGATATGTCTAAAAACCACAAATTTTGGTATTTTCACCATTTTTACAAGACACTCACTTTGTAGATCATCTAAAACGAGCATATTTCCCAAACTTTTCGAATGAACGATTTGTATTTTCTGATAGGGTGTTCTCTCCTCAAAAACCAACTCATCAATGTCATATTCGAGCAAACGATCGTCTAAAATGAGCCCCCATTATTACCAAAACTCTCATTTAGTGACAATTGAAAGAAAAGTGGAAAAGTGTGTGATTTGCGTGCACCGAAGCTAAACTGGCGCAAGTACGAACCTGAGGTGGGATAGTACCTCTTGAAGGTGCCCCTTTTGATCGGGACTAAGGCCTGACTCCTGTGTATTCCGACCACACGCTCGACTATATCCCGATCAAGCTCTCTGCACCGCTACAAAAACGTCGCATGCATAAAAAACACAAAAAAGCGGAGTCTCGAGACAAGCAAAATAAAATTTATCGAAAATGAAATGGGAGACAAGCAATGTCGCTTCGAACCTGAGCTAAGTATATAAACGTCAATATAGTCCCCTCGTTTAATCGGAGGAAGAAGCTTACAACGGTAACAATTTAAAACAATTCGTAATTTCTGTTCTAAAACTTTGGTTCGCTGTAAAAGAGTTTAGTAGTTTAGTAATCGCTCCGTTTTGGGGTTACCTCGAAACTGAGAAGGGCCTCCTGAGACTCCACTTTCAGGTACTCGATATTGAGGGTGATGAGACCCGTGTTGAAGATGCGGAGAGTGGCCGACAGCCCCCCATCGCTCGAATATAGCCGCAAAACGTCCGTTTCCAAACGAATCGTGGTCAAGGTTTTCAAATTGGCGAGGTACTCGCGAAGGACGTTTTCGATGTTTGAAGACACTACGGACACTTGAGAGTCGTTTTTGACGGCGGACGGATCCACGGAAAAGTCCATTAGAATCGTATTTACTGACATTTTGACGAAAATTTGAGGAAAAACGCCGGTTTTTCGGACCTAACCAAGAAATAGTGCGCGGAAATGTCAAAAAAGGAACCAGGGCGGTGCCAACCACACGGAGAAAAAACACCAACTATTGACATTTTTTTATTATCTTGACCGAATTTGGGCAATTTTCACCACAAATTGCAGTTCTACATCATTAAATATACTTCCAACTATTAAAACAACAATAATTTTCCTCAAAAGTACAATGTGAGGCAAAATTAAAGCGACCCAGTTTTGCCACCTAAAAAACCGAAATTTTGTAAAACTTGACCCAAATCGGGCTATTAACAAAACCATAAAGATAAAAGACAATAAAAGTGTTTTCGCACAGATTGACTCCCAGAAAATGCATAACAATCGTGATCTTATCAATCAAATTACTTAATTTAAGTCTTATCGGTTCGTTTTAAAGGCAATAAAACTCATAAATCAGTTTAATTACTTTTAACACTAAATTTAAACTTCGTGACCTTGATATGTCTTATCGCCAATTCGGACCAGGTTTTGCCATACTTATCGAAACAATTAATGTCCCTAATCGAGACACTTTTTTATATTTTTATTAGTATAAATAAAAATTTAATTGCACAATAATCTTAATACGTTTTTTTTTTTACAAAGTTGGTACAGCACCTTGACAAACAACCCAAGTTATAAAATTGTAATTAGTCTTTAATGGGTTTTAGGTCACCAACAAATGTCTAGTCGTTTAGGTCAAAGGTGGCGTTTTATGTGATTCGTCTCCAAAAATCCAAATTTTGACTAATTATATCAAAAAATCAAGTATGCTGTTTGTCACGTGATCTTGATCCTGTTTAAAACAAAGCTTAAAAGATTTCTAAAAATGGCACGCGTTCGCCGCCATTTTGATCAAAACAAAAGTCGTACGATTTTGTTGTGTTGTTGTCTAGACGTAAAAGATTACGAAAAGATTGTTTTTTCTTAACTCTCATTATCAGTTCTTTCCAGTTTGTTACCATACCGGACACACAACCAGTCAAAACATTAAATCTCTTATCGCAATTTTTTATTATTTGATTTGGAGTTGGCGCCGCTGGAAAAACCACCTCTCCTACCTGCGCCATTAAACGAAGGCGTGGTCAGGTGAAATTCAAGCGGTGGGGGGAAAACGATAAATCTCGAATTTCCATGATGGATATTAATGAGACTTTTTACCGGTCTCTTATCGATATTTGGTTGTTGTTTATGAATAGAGGAACTGTGTTAGACTTATTATTATTATTGTTTTGACTGACGTTAAATGATCGGGTTAATTAATCATTTTTGTGTTTACGTGGGTCCGCACACATTTTTAATCAGGAGAAATAAATAAGCCTTTTTGACGCGTGAAAAAGGCAAAAAAACTGAATTTCTCCCACTATGCCAAAAAGTCCAGTAAAAAGGGCGTGGTCATGGTAATGGCCGATTGAGGGGAGGTTGGAGCAAATTCTATTTAATCTATGGGTTAGAGTAATTGCGAAAACACGGATGATAGAAAATATTTATATTAAAATGTAAAAAGGGAAACAATTGGGAAGATAAATAAACCAATTAAACACACTTAAAAATTGGAAAATTGCCATGCCATAAAATCGAAAACGTGGCAATGAACTATCAGAAATAAACAATTTTTGCAAATGTCTCGGAAAAAATCCTCAAAAAATACTGTTTTGATCGTCTTTACGTCTACTCCACGTCAAAAAAAAAATAATCAAGCGTCTGACTTCAATGAAAATAGTAAAACAATGATAAGAAGAGGTTATCGATAAGAACTCTTTTATAAATATCGCTCCAAGAGAGTAAAGCTTCCAATTCATAATCGAGACTTAACACAGATCAGTAGTGACCGAAAGATAAGTGAAAAGTGCGAAAAAATGCCCCCAAACAAGCCCAACATTGAGAAAAACTGTGGCCAAATCTTCACCAAAGGACCAACAATAACACGAGAAATCTTCGAGAAAATGCAGAAAAACCAAACTTACATCATGGGCTACCAGATCCAAACCAGACAGTTCTGGGGTGAGTAAATTTTTCCCACCCCACTACGTCGCATGTAATGGCGCCGGGAGGGGAAGCAAACTCAATTGTAACATTTTTTAATGGCCACGGGAGGGGAAGCGGCCCGATGTCATCCCATATGTCAAAGGTTATCACTAAATCACAAAAGTGTGATAATTCGGCGAAAAACTTGTACGTCAATGAGGAAAAAGTCTCGAATAAGTGCGTCTAGACGTCGGGGTTATCACAGTTCGCTTTTGTAACATTTATCCGAGTTCAAATGGGTTAAAATCATCCAAGGTCGAATTTTGACAATACGGCGCCATTTCGTGATAACCTCAAACACCTGAACAATTTTTCATTTTTTTTTTCCAGTACTTTCCGGCCTTCTTGTCCTATTTCTATTGAGTTTGACCGGAGTTGTGGCTATGTGGTTCACCGAAATGTTCGATAATGCAGTTTTCTCGGTGAGTAATGGCGGCCGGAGGGGAGGCACACCTAACCTCACTTTTATTTCCAGAATTTGGCGATTATTCCCGATACGAAAAGTTACGAAATGTGGGTAAAACCATCCCCTAAACCCCTTCTCAAAGTCTACATTTTTAATTATACAAATGTTCCCGAATTCGAAAATCACGATGACGAAAAATTAAACGTCAAAGAAATTGGACCTTACGTTTACGAGTAAGTTAAATCACGTGACACGTGATCTATGTTAACACGAAAATGATTCTAGGGCGGCTTTGGAACGTGTCAATTCAAAATTTGACGGAAGTCATGTGACTTATCAGGAGCAACGTGTTTATAAATTTATGCCCGAATTGTCAATTGGACGTAAACAAAATGACAGGATTATTGTACCCAACATTCCCCTATTTGTAAGTCTTGCCAACTTTAAAAACGAAAAAAACTAATTTTTTATTACTCAGACTGCGGCCTCGCTCAATAAACACTCAACGTTTTTGACTAGAGTTGGTATTTCAAGTCTGTTAAACAGTCTCAATGCTAAGCCCTTCCTTAGTCTCCCCGCCCACCGTTTTATTATTGGCTACGAGGACAATCTCTACGCCCTCTCTAAGAGCTACATGAAATTCCAGAACCAGAAACCGTACGAACGCTTCGGATTGGTCTCTTCGGTAAGTAACCACGCCCCTAACTCTCAACCCCGCCTCTTAACCAATCAAATTCCAGAACGTTGGTATCCGTGACGATGTTGTCACAATCAACACGGGGGCCACCGACATCAACAAAATCGGATTGATTGAGAGTTTCAATGGTGAACCCGCCCTCAATTTCTGGTCAACGGCCGAATGTAACGACATTAGCGCCGCCACAGACGGTACTCTTTTCTCGCCCCGCCTCATACGCAACAAACGACCAATCCAATTCTACCTCAAGGAGATGTGCCGCCCCCTTCCCCTCCATTTCAAAGAAGAAGTGAAAATTTTAAATGGAAAAATCCCAGCGTATCGTTACACCCTCCCGGAGAACGTTTTCGACACCCCTGAACGTACCCCCTCCAATCAATGCTATTGCGATTTAGATCTGGGGGAGTGTCCACTTCAGGGCGTGTTCAACGCAACGGCTTGCTCATTCGGTGCACCACTTTTCATGTCTTTTCCCCACTTTCACAACGCTGACCCCGCCCTAAAAGAGGGCGTGACTGGACTTAACCCCGATTCGGTGGTTTATGAAACCTACGCTGATTTACACCCAACTTTAGGGTTTGTTATGGCGGGGAAAAACCGAATTCAAGTCAATGTTCAAGTGGCAAAGGCTTTCGGGATTAGTCAAGTTAATATGTTTGAAGATGGGCTTATGTTACCTGTCGCATGGATCGAGTATGTCCTTGAAGATAAGACACTCCCGGATGATATGGTTGGTATCATCTTCCAGACGACTTTTACCCTCAGAAGTCTGGAATTGGGGCTCAAATATGGCTGCATTCTCACGACCGGAGTGACCCTATTTTGTATTTTGATGATTTTGAAAAATAAATGGGAGAGTAGGGAGAGGACAAGTAGCGTGAGACCGTTACAAGGGAACGAGGAGATTTGCATGAGTGCGTGATTTTTTATTATGTACTGTTTTTCTGTGAAAAATGGTTTGAGGCTAGGCTAAACTCCGTCCATATTGGATTTAAGACTGATTTTTGTAGCTAGAATTTGTAATAAACTGCTTGATTTTGATTGGTTTGATTTAGTGGGAGGGGAACATTTTCGATAGTGAGTGCAAAAAGTGAGGTTATGACACAATATTTTGAACTCAAACTCACAAAAACATTTTTACGTAAACAGTGCCTTTACTTGAGCCACTTTTTGCTCCTATTGACAATTTTTGCGATTTAGTGGTGAAAAACATTAAGATGAAAAAGTGTGGTTATGTATAAACAGCAAATTCTCTTGTTTTTTAATCAATTGGGGATTATTTGATAATGTTTATTTATCCACTAAAGTGAGGTTATGTAACAATTACGAAGGAAAAGAAAACAAAAAAGGCATAACTTCGTCTAAACTGCGTTAACGAAACAATTTTCACCCCAATTATCCAACTGAATTAAAAACTTTGATACTTTTCTCGGTCAGAATTAAAAATTTTATATTCTGTATTGCTTTTCTGTGAAAAATGGTTTGAGGCTAGGCTAAACTCCGTCCATATTGGACTTAAGACTGATTTTTGTAGTTAGAATTTGTAATAAACTGCTAGATTTTGATTGGTTTGATTTAGTGGGAGGGGAATATTGGATAATGGCGACTTGAGGGGAAGTAAAATCCCGTCTTGTGTCACACTTTATTAACCCATTGGCACGTTAAAAAATCACATATAAAAGATAAAAATCTACCCCTAAATTGGAATGATAAGCAATATAATTGAAGTGCCATTAAAATATCTCGAATATAAAATACAAGCGTCAAGCCTAACAAATCAATACTTTTTCCCTTCTATCACTCAAAAATCACAACAATATGGCAACTAAACACTCACCTACTTACAACTCCGTCGTCATGTGATTCGTTAGAGTTTGAACGCGTTTCGCATTGCAACTTTTGCATAAAACATGATCGTCAAGGGGGTAACAGCCTCGGCCCTCCGCCTCGGACGATAATACCAATCCACAATCCTAAAACATCCCTAGAACCAACACCAATACCAACCGTATGAAAAACAAACCTCGCATTTGTAGCATTGGATGTGGAAACTGTGATCGAGGGCTACCACTCGCACGGTTTCCTCTTCGCCGGGCTCCGGCATAATCGGTTGTTTGCACACCCAGCATCGGGGGGCGAAAATCTTATGGAAGTCTTCGATGCAATGAACGCGATTGGTGGCATCGACTGTGAAGGGGATACCGTCGAGGCTCTTGCCGCACACCACGCAACAGAAGCATTTGGGGTGGTAGGGCTTGCCGGTGGCGCGGAGGATGCGGTCCAGGATCGGCTTCTGGCACACGCAGCATTTTTCCAGCGTGTTCTGGAAATTACGGACTAATTAGTTAAAAAAAAAGTGAGGTTATGTCAAAAACGCCGAAAAAAAATTGTTAAAAACTTGAAAACAGTCATCACAAAGAACAACAAGTGTGTATTTACTGAATTTCTCTTGTATTTTAATCAATTAGGGATTATTTGATGTTTATTTATCCACTAAAGTGAGGTTATGCAACAATTAGGAAGGAAAAGAAAATAAAAAAAGCATAATTTCCTCTAAATTGCGTTAACGAAGCAATTTTAACCCCAATTATCCATCTGAATTAAAAACTTTAATAATTTTCTCGGTCAGAATTAAAAATTTTCGATAGTTCAAAAAGTGAGGTTATGTCACAATATTTTGAACTAAAACTCACAAAAATATTTTTTGCGTAAACAGTGCCTTTACTTGAGCCAATTGAAAACCACTATTTGCCTCTATTAACAATTTTTGCGATTTGGTGGTGAAAAACATTAAGGTGAAAAAGTGTGGTTATGTAAACACCGAAAAAAATTGTTAAAAAGTGGAAAATAGTCATCATAAGGACCAACAAGTGCGTATTAACTGAAATTCTCTTGTATTTTAAACAATTGGGGATTATTTTTGGTAATGTTTATCCTTTAAAGTGAGGTTATGTAACAATTAAGAAGGAAAATAAAATAAAAAAAGGCATAACTTCGTCTAAACTGCGTTAACGAAACCATTTTAACCCCAATTATCCATCTGAATTAAAAACTTTAATAATTTTCTCGGCCAGAATTAAAATTTTCGATAGTGCAAAAAGTGAGGTTATCTCACAATATTTTGAACTAAAACTCACAAAAATATTTTTGCGTAAACAGTGCCTTTACTTGAGCCTTTTTGCTCCTATTGACAATTTTTGCGATTTAGTGGTGAAAAACATTAAGATGAAAAAGTGTGGTTATGTATTAACAGCAAACACCGAAAAAAATTGATAAAAAGTGGAAAACAGTCATCAAAAAGAACAACAAGTGCGTATTTACTAAAATTCTTTTGTATTATAATCAATTGGGGATTATTTGATCATGTTTATTTATCTACTATAGTGAGGTTATGTAACACTTAGGAACGAAAAGAGAACAAAAAAAGGCATAATTTCGTTCAAGCTCCATTTAACGAAACAATTTTAACCCCAATTCTTCATCTCAATAAAAACTATCAATTTTGTTGGTCAGAATTAAAAATTTTCGATAGTGCAAAAAATGAGGTTATGTCAAAAAAATAAAAACCGAAAAAATCCAAAAAACATTAAATTTTCGTAAGAAAAAACACGGAAAGTCTCATCAGGACTCCTTTGCCTTGTATTTTATTAAATAATTTACCAGATAGTCCTCCTCGCAGTAGGGCTTGCCGTCAAGGGCATAAAAGGGCTTCCCTTGCAAGTTGATGGCGCAGTGGTGACAAGTGAAGCATGTGGTGTGGTACAACTGGTCCATGGCGGTACATCCGCTATTTTCCCCTATGATTTTATCCCCACATTTGACACAAACCCCATAAACGTCTTGATCTTGTTCATTGTCCATTCCTTGGACCAGAAGATCGGTCAAACTGTCCACTTCTTGCAGTTTATTGACTTCCATACGACTCGCTGATTGGCTGGGGCCCGTCATAGTGCTACTATTGCCACTCACATAGGGGGCATAGAGTGAATAATTCGATCTTGAGGACATTTGACTTGGAGGCCTGGGGTTTATGGGCTCGTAAATGGACTCATACGTGGACGATGACTGTCACAAAACAAGAATTTCGTTAAAAAAAAACATTTTTATGTTAAAAATAGCCGAGTTATTGTGTTAATTACCTGAGACATAGCCCCATATCCATACAAAGAATCAGAATCAGCGTACTGGTTAGCAAAAAACGAGACAAAAAAGCATTAGTACCTCAAAACCAAGCTAACCCCAAAAAGCAAGGTCTCTACCTGCGATCCGAGACTGTAATTGAACTCCTGAGCCCCCGGTTGAGTCGCCCTCCTCAACTCGCTATAACTCGAACTGACGGGACTCGGGGGCGGCAGTAAATCCTCCGGTGGGGGCGGCAAATTCGTATTAATCGTACAAGGGGCGTACTCCCCCAAATTAGCCGTCAAATCGAGTGGTGGAGGCGGCGGTGGCAAATCATCTAATCAAATCAATTAACCAATGAAACGCAATGGGCGTGTCTAACTCACCTCCATTTGCATACGCCCCCTGCGATACATTACTATACATATTTCCCTCCCGTGGCGGGTGAACCAAATTACTATAAATCAAACCATCGGCGTTCCGTGATTGGCCCACTTGAATGTTACTATAGGTCACGTGATCCGGTTTAGTGTACGGTTTCGGGGTCAGATTGGTCGTTTTGATTTGGGGGCGGGGCAAATTCGCATAGGTGTTTTGAGGAGGGAGGTTTGAGTAAAGTTGGGAGGTTTGGAGACGGGAAGAATAAGAAGGCTCAAGGGGTTGTTTAAGGGGGTACGATTGAGGTATCTGAAACGCGTTTTTGAGTATTTACTTGACATGAAAGGGGCATTACCTGAGGTTGGGGCTTTTTGGGTTTTGGGGGCACCGCCGGTCCGATCTTCTTGGAGTTTGAGGGCAATTCAGTTTTGTTGATTAGCGCCAATTCGGCTAATTGTTTGTCCAAGTCGTTCATTTTTGAGGTTAGGGTTAGTCTAGTTGGCGGAATTTCACTCAAAAATACTAATTTTATCACCTCAAATCCACATAAGCACTAATACGAACACTCTAGAGTCAAATTATCACAATTTGAGGATGATTTCATCGATTTTGGGTGTAAACCTGAATTTTAGTGAAATCAGACAATGACACTTCACACAGTCGTCCAAATCGCAGTTGGCTATGTTTGGGTGATTAAATGTTAAAAACTAAATTGGTCGATTGTACGAATGAATCAACTATGAAAATGATCTCACGGGAAGCCCCCAGACACTCCATGAATGTTTTTTTTGCGAAAAATATCCCACCTTAGATTCAAACCAATTCTGCAAATTTCCCTGTCATTTGTCAAAAAAACGACAGGACCGGCTTGAATTAATTTAGTGCCCCAGCTGAATCAATAAATTCCTTAAATTCTTTAATGACGTGATTTGACCTTATTTGAGGAAGGAATGTTGAAATAAATTCCAGTGATAAAAATAATAAAATTGTTTTGTTAAGTACACATTAAGAAATATACAGTTTGTGTTAGTCGTTGGATTAATAATAGATGGCAGTGAGGTCGTTGGGCCCGAAAATGGCGCTCGGCGAGGCCGGATTAAGTAAAATTTCGTCGCTTCCAAAATCCAGGTCCGTACTGGGCGACTTCTTGTGGGCTATACAGAACGTGCAAACTCGGTCTAGTTTGTTGGCCAGCCTGAGACAGGGTTGCTCGATCGGCCCGGCCATTAATTGGGTCCCCAGATGCGAGATATAGCTGGAAGCCAGTCTCAAAGTCTCGATTTTGCTCAATTTTCGATCTTTCGGTTCAGTCGGTATCAAAGTTCGTAGTGTCGAAAAAGCCGTGTTTACACTTAAACAATTGCTTCGGATGAGTCTTACAACTGCCAACTTTAAATCTAGTTACCTGTGCGTTCTGTCTCTCTCGCGCGCATTGGCCTGACTTCTCTGTCTCACAGGTGTCACGAAATCCTCACATTTTTTTCTTTTGTTTGTCACTGGATCATAGCAATCCATGGTTGTCACACCACTACTGCGTTTCTAAGCAACAAGTGTCATAGCCGACTGCGAATGAGCTCAATTAAGACAATTTCGTGATATTTTTAACAGATGCTAAGGCGACGCCCACTCGAAAAAAGCAAACACAGGGTTTGAGCAAGGGCGGAAATGCCCAGTTTTTACCAAGGGACGAAATAAAACCATTCTTTGTCCAGCCGGACTTTAATTAAATTAATTTTAATTAGTCGTGCACGTTTAATTTGACGGAACGCCGGTAATTAAAACGGTGACGTCATATAGGGGACGTGGGGGAATTGCACTAGTCCGGCCCTGGAGGTCAAGGACGGAAATCATCCCTTAAATGGGTGACATTTTCAAAACAAATAAATCACGGCCGATGCGATGGCAGAGAGGACCATTTGTCGACCATGTGGGCGAGAAACTGGCCCATTTGTAGACAAATTACCATCTTGTGATGAATAAACCACAATTTTATTGTGCATTATTTTTTATTTCGATTTTTCATGGAAAAAGTGATTAAAATTTAATTTTTTTGTCTTTACCAAGACTAAAGGAACTTTTACGAAAGTTACATTTTCATGTTGTTTGTAACTAGAATTTTCAGAAGTAATTTTGAATGCTTAGGGTTGGTTACCCCCTTGTAGTTGACGGTTGAAGATTTCTGTCAACCTGCTGTCAATTATCAATTGAATTTTTCATACAAGCTGACAGGTGACTTAACCTAAATTTTGACAGTGGTTACGATATCTTTTGTTTGTCACCAAAAACCAACTTAACCAAATTTATGGCAACCTATTCACGAAAATTCCTAAATCTTAGGGAGTAATTTCTTGTTAATACGACAATAATTGAGTTAATTTACTCTAAACTGTAACAAAATAAGCAACCAAAATAGACATGAATGTGTATAAACCCCGCCACTGTGACTTTTGCTACGCCACTGCTTTTGACATGTGACCCCTCAAAAAATTAATTAAACTCTGATTAATTCCCATATTTTGAATTAAATGACGTTCAATGCACCAATTTTGTGTAATTTCGTTTTTATTATTATTAATCAATCAAATTTAACGATTAAATCCAAAAATTTTCGTTTATTGGGTTGGCCCTTTTGTAACTTCCAAGTTTGTTAGTCACATTTTTTTCGATTTTTTATGGAAAAAGTGATTAAAATCTATTTTTTTTTTGTCTTTACCGACATTAATTGATTTAATTTATTCTAAACTGTGACAAAATAAGCAACCAAAATAGCCATGAATGTGTATCAACCCCGCCACTGCTTTTGACATGTGACCTCTCAAAAAATTAATTAAACTTGGATTAATCCCGATATTTTGAATTAAATGGCGTTCAATGCAATAATTTTGTGTAATTTCTTTTTTTATTATTATTAATTAATCAAGTTTAACGATTAAATACAACAATTTTGGTTTGTTGAGTTACTTCCAATTTTGTTAGTCACATTTTTTTCGATTTTTCATGGAAAAGGTGATTAAAATTTAATTTTTTTGTCTTTACCAACACTAATTGATTTAATTTACTCTAAACTGTAACAAAATAAGCAACAAAATAGCCATGAATGTGTATAAACCCCGCCACTGTGACTTTAGCTACGCCACTGCTTTTGACATATGATCTCTCAAAAAGTTAATTAAACACCGATTAATCCCGATATTTTGTATTAAATGGCGTCCAATGCACCAATTTTGTGTAATTTAGTTTTTATTATTATTTATTAATCAAGTTTAACGATTAAATCCAAAAATTTTGGTTTGTTGAGTTGGCCCTCTTGTAACTTCCAATTTTGTTAGTCACATTTTTGTACGTCATAAACACAGCCAAACTGTAAATAAATCAATTGTTATTTATTAGCGACGTAATATTATTAATCGTTAAAAATAATGTTTGGTGTTTTTAGCGTGTGACCAGTTTAGGTTGGTGTTAATTACAAGTGTTGTTTGTCTTCGTCGCACTCGTCCGTTTTGTGTATCGGCGTCACTCTCTCCCTGTGTAGTGTTCGTTTTTACCGACATGGCGGGGGTGCTCGTTTAACACAACAGGGGGAAATCCCTCTTTATGTCAAGTGTTGAGTCTCTGGAAACTCATTTAAATAAGTGGTGACCCCAGGTGAGTCCCTGTAGTAAAATCACGGGCGTAACACAATCCTAACCTCAAAGTAGATATGGAACTCCACGAAGTCTCCGCCACGGCTGTGAGCCCCTATCGCTGCTACGTCCGCGGCAAAAACCACCAAACGGAGGGCCCCAATGTCCAAACGATCGGTTTCAAAGACGGTCTTGCTGTGGTGCAAGTCATAGATAAAGATAAGACTCCTGATAAATCCATCGATTTAACCAAACTCACTAAGATAGTGCTGAAAGTCGACCCACAAACCGGCAAGAAGTACATTCACAAGGACGGGAAACGGATCGAAATCGTGCCCCACACACTGGTCAAGAATGATAAAAAGACTGTGAACGGGGGGCCCCCCTTGCCGAAACTGATCCCTGCACCGCGTCGTGTCTTTCCCAAGGTGCTAGTTCCAGTCAAGTTCCAACCGGTGACACTTGTACAGAGCATGGGCCCCTTCAAAGTCAGTGTGGCCACCATGACGGACTTTGAAATTGTGGAGAAAAGTGCGCAGACCGAGGCGAAAAATCGCAGTGTTTTGACACAAACCGACCCGGTTTTTTTGGACGAGAGGGATTCCCTCTATGTGGAACAGTTGTGCAACTTTATTCTGGGTGAGAGCGAGCGAAGTGAGTGTGCAAGTCGCAGAATGATCGATCCCGGGAAACTCAAGACCAAAGAGGAGATACACAAGTTTAATTTCTTCAATGATATGAGGAAGGCACTCAATTTTGACCCCTCGGGAAATTTGTGAGTCCCCCATTTAAAAAAAATCAAATAATGGTGTTTTTTTTCCAGACCAATCCACGATAGTGTTATCCAAAATGACCTAAAACTCGTCCAAAAAAACTGTGTTGTTCTCAAGGCCATTAAGGAAAGCGTGAATATTCTCAATCAGCATGGTTTTGTAAGTAGATTTCTCAGAAATTGATCATTTTTCGGCTTAAAGATGATAAGGCGGTTTTGAGAGGTTTCTGTTTTTATCACTAAGGGGTTCCCATGGCTGATAAGAGTACCGGAAATTGGAGCGCTTAATACCAAAATTGTGGTATTTTACCCGTGGTTTCAAGGTCGCGGGGTTTTACCTCGTTTCATGCTAATAATCGGTAAATTGTGACGTAAAGTAAACAAATAAACTTGCATGATGTGGTGTAAATTCCTTAGAAATGATAACGAATAAATCGGATTTTGGAAATAATTTTGTGGGATTTGGAATAAAAATTTTTGGTCTAAAGTTGAAACATTTTTTTCGTAATTTTGTTAAAAAAAAATATTTATAAAATATTCCAGTATTAATTTTACGAAGTATTAACGTGTTTATCACTTTCTGGAAAATTTAGTCAGAAATTTTGACTTTACGAAAATAGTGAGCCTGGAGAATGTGATAGTTGATATAGTCAGAGTGGGCTGAGAAAAATGTTTAGTTATCAAAAGTCGATGATTTTAAATGTTTTTTTTTTTGGACTATAAAAGTGTCAAATTAATTTTTCTGTATTAAAAGAACACCAAAAAAAGAATTTCTTTGTTGATTCTGTGAAAATAGTGAGCGTTGGAAATGTGACAATTGATACAATCAGAGTGGGCTGAGATTTTTTTCGTAGTTGGTAGTTCTGTTTCTAAATGATTTTGTTGTTTTTCTCAGCCTTCTCAGCTAAAATCTGGAATAGAATTAAAGTTTTTGGTCGAAAGTTGAAACATTTTTTGTTAAAAAAAATTATTTATCAAAAATTCGATTCGAAAATAGCTTTATTATGTTGTATGTTTACGTAGTATTACCTTGTACTTTTTCTGGAAAATTTAATCAGAAATGTTGACTGTGCGAAAATAGTGAGAAATATGACAATTGATATAGTCAGAGTGGGCTGAGATTTTTTTCGTAATTGACAGTTTTGAATGATTTCGTTGTTTTACATGTCTAAGCTAATTTTGGTTCCAAAGTCAAAAATTTTAAAACATTTGTTGCATAATTTTGCTCACAAATGTTTAGTTATCAAAAATCGATGATTTTTTTGGACTATAAAACTGTGAAATTATTTTTTCTGTATTAGAAAAACACCAAAAAACAATTTGTTTATGTTGATTTTGTGAAAATACTGAACTTTGGAAATGTGACAATTGATACAATCAGAGTGGGCTGAGATTGATTATTTTCGTAGTTGGCAGTTCTGAATGATTTTGTTGTTTTCCACAGCCTTCTAAGCTAAAATCTGGATTTAAAATTTTTGGTTGAAAATTGAAAAAATAGTTTTTTTTTTATAATGTATTTAGTCTGAGTTGGTTGAGATTGTTTTCGTAGCAGGCAGTTCTGAATGATTTTGTTTTTCTAAGCTAAAATCTGGAATAGAACAACATTTCTAGTTGAAAAAAAATATTTAGCAAAAATTCGAATATTTTAAATATTTTTTTACTCTAAAATTGATAAAAGATAATAATAATATAAAATTAATTTTTCTCTATTAGAAAACACCAAAAAACAATTTGTTTTTGTGAAAATAGTGAACTTTGGAAATGTGATAATATTACATCAGAGTGGGCTGAGATTGTTTTTTTTTTTGTAGTTGGCAGTTCTGAATGATTTTGTTGCTTTCCACAGCCTTCTAAGCTAAAATAATTTTAAGGAAAATTACAGCACTATAGACGGTGTTTAAACTAACTTTATTATTTCTAAACAATATACTTTACATATTAAATGTGATTTTGTGGTGTTTTAAAAAAATATTTCATTTTACATAGCCACCTTAGATCTAAAGAAACTTTAATTTCCAAATCACGAAATCGAAACCTAAATATTTGTTTTTTAAATATGACCGATATTTTGCAATGTGTATTCTAGCCAACTTGTTATCGCACCAATTGATAAAATATTTTAATAAATAATTTTTCAACTAAAAACAGGCCCCCTTGCACTTGGCCATCATCCACGACGTGGACCTCGAGATCGTGAAAGCCCTCTTCAGCCACGGCGCCGATATCTCAATCTCCGACCCTGAGGGCAACACTGTCCTCCACCTCGCCATCGAGCACCGCCGTTTATCCCTTTTGAGGGTCCTCCTCTACAACTCCAAACCCTCAAATATCGACACCCTCAACTACGAAGGCTTCACACCTCTCATCCTAGCATGTTTAGCACAATCGTACCAAAGTGCCGAACTTTTACTCCTTCATGGAGCCGATCCGAATATAAAAGACATGAAATCGGGCCGAACGGCGCTGTTTCATGCTGCGGAATGCCACGATGGTGAGTTTTGGGTAGAGTTTATAGAAACCAAGAAGGATATCGATGCGTACTCGGTGTAGTGGGGAAACTTGAGCAGTGGCGTAACGGATACCTAAAGACTAGGATATGATACGATGTAAAACAAAACGTCCCCTTTGCGCCCCGTTTCATATTTTTGAAAATGCTACGAATACGGTTAAAGATACAAGAAAAATATAAAAAAGAAAGTTGTAGAGAATGAAATTTCCAAGAAAAAGGTCCGCGAGATGATTCCTCTATCTTCAATGGTTAAGGTCCTAAAGACGTTCAAAGACGCGACGAATACGGCTCATTTTTACCGGTGGTCAAGAGAGAGAAAATTAATTTAAACCTAAACGATTGAAGATAGAAATATGGTCTCGCGGACTTTTTTGTGGGAAATTTAATTCTCTACAATTTTGTTTCCTACACTTTTTTTGTATCTTCAACCGTATTCGCAGCGTTTTCAAAAATATCGAAAACAGTATTAAAAATAAATTATAAACAATTATCAGTTTGCGTTKCYCCCAATATTTTTAAGAACGCTYCGAATATGGTTAAAGATACAAAAAAAGTGTAAYAYACAAAATTGTAGAYAATAAAATTTGCTACAAAAAAGTCCMCGACACCATATTTCTATCTTCAACGGTTTAGGTTTAAATTGCTTTAAAGTGTCCCCCCGGTACTCAATCACCAATAAAAATGAAACGAATCCGTCGCTTGAGCTTCTTTGAACGTCTTTGAGGCCTAAACCATTAAAGATAGAGGTATGGTCTCGCMGACTTTTTACTAGAAAATTTTATTTTCTACAACTTRCTTTCTTACATTTTTCTTGTATCTTTAACCGTATTCGCAGCATTTTGAAAAACATGAAACGGAGCACAGATTTTGAATTTTAAATATTTTTTTTCTCATATTCTTCGTGAAAAATTTAGTGGTTCGTTGTTTACAGCTTATTAAAAATATAAAGCTCAACATTTTTGCATTTTTTTCCAAGCAATTAGTAAAGTGGTTGAATTTAAATTAATTAAAAACGATTTGAAACTGAGACGGTAAAACGCTCTAAGCGCCCTCATTTTTACTTTTTTTGGGTCCAAAAAATCAGGCAATTTTGTACATATCTCGTTTCGTCTCCTAGTATGTAGTTCTCCAGAACCATTTTGTGATAAAAAGGGAATTATAGAGTTGCATTTTTTTTCGTATATTCATTGACTGAGATATTAAATATAAAAAAATCATACGATGCTCCACGATTATGTCAAATACACGGTGATATTAATTTCTGTATAAATAAAATACGAACAAACAGTAAGGAATAGATTCGTTTATTAAAAATGTAAACATATTAAAAAACAATTTATGT
Source organism: Tribolium madens (assembly GCF_015345945.1). Classification (NCBI taxonomy): domain Eukaryota; kingdom Metazoa; phylum Arthropoda; class Insecta; order Coleoptera; family Tenebrionidae; genus Tribolium; species Tribolium madens. Next base: position 8,041,289 of record NW_025401041.1, on the reverse strand, counting down.
AACATAATTAATTTTTCAAAGTTAACAAAAAATGCCTTAAAAATATTATTTATTAATAAAGTAATAAAATATTTTCATTACAGTATATGAATTAATTGTTTTCTTCAAATAAATAAGTGCGTATACACGCCACTGCTCTCAGCTGATTTCAGAACTCCCCTATATTTACGAATGGATTCGTCCGCGACGAGTTTTCGTCTCTGCGCATCCCTTCCATCGATATCCTTCTTGGTTTCCATGAACTCTAATAAAGTGGAATTTTTGGTGCGAAAATTGTTTTTTTTTAGTTGATTTGGTCGAGCTTTTGATTCGACATAGAGCCGATACGAAGATTAGGAACTTTTTCGGGACGAGTCCACATGACGCCATGTTTGAAGTCGAGGAAATACCGATGAAAATCAAGTATTGTATATTAGGGAAGGATCATCAGAGGTTCCAAGGTAAGAAGAAAAGCGATGGGAAAAGCGAACTGCCGGTCAAGAAGGCTAAACTAGAAACCACGCCCATTTTGAGGAAAGTTACAACCAATGATTTGTTAGGTATCAAGTAACACGGGTTATTTTTTTGTGTTTGTGTATTTTGGAATTATTTATTTTGTCCCTTGAGAGAATGACAGGACTTTTTTTTTAATATATTTGGACTTTCTGTATAATTCTGGAATTATAGATTATGTTACTTGAGAAAAAGAGAGAATTTTAGTTTAATTGTTTTCTAAGTAAAATGCATTAAGATTAAGGACTTCGTATTATTTATCATTATTGTATTCGAAATGTAAATAAATAGATCAGGTGACTTTATTCTGTGAATTTTTTTGTATTGTTATGGTTTTTATCAGAACTCTAATCACTTTGCGACAAATTAGTTACGAGAAAGATTATGAGTAAGAGTATCGAGTGTGCTCTGGATTATGTGAAAATGACAAATTAATTTAAATAAAATACAATGCGTCCCTGGATTGAGTTTACAAAATTTTTTTTAGTAGATTTCATTGAATTTGGCAATGGAATTTCATATCTAGGTTTGTAGCACTGCGCATGTCCCTGGTATAACAAATGGGGTTTTTGTTTTTCTTTGATTACTTACCTACATGACTGAATAGACTGATATTTGTATTCATTTTTTCGCTGTTTTTGTTTGTTATTCCTAGTATTTTTTCAAATTATAATCTAATCTAATTCCATGACAAGGTACTGCAGATTTTAACTGGTAGTAAAAGTAGGCAATGTTTTCTCTGTTGTATTAAAAGTTGCCTACCGCAAACATTTTTTTAAAATATACACATAATTTTCTCGTTTTTTATTAATAATTACAATTGTAATATACTTTTTCTAAATAATTTTTTTTTTCAACAGAATTAAATGATTCAGTGACGACATTAAATGATCATGTGACAAAATATTTTTTTTATGAACTCTAGATTGCTTATTTGTACGAAGCACCATTTTACAGGGTTTTGTGTTTTAATGTGATTGTTTTATTCGTTTAATGACGTTTTTTTTAAAGTTTAGTTCTAAATTTAATTTCAAACCTTTATTAAAAAAAAAACAACGCTACATTTACATTTTTTAGTCAAATAAGTCATAAATTTAAATTTTCTATATAAAAAAAAGAATTCTCTGTTACACTGGATTCTAGTGACAAATTTAGTGCCAAAACGCCCCTTTTTTAGTACTATTGTTTTGTTTCAAGTGGAACCAAATTTTTTACCAAAAGACAAGAAATAAAAACTGTAAGGACACGGAAAAACTGGGAAAAATGTATTTAATGGGTAAGTAAAATTTTTACTCATTTTCAGAGTCTGAAAGCGCCTTCGTAATAACACGGCTGATATTCAATTGACATTTTACGTTGCCAACGTAATAACATCAAATAACTAGTCGCTGATACCAACATAACACTTTGACAGTTGTTTTAAAAAAAATGGACTAGCAATTTAAATAAAGCCAAATTATTTTCTACAAAACAAAGTGTATGTTTTTGGTGTTAAAACCAGACCTACAAAGGGGCGAAACATTAAAAATAAAATTTTAACTATCTTAACCTCACTTTTTTAGTGACAAATTTTTTTTTCACATTTTTTTACGCCACAACTAAAAAATTTGAATGTTGTTTCCCCAACAACAAAAAATTTCCGTCGAACCGTCAAAATGTCAACTTCGGTAAACCCGCCCCTTCCCTTACCCCAAGTGACAACCCCCATTGCAGGCCCCCTTGCTCCGACTATGCCACTTCCAGAGCCCCTTTCTCCCCCTCCAATCCTACTACTGTTACAACGACGAAATCTGTTGTAAGGAAGGTTGCTGTAACCAATACGCCGACTACAAGTACTTCCATTCGTGGCATTTTTGGTACAAAATTTATGTTGTGTACAAAACTCGTCCAAAACAACGAATTAATCGTAAAAAAAACACTTTTATAGTCTTGGAGTCGTGGTTTTCGTGCTCCTCTACCGCTACATCTGCTGGTACTGCAAAAGGGCGGAGCGCCAAGACAACGTCCTCAGACTCCGTGAAGAGGAGACCCTCAACTCGCACGTTGTCAATTTAATGGTTTCTTACAACAACCGACGAAATGATCTAAGTAGTCTACGATTTTGAAATTAAGTTGGCAACATTGAATTTAGGGGAATTTTTTGTTCAAGATGGCGCGCCTAAGGACGAGGATAACCCCGACCCCCCTCCCCGCTACAACGTTGCCCTCCACCTCCCCAAACCCCCAAGTGACGAAGTCCCCTCCTACGAACAGGCAACTTCGATGCGCTAATTTTTTTTATTACCATAACCTACAATTTCGTGTAAATTTGTGTTATTAAAACCTAAAACTATATCTCCTTTGATCAAATGTTTGATGGAACTTTTCGCTTTTGTGGTATTTTTTGCCCATGGTGGTGCCCTCCCAAATTTGGCATACTTGAATTTAAGTCTGGTACCACCATCTGGTAATTTTTCATTTTCACCGTCAGGATTACCAACTTCGCCGATGAATTTCCTAGCTTTGGCTTCGTTCATGTCGTTTTCGATTTCGGCCTGAAAACCGTCGATTTTCTTCGACATTTCTTCAACATCTAGATCTAAACTACTATCTTTAAGACCATTTTCTTCATTATTTGGTATTATCCGTTCTTCATTTACGTCACTAAATCGGACGCTCTTTCTTCTTTTAATTGAAGAATGTTTAGGTGGGGGCGGTGGGGCAACAGGAGTTGCCGTCACATTTAAAATTAAATCCAAAGTGGGTTCAGGTTCTTCTTTGTGACTTTCTTCATCACTTTTCTTTATTTCTTCACAATTCTTCCTTTTTGTCTTCTTTCTTTCAACTTCAAATTCGTTACTTGAACAACCATTTTCACAATTAATGTCAAAATTTGGGTTGTCTATAGCGAACGAATCTTCATTCTTTTTCTTCTTTCTTTTTACCTCAAAATCGTTACTCACTTGACTATTTCCAAGCTCACTTGTTTCAAAGGTGTCAAAATTTGGGTTGTCTATCGCAAACGAATCTTCATTTTTCTTCATTTTCTTCTTTCTTTTGACTTCAAAATCACTACTCATTTGACTATTTCCATGCTCACTTGTTTCATTAGTTTCAAAATTTGGGTTGTCTGCCACAAACGGATCATTTTTCTTCATTTTCTTCTTTCTTTTGACTTCAAAATCGCTACTTAAGTGACTATTTCCAAGCTCACTTACTTCACAAGTGTCAAAATTTGGGTTGTCTAT
>NW_025401041.1:8017056-8037380 GCF_015345945.1 Tribolium madens | reverse complement strand
CTTACTTCACAAGTGTCAAAATTTGGGTTGTCTATCGCAAACGAATCTTCATTTTTCTTCATTTTCTTCTTTCTTTTGACTTCAAAATCGCTACTCATTTGACTATTTCCAAGTTGACTTGTTTCATTAGTTTCAAAATTTGGGTTGTCTACCGCTAACAAATCTTCATTTTTCTTCGTTTTCTTCTTTCTTTTGACTTCAAAATCGCTACTCATTTGACTATTTCCAAGCTCACTTGTTTCATTAGTTTCAAAATTTGGGTTGTCTATCGCAAACGAATCTTCATTTTTCTTCATTTTCTTCTTTCTTTTTACTTCAAAATCGCTACTCATTTGACTATTTCCAAGTTGACTTGTTTCATTAGTTTCAAAATTTGGGTTGTCTACCGCAAACGAATCTTCATTTTTCTTCTTCTTCTTCATTCTTTTTACTTCAAAATTGTTACTTATTTCACTATTTCCAAGTTCATTTGTTTTACAAGTGTCAAAATTTGGGTTCTCAATCGCAAATGAACTTTTCTCGTCACAATCTTCATTCTTCTTTTTCTTCTTTCTTTTTACTTCAAAATTGCTACTATTTTGACTACTCTCGCATTCGTTTGTTTCGTAATTTTGACAGCTTTGATTGTCAATTCCTGGTGAAAACTTTACACCTTTCTTCATCTTCTTCTCTTCATTGCTTTCTTCAGTGTTTTCTTCCTCTTTTATTGTATTCAAAACGTGTTTTTGTACCTCAACATTGCCATAAAGCGGATCAAAAGCCGGATTACTGAACCCTTCATTTTCTTCTTTTTTTATTCTTTTTGGTGTCCCATTTGATTCTTCCCCACTCGATTTGCGTTTCTTGAAACCAAATCCCGTGTAGGTTTCTTCCTCCGAATGTGTCACCCCATTGTTACCAACCAAACCGTTACTTTTCCCAAAATTGGGTAATTTCTTTTTGAAGTAATCAACCATAGAACCAGCATTGTGACTAAAACTGTTTTTTTCTTCATAAACTGTCTCATTTTCGGGCGTTTTTGGTGCTTCTTTCAAGCTTTTTTTACCGAAAATATTCGCTAAATCTTTCTCACTACAACGACTCAAGTCTTTACCCCTTGTGAATTTCTTATAGTGAACACGGACTCGTGAACTTTGCGATTTTTCTTCAAGTGAGGAAATTTTAACGTCAGTCTCGTGGGGCTTCGCCCCTGAAAGCGACTGAAGCAGCGCATTGAAATTACTGTCGTGTTCACTCCACTGATTGGTTTCTTTGAACCCCATTCCTGAAAATTAACACAATTTAATAAATGTTGGACTTTTTTTTGACAATACCTTTATTGTCGTTCTTGTAAGAAATTTTCACGTGTTCGACAATTCCGTTTTCTTTAGCCCCCAAACCTTTGCCTGGTGACCAGCCCAACTTTTCGAGCATTTTTTGCCCAAATTTACTCGAATCTGAAAAAACAAACATAACCTCACTTTTTGTCAGTGATGAAATAGTGCCCCCCATGTAATTTAAAGTTAAAACAAGTCATTATTGTGAGTCAGTGGGGCCCTTACCTTCACTCCAAGCCTTCCCTCGAGGATTCAAGGACCATTTTTGCTTAACTTTGCGCTCTGCAAGCATCGACATTTTTCGACTTTTAAAACCACCACAAATCAATTAAACACTGATTTCTTCGTAAATAAATTTATTGTAAATAAAACAACACCAATTTCTATAATTTTGCGTTTAAAAAAACACGTGTAACGGCTTTGACTAGTTGACAAGTGACATTTCTATTACCAACTGCCGCCGACTAAAATACCTAGAATTATTTTCCCATTTCTCATAAAAATTGCAAAATAAATCGATTTGGACTCACTTAGAAGTAGATTTTGCGACAAACACCGTTAATAAGTCTATATCCGTTACTACAACCCACTCTGATAATTGCCGCTTGAGAAATCGGTTTTGGTTGAGTGAGGTTAGGTTTGTTGTTTAGGCCCCAAATTGGCCACATTTGCACGAAGAAAATCAACAAAACGTAAAAAATGCCTCGCAGATTCATCACAAATATCGATTTTGCGCCGAAAAGTAGTTTCAATATTTATCTCTCAGACGCAGTACTGCCAACTCAAAATTAATCGGTCTTGGTTTTTGCCGCTTTTTTTTTTAAACAAATGTCAGATAAGTTTTGTTAATTTGTGTAAAAATTTGTAAAATGAGTGAGCAACCGCACCCGAGATCCTTCGAATGCCCAGTATGTTACGAGATAATGCGAAGCAGGATTTTTATTTGCTGGATAGGACACAGTTTTTGTGAAACCTGCCATAGACGATTGGGGCGGTGCCCCCTCTGTCAAAACCGCATGAGGGACACCAGAAACCTACTAATGGAGGAATTGATTGGGGTTTTTTATAATGGGCCCCCAGAAACGGCCTATCAGCGTCTCAGGGAGCTGCTACCCCTCAATACTTCGCAGCCCCCCTCCCGTGATCAAAATCGACGTAGTCGAGGTAGGCCGCGCAAAAAAAATAATTGACTTTTTGTACTTAATTATAATACTCCTGTGATGGGTCTCAAGGTAATTTGTATTCAAAAGTGTAATTTGTAATTTGTATTTTAATCAATTTGTATTTGTATTTAAAAGTGAATTTGTATTTAGATCAATTTGTAATTTGTATTTAAATAAAGTTTTTACCAGTTGTTTAGATTTTTATTTAAAGTCGGCTATTATAGAACGTCGCTATGGTAACTATTGTGACGTCAGATTGTTTATTATGCGCAAAAACAGTGAAAGTTTTTGAAAAATAAAGAATTTCAAGTTTCATCCACAGTAAGTATCATTTTTTATTTATATTTGTCCTCGTGTGTATTTTAAAAAGCCGTACATTCATGTAATACGAAAGCAAACTCGTTTTTTCGACGTTTTAACAATGACAAACTTTGTTTATTTGACACAAAAAACAATAGGTGAAAGTACAGATTTGTCAACAAGAAATTACCACCTAGGATTTGAATTTTTAGGAAAATTACGTTTTTCATGTTGTTTGTAACTAGAATTTTCAGAAGTAATTTTGAATGCCTAGTGTTGGTTACCCCTTGTTGTTGACGGTTGACGTTTTCTGTCAACCTGCTGTCAACTATCAATTGAGTTATCTATACAGACTGACAGGTGACTTAAACTAAATTTTTGACACTACTTACGATATCTTTTGTTTGTCACTAAAAACCAACCTAACCAAATCTATGGCAACCTATTCACGAATATCCCTAAATCCTAGGGAGTAATTTATTGTTGATACGATAATAATGTTGTATTGTTTTTGTCTTTGTAAATTTTCAAAATTTTACTGAAACACGAAATGTTTCCATCATACCTCAAAATTGTAAAAAACAAAATTACAAGCCACAAATTTTGAAAAACATGATTGGGAAATGTCATTTCATGCCACGTGATAAATGAAGTTTAAATGTCATACTTAAAATTTTATAAATTCAAAAATCTAGATTTTGATCTATATTTAATTTTTTAGATGTCATAATAAAAAAAAATATGTAAAAGTGTTGCAATTTTGAAAAGCGAAACAATAAGTAAAATTTGCATTGTTTCAGACTGGTTTTATTATATTTTTTTTATTATATTTTATTAGAAAACTCATTATCAAGCCATTATTTTGTTGAAATACTTTGATTCAGGTTGATTTCCGGCTTAAAACTGAGCCAAATTGATTGGAAAATATCCTAGATTGCTTTATTTCAACGTAAAATTGGAATTGAAGCAATTATTTTTATAAAATATATTAGTTTTGAATTAATTCTGTATTAAAATTGAGCAAAATTTTCAAATAAATACAACCAAATGTATATTAAAATAACAATTCCTAATAGTAGAAAATAACAAAATAAAAAATGTGTTGTTTAAAAAAAATGATTACTTGTTATTAACACTTTGTATAACAAAAGCAAATTAAAATAATATCAAAACAAAAAAGTTAATTTTTCTTTATTAATGCACAAAATTTGATTTTTTTATTATTAATAATAAAGATGCTAAAAGAATTTAAGTGATTTTGTAAAATTTTGTAAAGTATTAAAAACTTAGCAACGTCGCAATCAAAACAATATAATTTTACACCATTTTGCAAAAAAAAACAAAAATATAGATGTCGAAAAAAATGTTTTTTCCTATAATATTTAATTTTACCCCTTCTAATATTAAAACAAAAACAAGGGCAGAAATTTAAAAATATTTCAGACGATAAAATTCATATAAATATATGTACTTCTGATTTAACTAGCTGTGTTCCCAATTTCAATCCAATTTGATAAACCGTTTATTATAAATAATAATAATATAAGATAATAATAAAAAATAAAACACCTGCTTTTACTTTTCCACCCTGTATCTTACTTAACTCGTCAAAATTTAACGTTATTTCTTATTGATTTCGTAATTTTTTATTTAAAGTTTAAAAAAAAAACAAAAATTTGAATAATAGTAGATTACATGACAGGTAGAAAATTACATCACCGAGGTTTGTATACTATTTTATTCACAATCATAACGGAATCATAAAATTACTTTGCAAGTGAAAAGTTGGAAAATATGATATTTCAGGGTAACCTAAACTATCATATTTCATGTCACGTGTTAAATGAAGTTGAAATGTCATACTTAAAATTTTATAAATTTAAAAATCTATATTATGATCTACTAAAACTTTTTTTTTCTGTAAAGATTTATCAATTTCCAAAAAAAATGTATAATCAGTCAAATTTACGTTTAATTTCTTAGATTTCATAATAAAAAAATGTGTAAAAGCAAATAAAAATAACATCAAACAATAGAGTAAATCTTTCTTTATTAATGCACAAAATTTGATTTTCTTATTATTAATAATAAAGATGCTAAAAGAATTTAAGTCATTTTGTAAAAAGTATTAAAAACCTGGCAATCAAAATTAAAAAAATATTTTTTACTTAAATATTTACCCACCTAATATTAAAACAAAAACAAGCGCAGAAATTTAAGATAATAATAAAAAAATAAAGGACCTACTTTTACTTTTCCACCCCGTATCTTAACATTATTTCTTGTTGATTTCGTAATTTTTAATTTAGAGTTTTTTAAAAAACATAAATTTGAGTAATAATAGATTACGTGCCAGGTGGAAAATTACATCACCCTGAGGTTTGTATACTATTTTATTCACAATGATAACGCAATAATAAAATTACTTTGTAAGTAAAAAATTGGGAAGGATGATATTTCAAAATACAGTTCAGGGTAAGAAATGGTCACTTCCCAACCTGAACTGTCATATGTCAAGTTTTTCAAAAATTTGACAAGTTCTTTATTGGTTTTAAAGATTGTGAAAATTTATATAAATACTTATACTTTTAATTTAGCTACCTGTGTTCCCAATTTCAATCCAATTTGATAAACCGCTAATAAATAATAATAATTCAAAATAAAAAAAAAAAATAAAGCACCTGCTTTTACTTTTCCACCCTGTATCTTACTTAACTCGTCAAAATTTAACGTTATTTCTTGTTGATTTGGTAATTTTTTATTTAAAGTTTTTTAAAAAACAAAAATTTGAATAATAGTAGATTACAAGCCAGGTAGAAAATTACATCATCCTGAGGTTTGTATACTATTTTATTCACAATCATAACGCAATCTATGATTGCAAGTGAAAAGTTGAAAAGTATGATATTTCAACTTCATTTTAATAATTGATATGAAATATACCGTTCAGGGTAAGAAATGACCATTTCTTAACCTAAACTGTCATATTTTGTCAAGTGTTAAGTGAAGTTGAAATGTCATGATTAAAATTTTATAAATTTAAAAAGTTCTTTATTGGTTTTAAAGATTGTGAATAAAATAGTATACAACTTTAGTGGTGGTTGGTTCACTTATCGCCTCGGTATGCAATCTACTATTATACTTCTGTCATCTTTTGACAGTTTATGGTCTCGTGACCTTATTATTTCCCGACCATGGGTTGTAACACCAAATTTCCACTTTTTTAGTGCAAAATGGAGTCCACTCAACTGTACCTCAACGAGCAGCTCGTGACCATAACCGCCGATTCGCACACCATCAAAAAGCTCAACGACGACGACCAATACCTCGCCGAATACGTGAACAAAGCTGCAAAAATGGGCCAATTCCATTTCCTCTTCACCAAAGAGCCAAATCTACGACGAATTGTCGTCAAACGCGCCCCATCCACCCTCCAAAACGTGTGGTACAAAAAGGGTCGCCCTTCGGAAACCGACATTAGCGCAGCCACCCATTTGTTAAAACTTCGCAACTCTGAGAAATACTCATCGAGATTCAAGAACAGTTTTCTGAAAAACAAACTGTGGGAGGAAATCGCCGCCGAAATGCGAATGGCGGGCTATGACGTCGATGGGCCCAAATGTGCACAAAAATTTCTCAATTTGACCCAAAAAGGACCAGAAATGGGCGAGTTGGGCACTGAAATGAAGAGTGAAGAAGACGATGATGAGTGGGTGCCAAAAAACAAACTCAAGAAGAAAAGCGATGAAGACGATTGTGATTTTTTGAAGAAGTTCATTAAGAAGAATAGTAAACAAAAGGAAGAACGGTATAGGGAAATGTGTGGGTTGATTAGACGCAAAAATGAGTTGCTTGAAGAGAAATTGAAGCAGAATCGGGAAATTATAACACTACTCGGGAAATTAGTTAAGAATTGATTATTTATTCTTTGACAGTTTGGAAGACTATTTTAAAAATAATAAAATTAGTTAATTAAACATTATTTCTTGTTGATTTCGTAATTTTTAATTTTTTAAAAAACAAAAATTTGAATAATAGTAGATTACGTGCCAGGTGGAAAAATTACATCACCCTGAGGTTTGTATACTATTTTATTCACAATCATAACGCAATCATAAAATTAGCTTGCATGTGAAAAATTGGAAAGTATGATATTTCAACTTCATTTTAAAAAATGACCATTTCCTAACCTAAACTGTCATATTTCTTGTCACGTGTTAAGTGAAGTTGAAATGTCATACTTAAAATTTTATAAAGTTAAAAATCTAGATTTTGATCTACTAAAACATTTTTTTCTGTAAAGATTTATCAATTTCCAAAAAAAAAATATAATCAGTCAAATTTACGTTTAATTTCTTAGATCATCTAATAAAAAAATGTGTAAAAGCAAAAAAAAATAACATCAAACAATAAAGTAAATCTTTCTTTATTGATGCACAAAATTTATTTATTTTTTTATTATTAATAATATAGATGCTAGAAGAATTTAAGTCATTTTGTAAAAAAAAAAAATTAAAAACCTGGCAACGTCGCAATCAAAATTAAAAAATATATATAATTTCACACCATTTTGCAAGATGATCAAAAATATAGATGTCAAAAAAATGTTTTTTCCTATAAAATTTAATTTCACCCCTTCTAATATTAAAATAAAAACAAGGGCAGAAATTTAAAAATATTTCAGACGATAAAATTTATATAAATATATTTTTAATTTAACTACCTGTGTTCCCAATTTCAATCCAATTTGATAAACCGTTTATAAATAATAATAATATAAGATAATAATAAAAAATAAAGCACCTGCTTTTACTTTCCCACCCTGTACCTTACTTAACTCGTCAAAATTTAACGTTATTTCTTGTTGATTTCGTAATTTTTTATTTAAAGTTTTTTTAAAAAACAAAAATTTGAATAATAGTAGATTACATGCCAGGTAGAAAACTACATGAAATAAATAGTTTAAGCAAAAAACGTTTGATTCCATACTTTTTATTCACCTGATATGATGATTGTTTCACAACTCCACAAAATCTGATTACTTGTCATTAACACCCTGTATAATAAAAGCAAAAAAAAATAACATTAAACAATAGTATTAATGAACAATATTTTTTTATTATTAATAATAAAGTAGCTAAAAAAATTTAAGTCATTTTGTAAAATAAAAAGTAATTAAAACTTGGCAACGTCGCAATCAAAATTTAAAAAAATATACATACTTATATACCATTTAGAAAGCCAAACAAAAACATAGAAGTAGAAAAATTTTTCTTTTCCAAACTATTAAATTTCACCCCTCCTAATATTAAAACAAAAACAAATGAGGGCAGAAATTTAAAAATGTTCCAGACGATAAAATTTAAATAAAAACTTTTAACTACCTGTGTACCCAATTTCAATCCAATTTGATAAACCGCTAATAAATAATATTAATATAAAATAATAATAAAAGAAAAAAATAAAGTACTTTTACTTTTCCACCCTGTATATTACTTAAGTCAAAATTTAATGTTATTTCTTGTTGTTCGTAATTGTTTATTCAGAGTTTTTTAAGTAGCAAAAATTTGAATAATAGTATATTACATGCCAGGAGGAAAATTACATCACTCCGTGGTTTGTATACTATTTTATTCACAATCATAACGCAATCATAACATCACTTTGCAAGTGAAAAGTTGGAAAATATAATATTTCAACTTCATTTTAATAATTGATAGGGTTAGAAATGACCATTTCCTAACCTAAACTGTCATATTTCATGTCACGTGTTATATGAAGTTGAAACGTCATACTCGGGAAATTATAACACTACTCGGAAAATTAGTTAAAAATTGATTATATTTATTGTTGGAAGACAGTTTGGAAGACAATTTAAAAAATAATAAAATTAGTTAATTAAACCATACGGGATGTACTCCCTCTGGGGGTACATATCGGGGCTCTTGTGGTCCGGGGGGTGTCCATGGAGCAACTCCGACATGAAACTGATATAAGTGATAGCGAGACGAAGAGTCTCAATCCTGGAGAGTCTTTTTTCGTAGGCAAATGTTGGCACCTGTAATAGATTTAGACTTTTTTTTTGTTTTTTCCCATTTTATTGTTTTATTACTTTTCTTCGTAGTTTATCAAAAGCCTCATTGAGATTAAACATCCTGCGTCTTTCTCTAATATTGGCAGCTCGACGTTGTGCCAAAGTTGCCACTCTCCTCCGTGGTTTTTTCTGGGTTTGGGTGCCATTTTGGGGGCCATTGCGCCCCAAACGGTTCCCGACAAGCCCCCCGCATTGTTGTCGTGGCCACACTAATCAAAACAATCACAAAATTCTAATAATTACACAAAGCGACAAAAAAAAGTCATGTCGTGACAACTTGACAAACTTTATATCATTTTGTTCGTCTCAGTAAGACAAATTAAATGCACTAAAAAAATTTCAAAAAGTCCACACACTTTGAACTAAATATTTTTTTTCTAATTTAAATGAATTTAACTTTAAAAAATCATTACTCAATAACTATTAGGCCGATTTCCTTCACATAAAGACCATTCTAAAGGGATGGCCTTGCCCTTTAGAATAATATGCAATTTGAAATTGAATATTGGCAAACTTTTCTTCGAACAGTGTTCGAAGAAGTTCGAACTAAATCGAAATAATCTAAGAAAAACCCTAAGAATAAAGTTTTTTCATCGTCACCATCGTGGAGACCATCTTTTTATTAGTAAGAATCCAAATTTTTAAAATAATATAACGAGTATTTTTTAAGATATGATTTTTTGAAGTTAAGGTTTGCCAATCAAGGGGAGAAATGCATGTTAATCTTACTTAAAATTGCATTTTTATAAAAGTATTTGTTTTAAGACTCTTCTTTTGCTTAAAAATGATCAATTGCACCTTCTTTGTTCTAATTACAATAAACAAAAACTGTTTCTTTACTTAAAACAAACAAAGAGTACCTGCGTACTAATTAAAGCAAATAAAAAGTTTTTTTGTTCTAAAAATGATCACTGATCATTGAGCAAAAAGGATCTAGAAGTTTAAAGCAGTAGCTTTAAATATAAGAACAAATCTTTTTCAAATTAAATCACTTTCCATTTCCATTCCAACTTGTTCACTTTGTTCTAGCTTTCTGAACTTTTTTTTGAAAATGTTCTCAGCAAATGCTTTTTCATCACTTTCTACTGATGTTGAATGCTGACTGACTTAAAAAGAGACAGAAAGAGCGCAAAACCGATAAACGGGGAGAACAGCGTGAAAAAAGGTATAATTTTTGAGACGGAACAAAGAATTAAAAGCAAAAAGCAAAAAAGTGAAACAGAGAAAAGAGAGAATAAATAGTGATATAAATGATTTAATGATTTTGAGGAAAAACAAACAAAGGAGACAAAATCATGATAAAAAGAAAGAGATGCAGAAAAAGTTAAAAGAAGAAAAAGACTTAAAAATAGATAGAAAGATGGTCAAAGTATACAGTGTAAAAGTGAAACTGTAGTTATTGAGAAGGAAAAAGAAATAAAAACAAAAGGCAAAACAGTAAAAGAAAAGTAGAAAAAATAAAAATCAGACAGATGTAAAGAGAAAAGAAGTTTTACGTAAAGGGAAGGAAAGGATGAAACAAAAAGAATAAAAGATAAAAGAAATACAGAAAAAAAGGAAAGAAAAGACAGACTTTGTTCGATTTTGAATTTTATACAAATAAGTGTTTCACTTTTTTGGTGGTGATGTCGTTTATTTTTATAGCTTTTACTGTTTCTTGGTTCTTTTTGTAGACTTGCGATGTAATAAACTATAACATTGCTATTGATTTTATTAAATTTTATTTTATTTTCTTCTAAATTAAAACTTTTAAAAGTAAAAAAAGTAATAAACAAAAACTTAAAGAAAGACAAGAAAAAAGCAAACATTGAAAAATAAGACTGACCTAAAAAGAGAAAGAAAGAACACAAAATCGATAAACGTGGAGAACAGCGTGAAAAAAGGTATAATTTCTGAGACAGAACAAAGAAATAAAAACAGGAATCAAGAAAGTGAAACAGAGAGAATAAATAGTAGTAATATAAATGATTCAATGATTTAGAGGAAAAACAAAGAAAGGAGACAAAAATCGGGATAAAAAAAAGTTAAAAAAAGAAAAAGACCTTTTTTGCACAATGATCAGTGGTCATTGTTACAACAGAAAAACTCTTTATTTGCTTTAATTAGTACACATGTACTCTTTATTTGTTTTAAGTAAACAAACAGTTTTTGTTTATTGTAATTAGAACAAAGAAGGTGCAATTGACCATTTTTAAGCAAAAGAAGAGTCTTAAAACAAATACTTTTATAAAAATACAATTTTAAGTAAGATTAACATGCATTTCTCCCCTTGATTAGCAAACCTTAACTCCAAAAAATCATATCTTGAAAACTACTCGGTATATTTTTATGAAAATTTGGATTATAACTAATAAAGAGATGCTCTACACGATGGTGACAAAGAAAAAAAATACTCGTAAGTCTTTATTTACAGAAAATCGGCCTAATAGTTATTGAGTAATGATTTTTTTAAAGTTAAAGTATTTTAAATTCATTTAAATTAGAAAAAAATTATTTAGTTCAAAGTGTGTGGACTTTTTGAAAATTTTTTTAGTGCATTTGATTTGTCTCACTGAGACGAACAAAATGATATAAAATTTGTCAAGTTGTCACGACATGACTTTTTTTTTGTCGCCTTGTGTTATTGTTAAAATACCTAATTCTGAGTTGAACGCAGTGAGAATGTCGGGATAGCCCCCCAAGGCCGGGTTTTGCCCCCCGAGACAGTGATGGGGGTCCCATAGCCCACTATACCCCCCGATTTCGTTAGGGTAATTGGGAAAGTCGGCATGCTACAATTTTTCTTTTTTTTTTTCAATTGATTTTTTAATTTATTATCACTCACATTATTTCCTTCCCACGGTCCGTGATCACTCGAAAACGACATTTTCATTTCACTGAATCACTGAAATAATTCTCTAATGTTGATCAGTTGACGCCTTCCGGACTATTTGATTCTAATTCCGGGAGGTTTTCACGCGGGTTAAAAGTGGTGGCTTGGGATTGGTGGGCGCGAGTCGAGGGTGGTTTAATTGCAACGAGAACCAATGGGAATTTTGCAATATGTTGCAGCGGGGGATGCAATTGTGGGGTTTAAGGACGAGGCGATAAGGAATGAGGGATTATTGACGTTTCAGAGCGAATTTTGTGTTTTAGAAAAGGGTGCTTACTATATTGGGCAATTTTATTACAATATCTGGAGTAAAATTAGGCAAAAAATTATGCATAAAACAATTTTTTGTAAAATTTTCGGTAAAAATTCAAACGTTTAGAGGGATCAAATTTACAATTGAAGGGGTGAGTGGATATAACATTTTTTGAAAACTAGTATTTTCTTCTAAAATAATTTTTTTCGCAATATTTTTTTATTGAAAAAGACTTTTAAGTGTTATGTACAACCTAGATTGTTCAATAAACAGTGGATAAAAGTGTTGAAATATGTTTAAATAAATAAATAATAATAAATAAATGTTTAAAAAAAAGCACAAATAACACTATTTTTACTTAATTCATTTACTTTCTGGCGTATTCTTGACAAAATTTTGCGAAATAATTGCGTTTTTATTGAAAAATGTTTTAAAACGCTCGAGAAAAGTCGTTTTTTATTTAGTCTAGTATTTTTTGGGTATATTTCTTACCAAAAATTAAATAAAAAACTTTGTTTTAGACTTAAAAACGCAACTAAATGTTTGAAAAAAGCAAAAATAACATCATTTTCGAATTAATTATGTGATTTTTCGGCTTATTTTTGTCGAAGTTTTGTGTTTTGGATTGAAAA
Organism: Tribolium madens; assembly: GCF_015345945.1. Classification (NCBI taxonomy): domain Eukaryota; kingdom Metazoa; phylum Arthropoda; class Insecta; order Coleoptera; family Tenebrionidae; genus Tribolium; species Tribolium madens. The sequence continues at coordinate 8,024,750 of NW_025401041.1, read as the reverse complement.
AAAAGACGTTTGGATAAGCAACCAGATGATTTTTCGGTTCACAAAACATGCTTAAACTCTCCAAAGAAGCAAAAATAATTTTAATTTCGTAATAATAATTTATTCATTATTTACCCCATTTTCGATGAAAATTTTCAAAACAATTGCGATTCTGACTAAATAAACGTCCTAAAAAAATGGTATTATTTTTGAACAAATTTTTTAATACAATCTAAAAATTCAGACGTTTAGAGGGATCAAATTTACAATTGAAAAGGTGAGTGGATAAAGGTTAGGTGAAACATTTTTTTTGAAAACTGAAATTATCTTTAAAACAATTTTTTTCGCAATATTCTTTTATTGAAAAAGACTTTTAAGTGATTTTTATTAGGAATAAAATTACCAAATGCTAAAGGCGTTATTTACAACTTGGATTATTAAATAAACTGTGGATAAAAGTGTTAAAATATGTTTAAATCAATAAATAAATAAATAAATAATAATAAATAAATGTTTAAAAAAAGCACAAATAACACTATTTTTACTTAATTTTGCGAAATAATGCGTTTTTTATTGAAAAATGTTTTAAGACGCTCGAAAAGAATCGTTTTTTATTTAGTCTGGTATATGTATTAATTCTTTGATATGTTTTTTAGCAAAAATTAAAGGAAAAACGTTGTTCTAGACTTAAAAACGCAACTAAATGTTTGAATAAAGCAAAAATAACATTATTTTTGAATTAATTATGTGATTTTTCGGCTTATTTTTGCCGAAGTTTTGTGCTTTTGGATTGAAAAAAAAAGACGTTTGGATAAGCAACTAGATGATTTTTCGGTTCAAAAACATGCTTAAACTCTCCAAAGAAGCAAAAATAATTTTAGTTTCGTGATAGTTAATTCATTTTTAACCTCATTTTCGATGAAAATTTTCAATTCTTACTAAAAAACGTCCTAAAACGGAAAAATAGTATTATTTTTGAACAAATTCTTTAGCACAAACTAAAAAAGTAAAAAAACACCATTTTTGAGTAAATTTAGCGATTTGTGACGAAATAATTTTGTAAATTTTTAATTGAAAAACGTGCTAAAACGCCCAAAAAATCATCAAAAAGATCATTTTCAACCCAATTTGGTAATTTTTCAATATGTTTTAACAAAATCTTACAAAAAACGTGATGTAAACAAGCAAAATTCATTATTTTTCACTGAATTTGGTGACTTTTCGGTATATTTTTGTCTAAATATTTCGTCTCTTATTGAAAAATATGGTGTTAATATGGAAAACCGTTTTTCAAAAGTCGATGAACTAGCTTCAAAATTACAAGAAAAAAAATCTCTTAAATGAGAATGTTAATTTTCGAGACAGCAGAAAGTGAAAATTTTTATATTGTGTCGTTAGAATTTCATTTCTAAATGTTTTATTAAACTTGGATTTTTTTTAAAGCAGTAGTTATCACAAAGTTTATATTAGAAAATAAAGCTTGTTTTTTGGTACATAACACTTTTATCATTTTTTTAATAATATAAACTAAACTGGAAGTACCCGGCTTAAAAAATTCTCTAATGAAAATGTTGTATCAATATAATCTTCAAGTTTCCGTTCAGGAAGGGTGCAAAAAAATTCTAGTCTCGGATTATTTCAATCTTTTACGAAAACTCGTCAAGACGCAACAGAAAGGTAAGAAACAAATCACAGGTTTTTGACACTAGTGATCGAAAATTTTCTACTTTTATGAGACAGGAAGAAAGTTAATTTTTCATTGATTGGAAAAATTTTAGCTGTCTCTAAGTGTAGAAAATGGCGTTTTGATTATTTCCCCAAACAATTTTTTGTTTAAATTAATTCATTTCTTTAGTTATCAAGATTCATTCACATTGCATAAATGAAGTTTAAAAATTAACTTGTTTTTATTATACCGAGTGAACAGAAATGGAACCAAACGTTTTTTGTTTAAACTATTTATTTTTTGATAAGTACTATAAAAATGTAACGTTTCTCAAGAATAAAATGTTTCGAAATTTTTTGTTTTACTATAAAACTTTTTTTACAAAGGCTATGATCTAAGGATTACTGCTTTTTACTATTTATTCAATTTTTATCAAAAAAAATTTCATACAAGTTGCCATTTTGAGAAAGAAATCGCGAAACTCAAAAACAAAACGAAATTTCATTTTCACCACATCTTTTATGACAATTATTATTTTCTGAACACAAATGATTTAAAAATGGTTCCATACTTTATGTTCACTCTGTCTATCTACAGGTGTTCCAATGAAAACGAATAGAAAGAATTTGCAAAAAAAACTCGGAAATCTCGGAAATTCAAATGACATTTTTCGCACTTCCGGTTGATCATCTAGACCATATACGAAAGTAGATCATAACGCACAAATACATATGCGCGAAAATTGGCAATATCGTAAAACCTGTGCGATTTGTTTTCGCACTGTATGTTAGAAATCTAACGCACAATTCACACTCGAATGTTTTGTATTTTTTCATTCAACGAATTTTTTTTTGTATCCATTATAAAAAATAAATCGATATTCAACGTATTTTTGTATCCATTATAAAAAATAACTAGTTATGAAAAAAATATATGTTCGTAAGAAAAAAATTATTTATGGTCGTAGGAAAAATAGTGTACAAAACTTGCAGGAACGCCTCGTGCGCAACTTTCCCGCTTGTGCGTTATTTATCACTTTCTGTGCTCGTTATGTAATATACTATTTCCGACTAGTTTGCTACCGAAATTAACTCCAAGAGAAAAATGGAATTCAATTAATGTTTCCTCATATTTTCACATTACATTTTTGTATTTTTCTGTTTTTTCTGTTTACTATTTTCTTGTTTCATTTAGTCTTCCTGTTTAGTTATATTAAATTACTTTCAGGTTTTCTGTTGTTTCGATTTTTTTGACTACTTTTATCCATTTTTGATACTTTTTCATAATGTTCTTCTTTCTCCAATATTTCTGTCCTACATTCTTCTCATTTTAACTCCAATATTCGTTTTTCCATATTTTTATTCTTTCTTATGTTGTGCTTTCTTTTTACTCGTTTTACATCCTTGTTTCCAATTTTTCAACTTTATTTCTTTCTTTCTTATTTTTTGTAAATCTTAAATGTTTTTAACGTCGCTTTGTCTTTTTTAAACTTTCTTTCAAATCAGTTTTGTCATCAAATTCTTCTGCCTTCGCAAATCATCTTATTCTGATATTTTTATTTTTGGTTTGCTTTTAAATTAACTAATGACAAACTGAAACACAGTATCTAAACAAAATAATTACTATATTGTATTAATTTTGCAAAAAAACTTTTAAATTATCAGAAAATTTGATGAAAAAAGTAATTCTTCCGTTTTCATTTTTTTAATAGATTTGTTTTTCTTTGTTTTAATGTTTCTGTTATTTATTATTCTTATTTTAGGTAAATTATCTGCTTTACAAAGCGATCTTTGCTACCGTTTTTCTATCATTTGAGGCACATTGACGCAAAATGTGACTAACTGTCAAATTGATTAAAATCCAACCCACTCTTGGTTAAAATTTTTTATTAAACTTAAAATTTATGCCTGTTTTTCTCTATAAAACTCTACTACTTTGAAGAATTATCAATGAATTATTGTTTTTTACTTTTTAGCGCGTCAAAATTTTCCAACAATATCCAGGAATAAACAATTGCTATCGCGTGACAAAGATGGTTAAATTAACGTTTTACACGGGTGTGAGAGCGTTCAAATAATTACTCCAAAATTATGAAAACTTATATCACCCCAGCCCTATCCATCATGACGTAATTTGTCACAATTCCAAATAAAAGCACCCAAATTATAAATCCCTCGTCAATCTGATTTGTTTTGGATAGGGTGTATTAGCCGTTATTAAAAGTCAACCCCTAAGTTTTCATGCTCACTTATGCACGTGCACTACAATAAGGGATGAACTGAAACAACCCCAACAATTTCGTCAACTCATAACAAAATATATGATATTAAATCAAACTGAGAGAGAAAAATGACATTATTAATTTTAGTACAGAAAAAATTGTTTATTAAGCCGGATATAATTTTGTTTTGACATAAGGGCCGAATTAAAGGGTGTTAAACCGTGTAATGAGATTAATTTCAACCCTCTTATGACGCATTACAAATAAAAAAAACAATCTTTTTTTTTTAATTTTATTAGATTTTCTCCGCTTAAAAAATACAAAATACAATAAAATTAATCCATCCGCGTCTTCAAATCCCTCACAGTCACCTTATCCTTCTCACTGTAAAAAGACAAATTACCCCCCTGAAACTCTCTCTCTCTCTTACCACTCACATTATATAAACCACAGCCCCCCACCCCGAGATGGCATCCCGGTCAAACGCGTTGATCAGCGCCTGCGACGTGGTCTCGAACAGCTCATCGGGCCCCAAATTGGGCTCCCACAGCGACTCGCACATGCCGAAAAGTTGGCTCGAGGCGGTGCCCCCCACAACGAAATCGTCCGGTTGATTTGGACACCCAATCAAGTCCATGTTGCAAATGTACGGCTCGTAGGTGCCAGGGTCCAAGCCTGCGACAATTGGTTCGACGAAAAACGGCCCAAATCGATTTTCATACAACATATTTGAGAGCATCGCACTGAAAACTTTCGGGGACATGAGACGGTTTTCTTTCAATTCGTAGAGGTTTTTCCTGAAGCGGAGTTTCTCCATCACGGTTTGGGTGTCAGTGGCGAGGCCCGGCAAGCCGACGTAGAGGTGGGGCCCCATTTCGAAGATTTTCTGGAAATTGGTGGCGATTGTCTGGGCTTGGATGCCGAAACGTTTGTCGGAGGCGATCGAGACGCATTTGTCGCCTTTCATGGCCACCATGGCGCCCCCATTGTACGCCAAAATCGACTAAAAAGGAAAATAGCCTTGTCATTTGACTTAACCTCAAAGTGTCAAAAAGTTAAACGATCGGATTTTGTTTATTCCCAATACTTGATTTAATAAACTTACCATGTTTGAAACGTTGCTAAAGCAAGTAAATGTGTGAAATTCGGTAAAATTTGATAAAAATACAACTTGCAATTTTATAAACACCGCAATTTAAATACAACACTAGGTGGCGCAGGAAAAACCACCATGTCGATAAAGTAAAAAACTGCACACTCGACACTACATAATTTTCGATAAAATCGCATTGTTTTCAGGTTTTCGCAAATATTTTTCAAAATTCTCGCCAATTAAGTAAAATAACTAACCTGGAAACGTACAAGTGGACTGAAAATCGTTCAATATTGTTCACAAGTATCAATTATGTTTTGTTGCATGAAAATGGAATAAATACTTAAATCTAACTTACCTGAATGTTATTTGTCATTTTCTTCGTTGTTTTTCACTAATTTTCCTCACTTAAGTGTGTTGAAAGACGCAAGAAGTGATGGAAATTCAAAAACAATTGCCGGCGTTCACAGTCACACCAACGTCAGAAAAATTGACACAAAATAAAAACTTCCCACTTTTCTAATAACCTGAGTCTTATTTACCATTTTCCTAAAGCTCTCGTAGTTTTTCACCAATTTTTCTCACTAAATTATGTTAAAACTAAAGAAAATTCAAAAACAATTCCCGGCGTTCAGTTGCACCAACGTTAGAAAAATTGACTGACAAAAACCGCACAAAATGTAAATACTTCCCACTTTTCTAATAACATTTTCCTAAAACTCTCGTCTTTCACTAATTTTTCTCACTAAATTATGTTAAACGTGAAAAAACCAAAAACAATTGCCGGCGTTCACACAGTTGCACCAACGTTAGAAAACTTGACAGGTAATAAAAAACACCCAAATGTAAGAATTTAAGAATTTTCCACTCTTCTAATATTTATTATATTAAGCAATGTCACGTTTTGTAATTAATTAAATCACTGGAAAACTTAAAACTACCCTTGTTTTAATTGTTACTCTGTCGGTAAAACAGTGACCGCTCCTGTCAAATTTCCAGTTTGAAAATGAGTGGGCATGTGTTGAAAACCCCCTCGAGTGGCCGAAGTAGCGCTGCTGGAAGCCCCACTAAGAGCCTCAATACCGGTTCTGGGGGCTTCATTACCACCCAATTTGAGACCGACTCCAGCTTACGCAAGATTTTCCGTTCAAATGAGTCTCTAAATCGAGAAAACTCCACCGTTGAGCCTTGCAGTGAAATCACGAAAATTCGGGAAAAATGTCCCCCCATGTGCGACCATTTGAAACTCAACGCCCCCAGTGGTGAGCCCCTCACCCCTGCCCTCTCCACAGCGCGAGAAATCGTCGAGGAGGTAGTCCAAGGGGCCACACGAGCAAAACCGCGCCGTAGATTAAAAAAACCCCAAATGAAAAGTGGATGGATGTCTTTGGACAAAACAATCCCAAATTTCAATATAAGTAAGTTTATGTTTACCAAAATACTTAAATAATTGTAAAAAGCGGCCTTGTTACAGACGATAACATCTTCAAAAATATCATGTTTAATGAGAATTTATTAGTAAGTACGTTCGAGTCGAATTCGCTGTCTCCGACTCCGGTGGGTGCATTGAGTCTTGATGTCCAGGAAGCGCGCGGGGGCCCCCTCAAATACCAGAAAACGAAAACCAAGAGCGATTTTCTAGCACCCAAGTTTCTCGTACACTTGTCTTCGCAACTGGACTTTTGCGGGTACAATGGGGGCTCGAGGATCACGGCATGGGTCGATCAAAACTTGCAGACTCTGGAAGAGAAAAGGAGAGAGTAAGTTGGGGCCCCAAATTTTATTTTTCACCATTTTTTAGATATGTGCAAATGGATGATGGGTTAGACCAACAAGCCTTGTATGTCAGCTCACAAGAAAATTTCTACTATTTGCGTCATGATAAAAGAAAGGACATTTTTTATAGTCCTAAAAAGGCGCGAAATTTGATTTGTGAAGGTGCCAATTTCGTCCTGATGCGTTATTTGGCCATTACGAAATTTGTCGGTTTTTTTGAGACAACAACGCTGTATATTAATGGCAGTTTGTGTCGGAATATTTATGTACGTATCATTTTACAATGATTTGTGATAATAAATGAAAAATTTAGGAATGTAAAGGCCCTTCGAGTGGGATAATTAACGATAAAAAAGTCGATGTGTGTAAAATTTATCGTACCATAGTTGAAGAATGTGGGATAAAGCACAAAAGTATCACTTTAATGACTCTGACTGGTAAAATTCTAAAACAGGAGTGGTATTTTTGTAATTATATTCTTCAATTGAATCCTTTGATTGAGCTTGGGGCTTATGATAGGATTCCCTTGGAGAGAAAACCCCTCCATGATGATATTCAATTATTATCGCTTTATTTGGACGCTAAAGTGAGTGACTTAACCGAGGCGTAGCCGAGTCAAACACTCGTTTCAGATGATGAGTAAAAAACACATTGCGAATTATTTAGATGATCAACCGGAAGTGCGTGAAATGATTTCTGATTACGTCCAAACGATTCTTCACTTGAAACCTGAGGATGTTTTCGAATTTACTGCCAAATATTTCCTAGCATTCACTCCAGCTCTTTTACCACAAAGTGAATATTTCGAAGAACCATTCGATGAAGACCATGACGAGGATTATGACTTTTGGAAATATATTTGAACATCAAATTTTCTGATAATTTAAAAGTTTTTTTGCAAAATTAATACAATATAGTATTTATTTTGTTTAGATACTGTGTTTCAGTTTGTCATTAGT
>NW_025401041.1:8015063-8016116 GCF_015345945.1 Tribolium madens | reverse complement strand
TAGGACAGAAATATTGGAGAAAGAAGAAAATTATGAAAAAATATCAAAAATGGATAAAAGTAGTCAAAAAAATCGAAAAAACAGAAAACCTGAAASTAATTTAATATAACTAAACAGGAAGACTAAATGAAATAAAAAAATAGTAAACAGAAAAATACAAAAATGTAATGTGAAAATATGAGGAAACATTAATTGAATTCCATTTTTCTCTTGGAGTTAATTTCGGTGGCAAACAGTCGGAAAAATAATTGTTTCTTGAGCATTTTATGTCTATTTAATGATATTGATATTATGTGTTATTTAATACCACATGTCAAATATTTGATGTTTTAATTTGAAAAAATGTCAATTCCCCAAAAAAAAAATTAATTTTTACTATAGCCAAAAATAGTGACGAGAATTATGATTTTTGGAAATATATTTGATTAACCTACCGGGGATTTTATTTTTCGGATGGATAGCAGATGCCGCACCTGGTGGTGTTGTCAGGTTGGCATTGTTCGTGGAAAGCATGTTTGCAATTGAAAACTGTTATGTTGGTGCACCTGGATGGGTCCTTTTCGAGTACCATGTGATGGCAAGCGCCACACATGAGTTCTTCCGTTACACCAATTCCTGAAAAATGGGAAATACGCTGTAATTCTGGCAAAACTATTAAATTTTTTGGCAAATACCTAACACAATTCAAACATACAGGGATGATCCAAAAGTCTGGAAACGATGTTATTCTGGTGAAACTATCAAATTTTTTGGCAATGGCTATAAAAATGCTATTCAAAAAAAAATTTGAATATTAATTAATTGTTTATACTTATGAGATAAACATAGTAACTTTTTTTTTTAAATGGAAACCTACCACAATTTTTTTTTAGACAACGAGCTTGTTGCAAAAATTGTTGCCATGCAAAATTTTTTTTTGTAAACATCACACTTTTGTTAACAAAATGTTTGACTTACAAGAATTCAAGAATTTTTTTTGAGTAAACTACCAGCTTTTTTTGGAAATAAATTAATAAATGTTTAAAGGTTGTAAAAGAGCAATGCCAAAATATT
>NW_025401041.1:8007335-8014752 GCF_015345945.1 Tribolium madens | reverse complement strand
TAATTAAAATAATTTTTTTGGCATCGCTTTTTTACAACCTTAAAACATTTATTAATTTATTTCCAAAAAAACTGGTAGTTTACTCCAAAAAATTCTTGAATTCTTGTAAATCAAACATTTTTTTAACAAAAAAAGGGAGAGGTTTACAAAAAAAAAATGCACAGCAACAATTCTTGTAACAAACACGTTGTCTAAAAAAAAATTGTGGTAGGTTTCAATTTAATGTCAATGTCAAATTCACTCGAACATGACATTTAAATGGTCTAGTTGAAGTAAATTAATGTTCAAGACTACCATCCTTAGAGACCCTTTAATTGTTTCAGTTTACATTGTGATAGAATTTTTAATGTCACTTTTAAGTTGGTAATGAAAAAATGAAATTGATGACGTACCGGTCTACCCCCCTGATTTTTACTATATGTTTATCTCGCAAGTTAAACAATTAATTAATATTCAAAATTTTTTTTGAATAGCATTTTTATAGCCATTGCCAAAAAATTTGATAGTTTCATCAGACTTTTGGATCACCCTGTATGTTTGAATTGTGTTAGATGGGCCGATCCCGACTGTACTGCAATGTCGGGCCAACCCGCGACGAAGGTGGAGCAAGCTCCTCGCCTTCGTCAAATTCCAAAAATCAGTTTAATATACTGGCCCCGCATGCGGGGCGTATCAGATATTAAGCTGATAAGAACAGATACTACACTTTGATCTTAGCCATAAGGCCGAGAAGCGATAACAAAACGTTGGCCTTTCGAGGTTTTAACTCCAAAAGGACTTTAGGTAGTCGCTAGCGTGATATTAGAGCGACACCTTGCGACGGTTTTTAGTACGTGTCGGGCATTTCAAGTGGTACCGATCAATAATGACAATTTCTATTTTTGTTATTTAAAGACTAATGATAAATACTAATCAACATTTCAAAAGCACCCCCAGTAACCCCCACACACCCCAACTTTAAAAATTAAAAGCTGTTTTAACAGGCTTTTCAAAAATTAAATCAAACCATCCATTCATGAGATACAGGGTGTTCTAATAAAAACAAACCAGAAAGAATTTGCAAAAAAAACCGAAAGCTTAATTTTGTTTTTAAAAGGAACATTTTTTAATGCAATTTTAAAAGCACCTTCACTAACCCTTTGACCTCTATGTCAATAGAGCTCCAACCACTACTGATACAAAAAATGAAAACACTGCTCTTTAAAAGCTTTTTTCCAAAATAAAATGCTTTTTCATAAAATTCATAAAATATCGACAAAAAACTAATCTTTCAGCAGTCAGTATGTACAAAGGAACTTAAGAACTACATTGTTATTTTCTAGATACTTACATTAAATTATAAGACACTTTATTATCCCTTGTACAATTATTTTGACAATAAAATAAAGAAATAAAAACAAGTTTCTTACAGCTCCATAAATACTTCTAACAATATTAGTTAGTTTCTTGTAATTTTTGTAACAGTTTTTATTAGAAGTAATTACTAATTAGAAACATTATCTTATGAAAAGATAATCCGAAAAGGGGTTCAAAGAACACTTTAAAAACACTTTTATTTGATCTGTTGTAGGTGAGTTAGTGTCATTTGAATTTCCGAGATTGAGGTGGAAAAAGTTAAAGGGTTAGTGGGGGTGCATTTAAAATTGTGTCAAAAAAAGTCTTTTTTAAAAACAAAATTAACCTCTTTCGGTTTTTTTTTGCAAATTTTGTCTAGTTCGTTTTTATTAGAACACTCTGTACCTCCTTAATGGATGGTCTGATTTAATTTTGGTAAAAAGTTTTGAAAAGCTTGTTAAAATAGCTTTCATTTGATGTGCCACAAGTAGGGTAGTGTCATTTAAATTTTTCAAGTTGGGGTGTGTGGGGGTTAGGGGGTGACTGGGGGTGCTTTAAAAATTACATCAAAAAATGTCCCCCTCGGAAACAAAATTGACCTGTTTCGGCGTTTTTGCAAAGTCTTTTTAGTTTCTGAGATATTCGTTGTGGCTCGTTTTCATGGGAACACCCTGTAGATATACAGAGTGAACAAAAAGTATGGAACCATTTTTAAATCATTTGCGTTGAGAAAATAATAATTGCCATAAAAGATGTGGTGAAAATGAAATTTTGTTTTGTTTTTGAGTTTTGCGATTTCTTTCTCAAAATGGCAACTTGTACGAAATTTTTTTTGATATAAATTGAATAAATAGTAAAAAGCAGTAATCCTTAGATCATAGCCTTTGTAAAAAAAGTTTTATAGTAAAACAAAAAATTTCGAAACATTTTATTCTTGAGAAACGTTACATTTTTATAGTACTTATCAAAAAATAAATAGTTTAAACAAAAAACGTTTAGTTCCATTTCTGTTCACTCGGTATAATAAAAACAAGTTAATTTTTAAATTTCATTTATGCAATGTGAATGAATCTTGATAACTAAAGAATTGAATTAATTTAAACAAAAAATTGTTTGGGGAAATAATCAAAACGCCATTTTCTACACTTAGAGACAGCTAAAATTTTTCCAATCAACGAAAAATTAACTTTCTTCCTGTCTCATAAAAGTAGAAAATTTTCGATCACTGGTGACAAAAACCTGTGATTTCTTTCTTACCTTTCTGTTGCGTCTTGACGAGTTTTCGTAAAAGATTGAAATAATCCGAGACTAGAATTTTTTTGCACCCTTCCTGAACGGAAACTTGAAGATTATATTGATACAACATTTTCACTAGAGAATTTTTTAAGCCGGGTACTTCCATGCCGTTTTTGATTTTTTGTACTAAAACAGTCGGATCGACATAAGTCCCGATACTTTGCAATAGAAATTTGATAAATTCTGAAACGGAAAATTAGTAATAATTGTGATAATTGTTTTTTTTTCTACCCGGTTTATTTAATGAATGATTAATTAAGTCATTCCACAAATCGGGATCGTCGTGTTCTTGACAGAAAGAAATCGCCTGTTGCATATCTTTCAATTCGTTTATTATCAAATCAAGAGCCTCCTCGATATTTCCCATTCGCCCCAACAAATACACCATTTCGGGGTAAAATTTCTCTTTTTTGCAAATATCTAACGCTTCTTGGATTGGGTAATGGTCGGATTTTTTCAAAAAGGGGAGCAATTTTTCACGCGCGAAAATCGCATACAGACGTACCAACTCACGGTGGTACTTCCCCTTAGGATTTTTCTTATCATACTCGTCTAAAAACTACAAGTCGTTATTTGTGACCCCGTTGTGAAATTTCCTCACCCTGTATAAATGTAATTCAGTCGATTTGAGCTTTTCGACGATTTTGTCGCTCGAAATTGAGTTTTTTTCTAATAAAAGAGCTATGGTTTTTTTATGGTCAAGTTCCATCAAGTCAATGAGCATGTCTTGAATCACACCATACAAATTATGTTTCTGGATTAGGGTAAAAACGTCTTTGTGCTTTAACCTAAACAATTGAAACAATTTAAAGATTTTAAACAATTATTTTTTAACTTACTTGAGATACATCGACAAGCTTTTGTCATAACGTTTCAAAAAACTGTACAAAATAGCTAAAGCTTCCAAGTAGAGATTTTTATCAATTTCACAGACTAGCAGATGTTCCAAAACGGCGTTAATCACCGCTGAAACGTTATACAAATTCGGGTTCCACTCTTTAACCAAATTCAAAAAACCCTAAAACCGCCCTTATTTCACACACCCACTTGATAATTTCCCTCACCTGTGCATCCAATTTTAAAAATTCGTACAAAATCATTTCGTAAATGTGCGGATTTAGTTTCGAATCTAGCGCTCGTGGAATATAGGGACTTACAGACCTGGAATTTTAAGTTGGTACAAGTGATACTTTCTCGGGGGTTTTACCGTAATTGGTGTACTGTTGCAAACTTATAAATTTGATCCTCCCAAGTGTTTGAGTCTTTTCCAAAAATTTTCATACATAATTTCCCAGCTTCATCGTACATTTCCCGACTTAATAAATGATCTAAATAGTCGATACCAACAGACTGAACGGTATGTCGGTGAATGTGGCGGCTGTCACTCTGCATTAAAATATCCAAAGCGTCTTCAAATTTACTAAAAACGTTAAATTTCAATCAAAGAAAAATTGTATTAAAAAAATACTTGTGTTGGATGAACCATTGAATTCTATCGTCCAAATCGTAAGGACTTGCAATAACGACATCTCGTGGTGCGACAATAAAAAACCGATTTTCTTCAATTAACACATCCAAGTGATAATCATTAACAGTGTATTCTTCGTAACCACGCAGTGATAAGCTATCAGTACAAACATCCGAATAATCGTTATCTCTATATTCGACTATATACAATTGTGGACGCAACGATTTTTGATTCTCGTCTAATTCCTTCGGAAAACCCAACAAAACCAACTGGTGATCAAGCGGCGCAATTCCACTAATATAAAACTCGGTTTGGAACGTTGACACTAAAAAAAATTGTAACTTTTTCCCCACACCCTGTATATGTACAAATAAATAAAAACAAAGTATGGCAACAGCGCATCGAAAAATTGTCGGTTACCATAGTAACAAACGTCAATTAGTTGGTTTCTATGGTAACAAATGTGAAAATGTCCGACAGCGTTGCCACTTTGTGCTATTTTTACCCGGATCGACTAAAAATTCGGGTAAGTCCCGATTGGCCATTTCAAAGTTGCTCCTTTTGCGTATGACACAGACCCGTACTGTGTCCACCCATCCAATCAGCAGTGTTCGACTATCAGCCCATCTCAAATTACACCGAAACTTATCAATGGAAATCCTGAAAAGGGAATTATTCGGGTTTGATAAATTCGGGGACTCACCCAGGATGTTCCTCCCATTTGATGAGTCCTAGAGAGCACCTCGCTGTGATGTCGTACACCCTCACCCCAATGTTGCTCGCCCATGCGATGAAATTCTCCCCCCAGGAGAGACTCCGCACTAGGCCTTCGCTTTCGCACAAAACCGTGGGTTTGAGACTGCCCAAAAAACTGCGTTCGTAAAGTGTTAGTTTATCGTCGCCGGTGATGAATCTGCGATTGGCCCCGTTTTTGTCCAAAGCGACGGTCTTGACCAGTCGCCCCACGTTCAAATGGAGGCTGTTTTCCTTCGAGAAGAGGCCGTGGATGAAGACTTTGCCGTCGTCAGAACACGTCGCGATGTACTCGCCACTGGCGTCGATGCAAATCTGGTTGACGGCGACAGTATGGGGGCGCAATTCCTTGCTCTTGATGCTGTTCCCCTGGTGGTCGAGGAGATGGATGACGCCCCAGTGGGACCCCAGACAGATGAATTTCGGGTGCACACCGATGCAAGTGGCCGAGGAGGTCAACAAAATGTTCTGCAAGTCGTTAGATAAGCGCACGTATTTCAGTTTTGGCTCGATTTCGTCTTCAAGGCTTTCGGTCTCACTAGTGTCCTACAAGACATAACCTCAAATTAACAAATTGGGGGAGAAAAAGACACTTACGTTCACGCTGGGCTCAGACATTGTTGTTATTTGTTATTATTGTACAATTGTTGCATTTTGTCCTAATGATTCATTATTGATTTGACAAGCACGGCGGCCAACCACTGACATCAAAATCACCAATGAAGCTAACTACAACGCAATTAATTTAGTTTTTAACCAGTCTGAATTTAATTTTCATTTCCAGACACTGTTTGTGGCGCAATTAACAATAATAATAAATAAATAATCCGACTAATTTAATTATTGTTAATTTCAGTATTGACATGGCCGCCAACTACTTACGTAAAAATCACCAATTATAACTAAATTAATCATTAATTATCTTTTTTCTAAGTTTAAATTCAATTTTTTGACTACGTTTTTCCGTAAATAAGCAAAATAATAAAAAAAGATTAATTAATTATTGTCAATTCTGTGTTAAATGACACTTAGTGTTGCCCCTAACCTCACTTAGTGTCATTGCAGCGTGTTTACAAATAATGTTGTCCACTTATTTAAACTCTTTGCCATACCCCAAATTCGTGTTGATTGAAGGTGAGTTCAAGTGTGTCAATTCACCACTAATTTTATTTTCTAGATTCGGTGTCAGCAAAAGGGGGCGAAGTCCTAGAACACCAGCTCAGAAATCACGCGAAAAGTGATTACAAGACTCATTTACTTGTTTTTGAAAGTAATTTTAATAAGTTGAGGGATAGACACAGTTCTTGCACTTGTCATGATTTTACAAGTGATTTGCGAAATTGGTTTGGTAAAAGTAACGATTTGAGGAGTGTTTTAAATTTGAGTGAGAATTGTGTGGTTTTTGTTGACTCCCTGAGTCATGTTTTGTACCATTATGGGGTGTCTGAAACGTATAAATTATTCACAGAATTGAAAAATCGAAAAAGTGAGTATTTTTGCAAAATTAGAGTGATTTCATTTTGAGTTTCAGATGTGCTACAAATTGTCACAATATTACACACAGACTTATTGGAAAATAAAGACACAATTAAATATTTTCGACATTTAGCGACTTTGTGTATAGAATTGGATAAAAAACGATTATCCTATTTGTATAAAAAGAGTCAAAGAAAAGTTATAAACCAACTCGAGAATTATCATTTCGAAGATAAGAAATTTGTGACTGAAACAATCAAAAAACCAGACACGGAAATAATCAGTGAAACTTTAAATCAGCCTCAGAATTTAACCACTTTCAAGATAAGTCTCACTGAGAAAGAGAAAGAATCAAGGGATGGTTTAGTTTTACCCTATTTACCCAAGTAAGCTTTGGAAAAGCGCCCTCTAGTGGGGATTTATGCAAGTTTTTTTAGGGAAAATGACAGTTCAGGGGGGAAAATTCACTATTTATTGGACGAGATTGATGATTGGGATGAAGAGGACCCCGACGATGATCTTGACATTTAGTTAAAATTGTTATTGTTTTTCAATAAAATGTTGATCCACGATTTTTTGTCTCTTTTTTTTCCCTGTCACTATTTTTATATTTTTTTGACATCTTGGTGAATAACTCTATAACAAGAAAAGTACTAGAATCGTAATGCTAAAATTTGTCCCACCATTTTCATTTCGTGCAGCCAGGTTCACACTCGAAAAATTATTGGAATGTTATTAAAATAAAGCATAATATTTTACAAAACATGAAAAAATAAGCATTTTCAATTGCAAATGATTATTGTAGATAGTTTTTTGACGTTTTCAATGTAAGCTTATTAAAAGGCCATTTGACTGTAAAAAAAGGTAGAGTTACAATAGCTTTTTAGGGCTGTAATGAATTTTTTTCGTTTTCTCAAAATTTGTTTAAAATACAAACTTTATTTTTTTCAAGTGTCATCCCGTGTATCAATTTTTTTCATTTTTGCAGAAAATAAAGCTTATTAAAAGCGCATTTGACTGTAAAAAAATGGTGGGGTTAAAATGGCTTTTTACGGCTGTAATGAATTTTTTTCGTTTTCTTAAAATTTG
>NW_025401041.1:7999472-8006040 GCF_015345945.1 Tribolium madens | reverse complement strand
GGCTGTAATGAATTTTTTTCGTTTTCTTAAAATTTGTTTAAAATACAAACTTTATTTTTTTCAAGTGTCATCCCGTCTATGGATTTTTTTCATTTTTGCAGAAAATGAAGCTTATGAAAAGGGCATTTGAGTGTAAAAAAAATGGTAGGATTACAATGGCTTTTTAGGGCTGTAATGAATTTTTTTCGTTTTCTCAAAATTTGTTTATAATACAAACTTTATTTTTTTCAAGTGTCATCCCGTGTATAGATTTTTTCATTTTTCTAGAAAATGAAGCTTACTAAAAGGGTATTTGATTTAAAAAAGATGGTGGGTTTACAATGGCTTTTTAGGGCTGTAATGAATTTTTTTCGCTTTCTCAAAATTTGTTTATAATACAAACTTAATTTTTTTTAAGTGTCATCCCGTGTATCGATTTTTTTCATTTTTGCTGAAAATGAAGCCTATTAAAAGGGTATTCGATGTAAAAAAATGGTAGGTTTACAATGGCTTTTTAGGGCTGTAATGAATTTTTTTCGTTTTCTCAAAATTTGTTTATAATACAAACTTTATTTTTTTCAAGTGTCATCCCGTGTTTCGATTTTTTTCATTTTTGCATTTAACCGAGGTTTAATGCAGTCTGGATAATTAAGTAAATGTTAATTAACGATTTTTAAGCTTGATTGGCGCCTTTTCCTCTCCTTCTTTCATTCCAAAATAATTCCAAAAAGACATAAAATATGTCAAATGTCAAAAAATAAATGTCAAATTTTTGACAGATAGAATTTTTTAAACATTTTTCCCACATTTCTGGTATCTTATCTTTCTTAGTACGCGAGTTCTAAGACACCCTGTATATGAAACTGAGGAAAAATATTTAAAAGCAATAATAGAAATTATGCAAATTCCCCCCAACCGGCGCAAACACAAACACGCTCTTTGCACACAAATCCAATGTCACTTCACTTTCCAATCGTCAAGAAGAAACAATGTGAAAGTCATTTCACTTCAACTGTGCCAAAATGAAGACCAAAATTCGCCTCCTCCAAACTCCACTGACTCGTCAAGTGAGTACTTCCCCCAAAACCAAAACAAAAATTTTCCCCAGATTTTTGTAGCCACCGGTCCTTTACTCTCCACGATCAGCCTCGGAATGACTTCGGGATATTCCGCTGTGCTTTTACCCCAACTCCAAAACAGCACTTTAGTGACAAATCAAAATGACGCTTCTTGGATTGGTAATTTTTTTCGTGACATTGGCAACAATTTAGTGATTTTTGTAGCATCAATGGCGGCGTTGCCGATGGCGTTTGGGTGCATCCTGGGGGGGTTTTTAATGGAGACTTTGGGTCGCAAAACGACCCAAATTTTGACCCAAATCCCCTCATTGGTGGGTTGGACTCTAATTACTTTTTCTCGAGACATTTGGATGATTTTAATTGGGCGTTTTTTGACGGGGCTTTGTGGGGGGCTTTTGGGCCCCTCGACGGGGGTTTACATCAGTGAGACGTCCGAGCCCCGATTTAGGGGCTTCCTCCTCGCGTCCATATCCCTCGCAATGGCCTTAGGACTGTTTTTAGTCCATTTTTTGGGCACTTTTCTCACGTGGAGGACCACAAGTGGAGTGTCATTAATTTTACCAGTTTTAAGTCTTGTGGTACTAAATCTAGTACCAGAATCACCATCATGGTTGGCCAAAATGGGTAAAAATTCTGAGGCCCAAAATGCGTTTTTTTGGTGTCGCGGTGATAGTGACGAGGCCAAAAAAGAACTCACCGAAATGTTACAACGTCCCAAAGATTTGGACTCAAAAATGACAAAAGTCCAATTTTTGAAACCACTAACCATTATTGTTGTGTTTATTGTGACCAACCAATGGGCAGGTGTTAACGCTTTGACTTTTTACACCGTGTCCATAATGGGGAAAACCCTAAACCAAGGTTTGGACGAGTATTTGGCCATGCTTGTTGTTGATTTAATCAGAGTGGCCATGTCGATTGTCACTTGTTTCATCATGAAGCGGATTGGTCGACGACCTCTCGCTCTAATCAGCGGTTTTGGGACTTGTCTCTCTTTGTTCCTCCTCAGTGGGTACAGTTTTAGTACTCGTTTCGTGGCTTTGAACTACCCGTTAGTACCAATGGTTGGACTCGTGGCCTATATCACGTTCATAACTATCGGGTTTGTCCCATTACCATGGGCCATGATGGGTGAAATTTTCCCATTGAGGTATCGAAATGTCGGTTCGGGTGTGTCGTCGTTTATGGCCTTTGTGGCGTTTTTCACTGTTGTTAAAACAAGTCCAGCGATGTTTGATGGGTTGGGAACGGATGGGACGTTTCTGGTTTATGGGACTGTGGCCTTGTTTGGGACAATTTTCAATTGGGTTTTTCTACCAGAAACCAAAGATAAGACTTTGGCCGAAATTGAAGATGAGTTTAAATAAGTGTTTGTTTAGTGTTAATTCAAAACAATGATGCTATAAATTAAGTGTAATCAAGTATTAATTAGCAGTTTATTTTTAACTAGTGGAAAACGTGGTTACAAAATTGTGATGATTGACTATGAGAGGTTTTCGCCAAGGGTGAGACAGGTAAAATGACCAATTTTTGGGTTTTTGTAATTTTATATTGTCATTTTTTTTTTTTTTAATAAACTACTCACAAAATGTTCAATGTTTTACTTAATAATAATCACATAATCCTCAATTTTCAAAAAGTATGCTCCAACTTTTTGTCCTTTTGATATTATTTTTTATGACTATAAGTGATCACATTGTGTAAATTTATTTATATTATTTATATTTTTTAACTTGACCCATTAACGTTTTATGCATTTTTTTGAGTCCTTAGCACCTCTAGGAATGCAAAAAACGTCACCCGGAGCGGTCTAATGACAATAACTCCGGACTTATTGGAGATAACCTCTTATATTTGGTACCGTTGGAAAGAAAATTGAATTTTCTATCATATATTAAAAAGTTCAGTGCTCTACGATGAACAGTTATCGAGAAAATTTGTGATAAAGACAAAAATATCGAAAATTTAAATCCGACTATAACTTCAAAACTATTAGGAATTTCGCAGTTTTTTTGACGCCAATCGATTCCCCGGAACATTTTACATAGGTTTAGGTCAAAACATTACATCATTGAGGCACAGTTTTGCCGCAATTTACAAATAAAAAAAAACTAAAAATTTGTCAACACCCCCCCCTTAAAATCTAGTGTTTTTGAACATGTCTCAGATTCGATTTAAACCTATCTTATCCGATAGATTTTGACGCGCTGATTACGAATTTACCAACCACATTGGGCTATCTCCTTTAGTTTCGCCGTAATCGGCGTTTAAAAATTCAAATTTTTTTTGCGAGATATCGACTTGGCTTTGGCCTCAGTCGATAGATTTTCTTACGCTGATTACGATGGAGTTGGACTGATTGCTCTAAGTCTAATAGTTTGGCCGTAATCGCCGTTCAAAAAGTSAAAATTMTCAAAATTGTGAAACTTTAAACGCGTTTTTCTACGAAACTATAAGATTTAGAGCAAAGAGCTAAAAAACATTAAAAGTAGCTTGAAATTATCTATTTATTGGCGCAAACCGGAAGTCGCCCCGGGTTATGGTTCCGGGTACAGAGCCATTTTTAGTTTTTTCAAAAAAAAATTCATATCTCAAAAACTATAAGTCCTAGGTCAAAGCGGTTTATTCAGGCGTATTCTCCGGTTAATTTTACATATAGTACTAGTTTTTCATAAGAATCAAAAAATGTTGATTTTTGGTCAAAATCGGATATAGTGCTTTTACTTTTAGCCTTATTCTTAACTTTATTACTCAATATCTCAAAAACTAAGCATCGTAGAGTATTTTAACTTGTTGCATCGTGTTCAGCGCGTAATTTTACGTCTAGAAAACTATATTTCAAGCGTTTTTATGACTTTTAGTAAATTGACTATTTTTACGATTTTACTACAGCTCACCTTCAAAAACTCAAAAAATTCAAAATTTTTGAAACTTGACCCAATGTCGTTTTATGCACTTATTTGAGTCCTTAAGACCTCTAGAAATGTAAAAAACGTAAAATAGATCAATTTTAAAGATAATTTTTTTTTTGATTTTTGCCGAGATTTTGTTCGATTTTCGGCACCCGGAGCGGTCTAATGGCAATAACTCCGGACTGATTAAAGATAACGTCTTGTATTTGGTACCGTTGGATAGAAAATTGAATTTTCTATCATATATTAAAAAGTTCAGTGCTCTACGATGAATAGTTATCGAGAAAATTTGTGATAAAGTCAAAAATATCCAAAATTTAAATCCGCCTATAACTTCAAAACTATTAGGAACTATGCATCGTTGAGTATTTTAACTTGCTGC
The DNA here is from genome assembly GCF_015345945.1 of Tribolium madens. Lineage (NCBI taxonomy): Eukaryota > Metazoa > Arthropoda > Insecta > Coleoptera > Tenebrionidae > Tribolium > Tribolium madens. The sequence goes on along the minus strand of NW_025401041.1, from coordinate 8,001,688 downwards.
ATCGTGTTCAGCGCGTAATTTTACGTCTAGAAAACCACACTTTAAGCGTTTTTACGACTTAAGGTAAATTGACTATTTTCGAGATTTCACAAACACTCAAAAAAATAAATAACGTTTTATGCACTTTTTTGACTCTCTAAGATCTCGAGAAACGCGAGTTATTTTTCCATTGCAGACATTCGTGGCGTTGGGCCCCATCCTCATCACCACCTCCTTGGGCATGACCGAAGGCTTCTCCGCCATCCTCCTCCCCCAACTCAACTCCACGACCCTCCAAATCGACGCGGAAACCTCCTCATGGATCGCCTCCATGGCGGCCTTACCCATGGCCTTCGGTTGCATCCTCGGCGGCATCCTCATGGAGAAAATCGGCCGACGAGCCACCCACATGCTCACTTGCCTCCCCTGCATCATCGGCTGGCTCATCCTCTACTGCGCCTCCTCCATCACCATGATCCTCATGGGGCGCTTCCTCACCGGCTTCTGCGTCGGCCTTTTGGGCCCCCCGACGGGCGTCTACATGAGCGAAACGTCCGAACCCAAATTCCGGGGGTTCCTCCTCGCCTCCATCAGTTTTGCCATCGCTCTGGGACTGTTTTTGTCCCATTTGATTGGGACTTTCGTCAATTGGCAAGACACAGCCTTGACTTGTTGCAGCTTTCCGGTGGTTTGCCTCGTTTTCATGGCTTTTGCCCCCGAAAGCCCCACGTGGTTGGCCAAAATGGGGCGTGTTGAGGAGGCCAAAAGGGCCTTCGAGTGGTGCAGAGGCCAATCAGAGGAGGCCACGAAGGAATTGCAAGTTTTACTCACCCGACAAGTGGAATTAAACCACGAGGAAAAAAAAAGTTTTTTCAACACACTAAAAACCCTAAATAAACCCGAATTTACCAAACCATTGGTCATAATCGTGGTTTTTTTCGTCACGTGTCAATGGGCGGGTCTTAACGCAATCACATTTTACTCAGTTTCCATAATTCAGGAGACTTTGGGTGGAAATTTCGATGAGTATCTCGCAATGTTGATCATTGACACAATTCGGGTTTTTATGTCGGTTTTTGCGTGCGTCCTTTTGAAAAAATTAGGACGTCGTCCTTTGGCCATCATTAGTGGGATTGGGACTTTTGTCTCGCTTTTCATTTTGAGTTCTTTCATATTTGCTGTGAGATTTTATCCAGGTATTTCGGGGTACACTTTCATTCCGTTGGTTGCACTCGTCACTTATGTCAGTTTTATTACCATTGGGTTTGTGCCGTTGCCGTGGACCATGATGGGTGAGGTCTTCCCGTTGGCTCATAGAGGGATTGGAAGCGGGATTTCGGCCCTAATGGCATATTTGGCCTTTTTTTCGGTGGTTAAAACCACACCAACTATGATTCTGCAGTTTGGACTCGAGGGGACGTTTTTTGTTTATGGAATGTTGGCAATGGTGGGGACCATCGTTTTGATCTTGTTTCTACCGGAGACGAAAGACAAGGCCTTGTACCAAATCGAGGATCATTTTAAAATTGATTGTAAATAAAATAAAATTCTTAAATAAAATTTTAAACGTTTTTTTAATAGAGAGATAGAGAGAGAGAAGTAGGAAAAGAGACAGAGGAGAGAGAGAGAGAGGGAGAGAGAAAGAGAGAGAAAACAATGGAATTACGATGGGTTATTGGACGAATAATTTTTTGTTTGAAAAAAAAAAGTTTTTTTTGATTGAAACATCTTTGACGAAATGTTTGTTTTTAGAAAATATACTGTGTGTTCCGTTTTTAACATCCGGTATTTATTGTAAAAATGTTTTACTTGATTTTTGAGTAAAATTCAGACAAAAATAAGTCGAAAAACCGTAAAATTTAATCGAAAAAGCTTTTAAGCAAGTTTTTGTAATGGTATCTTAGGTTTTTGGCGAGATTTTACTAATACGAACCAAAAAATCAATAAATTAAATAAAAAATTTAGATAATTTTTGCATTTTTGATCGTTTTAGCAAGTTTTTTTTAGCTAAAAACGCAATTGTTTCCTTAAAAACAAGCCAAAAATTTGACAAAATAGACTAAAAATAATATTTTTTGAGTATTTAAGCACCTTTTTGAGATTAAAAACAAAAAAATTCGAAAAATTTTATTTGAACACACTGAAGAATTGCGAAATTCAGAAAAAATAAGTCGAAAAAACGTAAAATTTGTCCGAAACAGCCTTTAAGCAAGTTTTTGTAATAAATCTCGGGTTTT
>NW_025401041.1:7996765-7999232 GCF_015345945.1 Tribolium madens | reverse complement strand
CAAAAATTATAAAATTCAGAGAAAAATAAGTCAAAAAAAACGTAAAATTTGATCGCAAAAGCTTATAAGTAAGTTTTTGTAATAAAATCTTATGTTTTTGGAGAGATTTTGCTAAACCAATCCAAAAAATAAGCAAACTAATTTGAAAATTAAATATATTTTATTTTTTTGATCGTTTTAGCGTGTTTTTTAGCTGAAAACGCAATTATTGCGCAAAAAACAAGCCAAAAATTCTGCAAAATAGACTAAAAACTATGTTTTTTGAGTATTTAAGCACGTTGTTGAGATTAAAAACGAAAAATTTTAAAAATCTTTATTTAAACAGACTCAAAAAGTACAAAATTCAGACAAAAGTAAATCGAAAAAACGTAAAATTTGGTCGAGACAGCTTTTAAGCAAGTTTTTGTAATAGAATCTCAGGTTTTTAGAGATTTTGCTAAAACAAACCAAAAAATAAGCAAATTAAGATGAAAATTAAATCATTTTTCATTTTTTCAATCACGTTAGCACGTTTTTCAGCTAAAAACGCAGTTATTGCGTTAAAACCAGACCAAAAATTCAAGAAAATTGACTAAAAATGAAGTTTTTTGAGTATTTAAGCACGATTTTGAGATAAAAAACAAAATATATAAAAAACTTCTTTTAAAGAAACTCAAAAATTACAAAATTGGTATTATTTCTCAGCTTGTTTCGCTCGACTTGCTTCGTTTTTGAACTAAAGGCTTATTTATTTTGAAAACATACTGAAACATTAAAAAGGAATTTAAATTATTTACTTTATTTCAATTACTTTTTGAGGAAAATTTAAACCAAAATGAGCTGAGAAACCAGAAAATTTGGTCAAAAAAGCTTTTAACTATTTTTTTTCCCCCGATTTTGCTAAAACAAACAAAAAGTTCAACAAATTATTTTGAAAATGATGTTTTTTTTGGCTAAAAAAGCAATTTCGCAATAAAGTAAAGAAGAGAGAAAGAAACAAAAAAGTAAAACAAATTACTAAAAAAACAACAAAATGTTAGCCTAAACCTGAACCAACTTAAAGGTTACAGTTTCCTGTATTCAGTGAAGTGGCAACATTTCGAAAAAAAAAGGCTAGATTTTGATCAAATTTGGGTAAGGAAAAATTTTTTCAGATAAATAAATTGAAGGTGACTCGTAATGAATTGGTCAATTATTGGGTTACAAAACAATTGTTTTTCATTTATTGTATTGTAAGTAAAAACAATCAATTCCACGTTTTTATTTCGTTCTCAAATTTTTACCTAAAACAAACCATTGTTTCGTATCCAATCAAAAAAAATAAAAAAACAAAGATAAAAAAAAAGATAATTTTTGAATTTTTTAATCGTTTTAGCGTGTTTTTTTTTTTTAGTTGAAAACGCAATTATTGCGCTAAAAACAAGCCAAAAATTCAACAAAACAGACCAAAAATAATGTTTTTTGAGTATTTAAGCACGTTTTTGAGATTAAAAACAAAAAAATTAAAAATCTTTATGTAAACAGACTCAAAAAGTACAAAATTCAGACAAAAGTAAATCGAAAAAACGTAAAATTTGGTCGAAACATCTTTTAAACACGTTTTTGTAATAATATCTCATGTTTTTGTAGAGATTTTGCTAAAACAAACCAAAAAAAACGACAAATTAAGTCGAAAATTATATAATTTTTGGATTTTTTTCATCGTTTTAGCACGTTTTTTTTTTAGCTAAAAACGCAATTATTGCGTTAAAAAGCCAAAAATTCAACAAAATAGACTAAAAGTAATGTTTTTTGAATATTTAAGCACGTTTTTTGAGATTAAAAACGAAAAAATTTTAAACTTCATTTAAACATACTAAAAAATTACAAAATTTAGACAAAAATAAGTCAAAAAAACGTAAAATTTGATCGAAAAAGCTTTTAAGCAAGTTTTGTAATAAGATCTCACGTTTTTAGGGAGATTTTGATAAAACAAACCAAAAAATTAACAAATTAAATAAAAAATTAGATAATTTTTGCATTTTTTTTATCGTTTTAGCACGTTTTTTTTTTAGCTAAAAACGTAATTGGTGCGTTAAAAACAAGCCAAAAATTCATCAAAAGAGACTAAAAGTAATGTTTTTTGAGTATTCAAGCACGTTTTTAAAATTAAAAACAAAAAAAAAATGATAAACTTTATTTAAACATACTGGAATATTACAAAATTCAGAGAAAAATAAATCAAAAAAACGTAAAATTTGATCGAAAAAGCTTTTAAGCAAGTTTTGTAATAAGATCTCACGTTTTTAGGGAGATTTTGCTAAAACAAACCAAAAAATTAACATATTAAATAAAAAACTAGATAATTTTTGCATTTTTTGATCGTTTTAGCACGTTATTTAGCTACAAAAAAAATACAAAATTCAAACAAAAATAAGTCGAAAAAACGTAAAATTTGGTCGAAAAAGCTTTTAAGCAAGTTTTTATAATAAAATCTCACGTTTTTGGA
>NW_025401041.1:7992177-7995755 GCF_015345945.1 Tribolium madens | reverse complement strand
TTACAAAATTCAAACAAAAAAAGTCGTTTTTGAACTAAAGGCTTATTTATTTTGCAAAATTTTGTTCAAACATGCTGAAACATCAAAAAAGAATTCAAATTGATGTTATTTACTTTATTTAATTAGCTTTTGACGACAATTAAAACCAAAATGAGCTGAGAAACCACAAAATMTGGTCGAAAAACCTTTTTTTCGTGAGATTTTGTTCAAACAAACAAAAAATTCAACAAATTAATTTAAAAATTATAAAATTCTTGCATTTTTTGACCGTTTTTTTTTGGCCAAAAAAGCCATTGTTTRGCAATAAAGAAAAGAAGAGAGAAAGAAACAAAAAGTACAACAAATTAATAAAAAAAACAACAAAATGTTAGCCTGAACCTGAACCAACTTAAAGGTTGCAGTTTTCTGTATTCAGTGAAGTGGCGACATCTCAAAAAAAAATTTTTTTCAGATATGTAATGAATTGGTCAATTATTGGGTTACAAAACAATTGTTTTTCGTTTATTGTATTGTAAATAAAAACAATCAATTCGACGTTTTTATTTTGTTTTCAAATTTTTACCTAAAACAAACCATTGTTTCGTATCCAATCAAAAAAAAATAAAACAAACAAAAAAATTCAATAATTTTATTGGCACAACTTAAACTAGCTTTGTAAAACATCTGTTAAAAAACTCTCTGTACTATTACTAAACGTGCTAACCAACTCTACATTACAAGTAAACAACGAAACTAATTTAAAAACAACAATCCAAAACAGAGTAACAAGAATAAAAACAAACAAAAATTTGAGAAAATTATGTGCAATATCGTACCTGAAACAAAAAAATAAACCATTCGAATTTAAATTTCTTTTTTTCCTTACTTCCTCTTCCTCGCCTTCGCCTCGTCCAAAGTACTCATGGGATCATTCAACAAATGCACTCTTATCCCTTTGAAATAACCCCGAAAGTAGGTGATCCAAGGCACCGTTGTGATGCTCAAAGGGAAGAGTTCCTTATCAGTGATGCTCATTTTATCCCAAAGATTAACAACGTTATCATTTGTGAATTTCCATTCTCTTGTGCAGAAAAAGGCGATAACGTCGGAAAATTTGTGGATTTTGCTATACATCCTGACTAGACGTGGCTTTTGGCCGAGGATTATGGCACCGAAATCCAGGAGGAAAGCCGGGATGAGATGGAGGAGGATCCGCATTAGGAGGTAGAGGCGGGGGTCGCTTATAGCGGTGATTTTGATGGTCCAGAGGGCCTTCTGAAGGGGGTACTTCGTACCGTGGATTTTATTCAGGGTGTTGTACTCGCACCAAGTGACCGAGTTCTCCACGGAGGAGACGTAGTTGTAGATGGGGATGCTGGCAAGAAATTTATACTCAAAAAATTAAAAAAAAAGAAAAATCCAAAATTAATAACTTTTTCATTGAAAGAGAAAGAATAAAGATTTGGAAGTAATCTTTTCTAAAATTTTGATTCCTAGAAGAGGTTTTGTCAAGAAATTTTTACTCGAAAGTTTTCGAGAATTTTAAAGATAAAGATAAAAAAATTTTACTCAAAAAATGAAAAAAGAAATTCTAAAAAAAGTCAAAACTGACAATTCTTTCATCGATAAATAAAGATAAAGATTTGGAAGTAATGTTTTGTAAAATTTTGATTCCTAGAAGAGGTCTTAACAAGAGATTTTTACTCAAAAAATGAAAAACAAAAAAAAAGTCTGAAAGAAGTCAAAACTGATAATTTTTTCATCGATAGATAAAGATGAAGATTTGGAAGTAAACTTCTCTAAAATTTTGATTTCTAGAAGACGTCTTGACAAGAAATTTTTACTCAAATGTTATCGGGCATTTCAAAGATAAAAATTGAAATGCTGACAAGGAATTTTCATTCAAAAAATTAATAAGAAAGATAAATTCTAAAAGAAGTCAAAGCTAAATTCTTTCATCGATAGATAAAAATTAAAGATTTGGAAGTAATCTTTTCTAAAATTTTGATTGCTGGAAGAGGTCTTGAGCAATTTTTTACTCAAAAGTCTTCGGAAATTTCAAAAATAAAGATAAAGATGAGGATACTGACAAGAAATTTTTACTCAAAAAATTAAACAGAAAAACAAAAATTCAGAAAAAAGTCAAAACTGATAATTATTTTATTGATAGATAAAGAATAAAGATTTGGAAATAATCTTTTCTAAAATTTTGATTCCTAGAAGAAGTCATGACAAGAAATTTTTACCCAAAACATTAAGATGAAAGAAAAAGTCTGAAAGAAGTCAAATCTAATAATTCTTTCGATAAATAAAGATTTGGAAGTACCTAACCTTTACTAAATTTTGATTTTTGGAGGAGGTCTTGACAGGAAATTTTTACTCAAAAGTCTTCGGGAATTTTAAAAATAAAGATGTAGATGAAAATAAAGATAAAGATGAAGATGCTGACATGAAATTTTTACTCATAAAAGGAAACAGAAAGACAAAGTTTGAAAAAAGACAAAACTGATAATTCTTTCATCCATAGATAAAGACTTGGAAGTACTCTTCTCTAAAATTTTGATTCCTAGAAGAGGTCTTGACAAGAAATTTTTACTCAAAAAATTAAAAAGAAAGAAAAACCCTAAAAGAAGTCAAAACTGATAATTCTTTCATCGATAGATAAAGATTTGGAAGAAGTCTTTTTTAAAATTTCGATTCCTAGAAGAGGTTTTGATAAGAAATTATTACTCAAAAATTAAAAAAAGAAAGAAAAGACAAAATTGATAATTTTTTCATCGATAGATAAAGATAAAGATTTGGAAGTAATCTTTTTTAAAATTTAGATTCCTAGAGAAACAAGAAATTTTTACTCAAAAGTTTTCGGGCATTTCAAAGATAAAGATGAAGATGAAAATAAAGATAAAGATGCTAATAAAAAAAATTTACTCAAAAAATGAAAAAAATGAGGTATTTTAAAAAAATTTAAAACTGATAATTCTTTCGTCGATAGATAAAAATAAAGATTTGGATACTTCCAAAAAAAGATTACTATCTTCTCTAAAATTTTGATTGCTAGAAAAGGTTTTGACAAAAAATTTTTACTCAAAAGTCTTCATTTCAAAGATAATGATGAAGATGATGAAGATGATGAAGATGATGAAGATGATGAAGATAATGAAAATGATGAAGATGATGAAGATGATGAAGCTGATGAAGATGAAGATGAAGATGAAGATGAAGATGAAGATGAAGATGAAGATGAAGATGAAGATGAAGATGAAGATGAAGAAGAAGAAGAAGAAGAAGAAGAAGAAGAAGAAGAAGAAGAAGAAGAAGAAGAAGAAGAAGAAGAAGAAGAAGAAAAAGAAGAAGAAGAAGAAGAAGAAGAAGAAGAAGAAGAAGAAAAAGGAAAAGGAAAAGGAAAAAAGAAAAAAGAAGAAAAAAGATAAAGAAAGAGAAGAAGAAAAATATAAAAAAAAGAAGAAAAAGAAGAAAAAAAAAGTAGAAAAAGAAAGAGAAAATGAAAAAGAAAAAGAAAAAGAAAAAGAAAAAGAAAAAGAAAAAGAAAAAGAAAAAGAAAAAGAAAAAGAAAAAGAAAAAGAAAAAGAAAAAGAAAA
>NW_025401041.1:7988220-7992072 GCF_015345945.1 Tribolium madens | reverse complement strand
GAAAAAGAAAAAGAAAAAGAAAAAGAAAAAGAAAAAGAAAAAGAAAAAGAAAAAGAAAAAGAAAAAGAAAAAGAAAAAGAAAAAGAAAAAGAAAAAGAAAGGAAAAAGAAGAAAAAAAAGAAGAAAAAAAAAACAGAAAAAGAAGAAAAAAACAAGAAGAAACAGAATAAGAAAAAGAAAAAGAAGAATAAAAAGAAGAAGAAAAAAACAAAAAAAAGAAGAAAAAGGAGAAGAAAAAGAAAAAGAAGAAGAAAAAGAAGAAGAAGAAGAAAAAAAAGAAAAAGAAGAAGAAAAAGAAGATGATTATAAAATTTGAAATTTCTAGTCCTACCTGTCATTTTTTTTACTTGCGACATCCCAGGCCGCTGCGATAATTCCAGCCACGCAAGTGTCAACTGGGACAATATCAGCGACGACATCTTCATCACATGGAAAAACACGAAGAAGGCCAGAACCAGCCCCAGCCACTGCCCCTGTAGGTCCATACAAATTATCAATCCAACTTTCGATCGGTTCCTTATACGTTGAAATGACTAAAACATTTTTTTTTAATTTATATCACATACAATTTTTTTTTACTACCAATTGCCGGGCGAAAAATCCCAATTGGTAAACTCGTTGCTGTATTTCTGATCAAAGCCTCGGCTAAAGCTTTGGTAAATGTGTAAGTGTTGGGCCATTTGCCTATAATTCTAAACCCACAATTTTTTTTATTTCGTTTTAATTTTTTTACCTTGGTGTGAGTTTGTCCGCTTCACTTTTTGAAACTTTCTCCAATAAATTTCCAACTTTTTCATAATCCACTGGATAGTCGTAGAAAGTCTCATCGATTGTGTTTAAATGACAGTTGGAGTAGGCCGTGGACACGTGGATTAGAGACTAAAATAGACGAAATTAAAACTGAAAAAAAAAACTAAAATTGAAACCTTTAAATTTTTCATTTGACGACACAATTCGATCATGTCGGCCGTTCCTTTAACGTTGATTGAATACGAAAGTTTCAAATTTTCGTCAAATCGGACAGTGGCGGCGACATGAAACGCAATATTCACTTCTGACATTAATTTCTGACGATCGGTGATAGTCAAACCAAGACCGGAAATCGAACAATCACCGGAAACGGCCACCACGCGGTGGCGAAACTTCGGACGCTCTTTCTTCAATCTTTCAAAAATCTAAAAAAAAAAATTCGAATTTCGCGGGTTGCAACAATAGTCCGGTCAAAATAGACATTTCAAATACCTAAAACACCATTAGGAATAAAGTGTCAAAAGTCCCCATCGATCCCATGTGTGCTAAAAAAGTTATCCGGGGTCAAAGGTCAAAATTTAATGTTTTTTAGATTTTTTTCGAAAACGGCAAGTTTTATCAAAAAAGTAGTTCAGACAAAAATTATAGATCTTAAAATTATCTACAAAAATGGTCCTTATACTTTTTTTCTAAGAATCACCATTCCTGAGATATCGCGATTCTAAGAGTTGAAGGAGTCACATTCTACATGATATGCACATACAGAGTGCGCCAGAACTCGCGCCCCAAAGAAAAATGTAGGGTAAGGTACCAGGAACATGGAAAAAATAAAAAAAAAAAATTATCTATAAAAATTTCGAAGTTATGAGAGTTTAAATTTTGCACTTTGACTCTTATTTATTTCTGTAGGATAAATAATTTTCCACGTTTTTTTGCTACAGGCTATTAGAAGCGGAAACAGGGAAGCTGTATCCTAAAATGCAACTCTGTTTAACGTTATTTGTGGCTTTTGTTGGCAAAAGTTTTGTACCTTTACTAAATAATTGTAAAAAAACATATACAAGATCATTAGTATCATTAAATAGACATAAAAAATGTCAAATGTCAAAAAATAAATGTCACAATTTTTTGACAGATAGAATTTTTTAAACATTTTTCCATGTTTCTGGTATCTTATCTTACTTGAAATTTTTCTTCTACTTCATAAAAATTATAAATATCTTGATTCCATTAGAATTAAAAAGAATTTATTTGGTAATACATACAGGGTGTTCAAAAAATCGTGCATTTCCTTGAAAGGGAGTAATTGGGTAGTGCCCAGAGTACTGAAACAATGTTTAAAAAATTCTATCTGTCAAAAAATTTTGACATTTGACATTTTTTAATGTCTATTTAATAATACTGATGATTTTGTATATGTTTTTTTTTAATTATTTAATAAAGGTACAAAAATTTTGTCAATAAAAGCCACAAATAACATTAAACAGAGTTAAAGTTTAGGATACAGCTTCCTTGTTTTCGCTTCTAATAGCCTGTAGCAAAAAAACGTGGAAAATTATTTATTCTACAGAAATAAATAAGTGTTAAAGTGCTAAATTTAAACTTTCATAACTTTGAAATTTCTATAGATAGATTTTTTTTTTAATTTTTTCTATGTTCTTGGTACCTTACCCTATTTTTGGCATTTGTCTTTGGGGCACTCTGTATGTGCATATCATGTAGAACGTGACTTCTTCAACTTTTAGAATCGCAATATCGCAGGAATGGTGATTCTTAGAAAAAAAGTATAAGGACCATTTTTGTAGATAATTTTTGTTTGGGCTACTTTTTTGATAAAACTTACCGTTTTCGAAAAAAAATTAAAAAACCTCAAATTTTGACCTTTGACCCCGAATAACTTTTTTAGCACACATGGGATCGATGGGGACTTTTGACACTTTATTTCTAATGGTGTACCCAAGGTCTCCACCAAAATTTTCCTTATTTGACCACTATTTTTATGACTACAACCAATCACAAACACTTACAACGTTGTCAAAAATATCATCGAGTCTGGTGTGCACATTTTTCCCCTTTTTTTCCCTAATCAGGAGAAAAATGGTGGCGACATCTGTACTTCTTAGCAATTTCTCGATGAGAATCTTCCCCATAAAGCCCGTCCCGCCGGTCACTAGCACATTCTGTCCATCGTAGAATTTACAAATTTGGGAATCCCCCATTTTGTAAATCTGCAAAACGAAATTTAGCCAATTCCGTTCCGGTGATTTTCTCCCGCCACCCTGTATATTACTTACGTTACAGTATAGTAGAGGACATAAAACTTGTCCTTGACTTTACTTTTCATGAGCGTAGAATTAAGGGAGGCGTCTCGCAAGTGCGCATTTATGGAATTTATTACAATCACGAACGAGGTCTCGATAAGCAAAATCAGAGGTGGCTAAATGACACACATTGAGGAAGACGTGAGCGGAAACGAAACGTTTTGGGATATCGGATTTCGACACTGGGACTGTCTTAACTAATTTTCTAATTAACCACACACTAAATTGTAATTATCAATTTTTTACTAATCAAACAATTTACTAATTGAGTTAATTAATCCAATTGTACTTATTTTATTGGAATTAAACGAAATAAATTACGAAATTTTGATTAAGATATATTACATTCCAATTTTAATTAGATTTTAATCAGTCCAAGTAAATTATAAATAATTATTTCCTTTGGTACATATGGGACTGTCCTAACTAATTTTCTAATTAAGCACAGTTATAATTATTTGTTATAATTGCGATTTTTTTCACTAATTAAACACAAATTAATTAATTCTCGTTAGTAGTATTAATTTTATTAGTAATTAAACGCAATAAATTAGCAAATTTCGATAAAATTAAAATCAATTATAATTCAGTAGTAAATTGCAATTAATTAGATGTTTAATTAAAGTTCAACTTAAACTAGATAATTTTTTTTGGTACACTTAGGACTAAAATTGCCATTTTTTTCACTAATTAAACACAAATTATTTAATTCTTCCTAGTATTCATTTTAATTACTATTATTAAGTCAATTAAACGCCTCAATTCAGCAAGTTTTGATAAA
>NW_025401041.1:7982592-7986684 GCF_015345945.1 Tribolium madens | reverse complement strand
GCGCCATAGTGTTGGTTTTTTTTTTGAAAAAAGTCATGCAAATAATTAATTATTAAATTTTAATTTTTTACTCAAATTTTGACAATACACTTTTCTAATTGCTTATACGAAATTAAATTTATAACTTGGTAATAATTTCAAGTTCTAAATTAATTGGTGTAATTATTTTATGTAATACCCAGACGAATTATTACGAAATGGTGTCTTCATAATAATTAATAAGAAACTTTGTAAAAAGTACCAAAAGAAACGACAAAAAAACGTCGGAGAAAGTTAACAGCAATTTTCTTTTTTTTTCCCCGGAATTAGAAAATTAATTAAACAAATTCAAGTTTCAAGGCCACGTTATCGTATCGAATAATAATAATTGACGTAATCGCAACGGTTTATTTATTATTGAATCATTCAACAATAACGGAAGAAGAAAAATTAGGTCAGTTTAGTATTTCATTGTCAAGTGACAAAACCGCTGACTTGAACTTGTGCAATAATTACAACGAGATTTTTTTCTCTTACCTGGTATATATTTTTTTTGTTTTGAAAAAAAAAATTACACACACACGTTGGACACACTAGGATCGAAGAGACATATTATTTTTCAATCTAGTGACTTGTCTAGACTGTCAGAAAATGAAACAAGTGCATGCAGCAATGCTTTTAAGTGATAGTGGGAGGTAGGGGGGGCGGCCCCCTATGCACACACACTTGATAAAAATGCCCGACCATGAAAACTATTAGGCCTCATTACTGAGTCACCCTGTATACAAAATTACCAACACAAATTTTAATCAAATTGCATTATTTTTGTAATAATAAATTAAAATGTTTTTTTTAACAACCATTTTTTGTTTTCCTATAAAAGCTAATAAGTTTTATGATATTTAAATATTTAAAGATTGGGTACGAATTTAGAATAACAAAATCCCTACAAGTTTCATAGTACAAAAAAATGTGTCATTACTGACTCATCCTGTATAAAATTTTAATCACCCTGTAGATAGTAAACACAGTATTTAGCTATTTTTCCAGATTTCAAGTATCAAGGGATAAACAACCATTAATGTGATTATCTGATTCACCCTGTATACAAAATTACCAACACAAATTTTAATCAAATTGCATTATTTTTGAAAGAAAGAAAATCAATAGTGGAATAGAATAAATTATTTTTTTTAAGAACCATTTTTATTTGTTTTCCTTATAAAAGATAATAAAAAAAGATTGGGTACGAATTTAGAATAACGAAATCCCTACAAGTTTCATAGAACAAAAAAATGTGTGTCATTACTGACTCACCCTGTATAAAATTTTAATCACCCTGTAGATAGTAAACACAGTATTTAGCRATTTTTTCCGATTTCAAGTATCAAGAGATAAACAACCATTAACCTGATTAACTGATTCACCCTGTATACAAAATTACCAACACAAATTTTAATCAAATTGCATAATTTTTGGGTATTTTGGGTATGAATTTAGAATAACAAAATCCCCACAAGTTTCATGGAACAAAAAGTTGTGTCATTACTGACTCACCCTGTATAAAATTTTAATCACCCTGTAGATAGTAAACACAGTATTTAGCRATTTTTTCCGATTTCAAGTATCAAGAGATAAACAACCATTAACCTGATTAACTGATTCACCCTGTATACAAAATTACCAACACAAATTTTAATCAAATTGCATTATTTTTGTAATAATAAATTAAAATGTTTTTTTTAACAACCATTTTTTGTTTTCCTATAAAAGCTAATAAGTTTTATGATATTTAAATATTTAAAGATTGGGTACGAATTTAGAATAACAAAATCCCCACAAGTTTCATGGAACAAAAATGTGTGTCATTACTGACTCATCCTGTATAAAATTTTAATCACCCTGTAGATAGTAAACACAGTATTTAGCRATTTTTTCCGATTTCAAGTATCAAGAGATAAACAACCATTAACCTGATTAACTGATTCACCCTGTATACAAAATTACCAACACAAATTTTAATCAAATTGCATAATTTTTGGGTATTTTGGGTATGAATTTAGAATAACAAAATCCCCACAAGTTTCATGGAACAAAAAATTGTGTCATTACTGACTCACCCTGTATAAAATTTTAATCACCCTGTAGACAATAAACACAGTAATTTTGCCATTTTTCCCGATTTGAATTATTAAGGGATAAAGAACCCTTAATCTCGAGAATGTAGTTAACACCAGAGGTGAGCGAAGCGGGCCGAGGGCATTAATAATAATTATGTCAAAAAATTTTTTTGCCTTGGAAGCCGCCGATGATAAAATAAATCCAACTTACAGTTTGTGAAACGAGAAAAAATGGTTTTAAAACTCGTGTTAGCACTTTCACTCGCGTCGCAATTTCGATAAGAAATGGAAGAATCTTGTACCGGCAGCATTTATGACCCACACCTCCCAAAAACAGAAAGTGCAACATTTCCTCAGAAAATTTCACGCCAATTTGAAAATCCCACGTTGAAGCATTATTAGAATAAATCCATTTTGGGTGAAATAATACCAATGGGCGACACAATTTTAATTAATAATAATAATAATATAAATGATTCAGAAAAAAATTATTTATTTTTAAATATCAATATTGGCCAAGCACTTAGTCTGTCTTGTTTTCTTGCAACGTTCAAGGACATTAGGAAATAAAAACGCGTGTTATTTGTTTATGGCCGGCTTATTGTTACAAAATTATTAGTAATGTCAAAGATTATGCAATTTAAAACGTAACAATTGGCGTTTGAACTCAGTGAAAGTAAACTTGCACTTATATAAATGGAATTTCGCCGAAACGACGCATAAAATCAGACTTTTAATTCCATTCGGGCCTTGTTATACAAGAAAAACTTTCTAAAATGCGTTATTATTTATTAAATTACTAAAACAAACTGATGAGTAGAGTATTTATGCAACGAGCGAAGCGAGTGCGGAAATTTTAAGCCGACATGTTTAATTCATACAAAAAGTGTCATTCACAATAATAATAATAATGACAAAAATCTTGTTTGCCCCCCTATGTGATTTTTAATTATTTTTCGTTACGTCAAAAACTGGGGTAGACATTTATTTGAAAAAATAATTTTTAAGGAAGATTGATGTTGGGAATAAAATTCCTTTCAACCAAGATTTATAAAGTAAGAAGGTTGGCTCGTTTGGAGTGAGACACTAAAGAGTGAGTAAGATGGCTATATGGTGTCGTCACCTTTTTTAGTTTTTTTCATAAAAAATTAATATCTTAAAAACTATGTGTCCTAGGTCAAAACGGTTTGTACAGGAACATTTTACATATTGTACTAGTTTTTTATAAAAATAAAAAATTTTTGATTTTTTTGGTCAAAATTGGATTTTTCTAGACTTATTCTTAACTTTATTACTCAATATCTCAAAAACTAAGCATCGTAGAGTATTTTAACTTGTTGCATCGTGTTCAGCGCGTAATTTTACMTCTAGAAAACTATATTTCAAGCGTTTTTATGACTTTTAGTAAATTGACTATTTTTACGATTTTACTACAGCTCACCTTCAAAAACTCAAAAAATTCAAAATTTTTGAAACTTGACCAATTGTCGTTTTATGCACTTATTTGAGTCCTTAAGACCTCTAGGAATGTAAAAAACGTAAAATAGATCAATTTTAAAGTTAAAATTTTTTTTGATTTTTCTCGAGATTTTGGTCGATTTTTGGCACCCGGAGCGGTCTAATGGCAATAACTCCGGACTTATTAGAGATAACCTCTTATATTTGATACCGTTGGATAGAAAATTGAATTTTGTATCATATATTAAAAAGTTCAGTGCTCTACGATGAATAGTTATCGAGAAAATTTGTGATAAAGTCAAAAATATCGAAAATTTAAATCCGACTATAACTTCAAAACTATTAGGAATTTTGCAGTTTTTTTGACGCCAATCGATTCCCCGGAACATTTTACATAGGTTTAGGTCAAAACATTACATCATTGAGGCACAGTTTTGCCGCAATTTACAAATTAAAAAAAACTAAAAATTTGTCAACACCCCCCCTTAAGATCTAGTGTTTTTGAACATGTCTCAGATTCGATTTAAACCTATCT
>NW_025401041.1:7964140-7981282 GCF_015345945.1 Tribolium madens | reverse complement strand
ATTGGGCTATCTCCTTTAGTTTCGCCGTAATCGGCGTTTAAAAATTCAAAATTTTTTTGCGAGATATCGACTTGGCTTTGGCCTCAGTCGATAGATTTTCTTACGCTGATTACGATGGAGTTGAACTTTTTGCTCTAAGTCTAATAGTTTGGGCGTAATCGTCGTTGAAAAAGTCAAAATTGTGAAACTTTAAACGCGTTTTTGTACGAAACTATAAGACTTAGAGCAAAAAGTTAAAAACCATTAGAATTAGCTTGAAATTATCTATCAAATGGTGCAAACCGGAAGTCGCTCCGGGTTATGGRTCCGGGTACAGAGCCATTTTTAATTTTATTCAAAAAAAAAAAATCTCAAAAACTTCAAGTCCTAGGTCAAAACGGTCTATACAGGCGTATTCCCCGGTTAATTTTACATATAGTACTAGTTTTTCGTAGAAATCAAAATGTTTTGATTTTTTGCTCAAAAACTCGAAAAATTCGTATTTTTTGGCAAAGTTACAAGTTATAAATCTTCCTTTCAATATACAACAATATTTGTTGATCGGGAAATGTGTTAAACATAGATTATAGGTTGTTTTTTTTCGGTTTTTTATTTATTTTTTTAATTATTAACAAATCAAAACCTTGAGTGCATGTAATAGTCGATCGCTGTGGAGAAGGCGGCAAATCCGGCCGCCCCCACGACTCCGGCCTTGACCCCGGCCCTTAACCCGATCAGGCCCCCCGTGACAGCCCCCGCGTACGTCCCATTCTTCCAATCAGACTTGCCCCTCATCTGTAAAATTTCCGTGAATCATGTGCCCCCTAATAATGTACTCAGTACCGTCTCAATGGTGCACTCCACCCCCGAAAACAGGGCCCCAATCATGGCAAAATTCTTCGCATAACTCAGAGTGGTATTTTTCATTTCTCGAAAAACTTGGCGTGCTGTTTGTTGTTCCACGTTGGTGGCAGTGGGCCCCACACTGCTGGAGAACAGACCGATTGCGGCCCCCAGACCGTAGCCCATGACGCAGCTCATGAGGGATTTGAAAGGACAGCTTTCGAAGAAGGCTTCCACGCGTTTCTCTTCGTTGCTTTTGATCTGGACGGGGCCCAAGGTGCGGGGGATGATGATGTTTTCGCGGTAGCGGTGGTCGTTGCCCACGAAATGGCCAGTTAGGAAGGACCATTCTTCAGGGGTGAGGGGGCGCTTCGACTCGGAATGGGACATAACCTAACTTAAAAAAAATCAAGGGTGATTATTCAACGTGGTGGCCCCCCTGGAAGATAATTTGATTGTTTGAGTGCGATTTTAGAAGCAATTTACTTAAATAACCTCAAATTTTGAGGTTCACGTAAGTGGTATTTGGAACCGTGAGGTGGCGCTCTTGACATTTTATTATTTTATTATAATTCACAATAATTATTTAATAAATGAATTCATGAATAAATTTACAATTATTTATAACCAAAAAGTTACGATTTCGAAAATATGATACACACAAACTAGATTTTTTACTTAAAAAAAAACTTAACCGTGATGCAAACCGTTCTAAACAGGAAACTCACTAACTAATTTTTTTTTGAATGATAGCATAGATGATAGTTATTTAACGTCTGCGACTATAAAAATACATCAAATGCACTTTTGTGAATAAATAAATAGAAATTTGATGATTTTTTAGCTATTTTATTTGTGGCTTAGTAGTCTGCTAGAGTAGCACTGAAAGCATAAGATGGCGCTTTCAAATGGTCAATTGAATTAAAATTGTTTGCAATTAATTTATTAATAAATTTATTATTTACAATTTTTTATAACCAAGAAAAGAAATTTAAGAAATATGAAACGCATAAATTACTTTATTTAAAAAAGGTTAGTCGTGATGCAAACCATTACAAATAGAAAACTCACTTTGGTGGCCACAAAAATACACCAAGTGATTTTTTATACATAAAAAAATAAAAATTTAGAGATTTTATGACTATTTTCTACGTAATTTTCTAAAATAACGTTAAATTTTACAGTTTGTTAGAAGAGTACTAAAATGACAAGATGGCGCTTTCAATGGTTAATTAAATTAAAATTGATTGCAATTAATTAATTAATAAGTCTATTGTTTCCAATTATTTATAACCAAAAAAAGCAATTTAAAAAATATAAAAGACATAAATTATTTTTTTCTTAAAAGAATTGCTTAGCCGTGATGCAAACCGCTAGAAATAGAAAACTCACTTTGTAATTTTTTTAATGATAATTATTTAACGTTGGTGAAGTGAAGTTTTTTTCTAAACTAAAAAGAAAATTTGCTTTATTTAGTTTAGGGTGTGTTATTTTTACAAATAAAACCCCAATTGGCAATTGTCTTTTTTTTTTGTAACAGAATAGAATAGAATAGAATTAATAATAGAATAGAATTGTAATTAATTATTGTTAATTAATGACAGTGCACAAAATAAAGTGTTTTTTATTTTCGCCAAAACAGAGCAAAGAAACTCAAAAAATTTTAAAAAATTACTAAATCAATGCAAAAAATTGCAAAATTTTGCTAGAATTGAAAGTTTTTGACAAAACAAACTAAAAAATGCGTGAAAAATTTATTGTTTGAAATATTTGACCAAAAAAAAAAAAGGAAATTTGTAATTTAAATCTAAAATGAAATGTTTTCTATAAAAAATAATCTCAAGTTCGCTAACTTTACTCATAAAATTTAGAAAAATTCAGTTAAACTAAGCCAATAATTGCAAAATTAGGCGTTATTTTTGATTATTTCCAAATTTAAAGTGTTTTAAAGCAAAAAACTTAGTTATTGTGTTCCAAAAATAAAAAACCGAATACGACTCTGGTTTTAGAGGGAATAGAAAGTCTTTTTTTAGTAGATTGTGAACCCGTAATTGCCATTGTGTCAAAATTTCAAAAAAGATTTCTACAACGTTTGGAATTTTTCCCCTTTTTTTGGCACCTCTCTACATCCGACAATTTTAACCCGATTTAGCCAAAATTTTCGGGCAATTATTTCCTTTCCTAGACCCGTTCGTGGCCCAATTTTGCACACACTTGGTCCATTTTAAAAAATTTCTCTCTCCTTAGCCATAAAATTTAAAAATACACTTCCGCCTCTAAAATTAGTCCGCATTCCGTGTTGCCTACCGTTGCAAATTTCATCGTCCAATTTCAGTTATTACCCGTCGTGCGCGCAAGTGCAGGATTTTCCTGCTGGCGGCAGGCGCCGATTCCTGCCACCTGCGAAAGCTCAGTTGAATGACACTGAGCTTCGAGACGCGCGAATGTCGCGAAAATCTCGAGTGCAATGCGCGCGCACCCTCGGGGGTGTATTTTTACCGAAATTCGTATAGATTTGCTCGGTTTTTGGTAAAAATCTGTGCGTTTATTTTTGGAAATAGCCGCGATTTTATATTTCAACCGCTGAATTTGCCTTATGGATGCCTTATTTTTGGTGTTTCGATGAATTTTTCCTCACGAAAATGAACAACATCGAGTGCGAACTGTTGTAGTTGTTGTTGATATGCCGGTGCGAAGAGGGCATGTCGCTCCCAGGACTACGCTTATTGAAACAATCATCAGGAAATTCGACACTGACAGTAAGTCGACGATTGGCAGCACTGCCTGTCAACCAAAGCGCCAAATTCGGGGATTGTCAAGGGAAAAAATCCAATCTCGCAACAATTAAAAATTCAAGTTTTCATTCTGGCCCAAATTGGGATTTTTCGTATTTATTTTCAAGGGTTGTTTTCGTCGTAAAACCACCCCCGAGGGAAATGCGAAAGCCCGGCCTTAAAGTCTCCCAATTGAATAAATTAAGTTGTTTCATCATAATCATGGTCAAGGTACATTTGGGTGAAAAATTCATTTTGTTAATTGCTTGGGGTACAGTCACGCCAAATGAAAATGTCCCACTTAAAAGTGTGTTTATTTGGCCGGAAACTGACTTGTTTATTTTAAGGATAGTCGAGTTTATTTTTGCATCTTTGCAATTCTTAAATATTAAAAAGTACTGTTTACAAACGAACTTATTTTCGGAGAGACAAAAATTTTGCGTTTATTTGCGAGTATTTTTTTTTAATTATTGTTCATTAATAACTCACAATTAATTAACTTGAGCTTTATTTTTATGGGTTTACGAGAGTTTTTTATTTCACCAAAACAGAGCAAACAAATTTCTAAAAATTCAAAAAAATTCAAAACAAAAAATTGCTAAATTGGCTCGAATTTCGCTAGAATTGAATGATTTTGACAAAATAAACCAAAAAATACGTCAAAAACTTGACCAAAAAGATCAGTAAAGTCTACAATAAAATGTTTTCTATAAAACATAATTTCAAGTTTGCTAACTTTACTCATAAAATTTAGAAAACTTTAGTTAAACTAAGCCAAAAACAGAGAAATTTTGTCTAAACTAAGCAGAAAATTTGCTTTATTTAGTCCAGGATGTGTTATTTTTGCAAATAAAACCCCAATTATTGTAATTATTGTTAATTAATGTTAGTGCAGAAAGTTGCCAAAACAGAGCAAAAAAATATTGTTTTCCATAAAGAAACTCAAAAAATTCAATAAACTTACTAAATCAAAGCAAAAAATTGCTAAATTTGATCGAAAATTTCGAATTTTTATTTTTTACCAAGAACTTTGTTAGAATTGAAAGTTTTTGACAAAACAAACCAAAAATGCGTGAAAAATTTACTAAGTTTTAAATATTTGACCAAAAAAAAAAAAACAGTAAATTTGGAATCTAAGTCTAAATAAGATTTTTTCTATAAAAAATAATCTCACGTTCGCTAACTTTACTCATAAAATTTAGAAAACTTTAGTTAAACTAAGCCAAAAATTGCAAAATTAGGCGTTATTTTTCGTACAAAAACAGAGAAAATTTTTCTAAACTAAGAAGAAAATTTGCTTTATTTAGTCCAGGATGTGTTATTTTTGCAAATAAAACCCCAATTGGCAATTGCCTTTTTTTGTAATAATTGTAATTAATTATTGTTAATTAATGACAGTGCAGAAAGTAAAGTATTTTTTATTTTCGCCAAAACAGAGCAAAATAATTATTGTTTTACACGAAGAAACTCAATCATTAAAAAAAAATCAAAATCAAAGCAAAATATTGCTTGGGTGAAAAATGCATCATTTTCGTTTTTTTATAAATTTCGAATGTTTATTTTTAAAAAGAAAAAAAATAACCATTTTTTAGCAAGAATTGGAAGTTTTTGACAAAGCAAACCAAACAATGCTTGAAAAACTTACTAAATTTGAAATATTTGACCAAGAAAAAGTCTAAAATAAAATGTTTTCTATGAAAAATAATCTCAAGTTTGCTAAAATTTAGAAAATTTTACTTAAACAGGAAATTTGTAATTTAAATCTACAATAAAATGTTTTCAATAAAAAAAATCTCATGTTCGCTAACTTTACTCATAAAATTTAGTGAAACGTTAGTTAAACTAAGACAAAAATTGCAAAATTTGGCGTTATTTTTGATTATTCATAAATTTAAAGTGTTTTTAAGCAAAAAACTAACAAAACAGAAAAATTTTGACTAAACTAAACAGAAAATTTGCTTTATTTAGTCTTTGATGTGTTATTTTTGCAAATAAAACCCTAATTGGCAATTGTTTCTTTTTTTGTAATTTTAATAAATTTTTGTTAATTAATGACCGGTAAAATAGTTTTTACATTTTAATTCCAGTGCAGAAAATAAAAATTTTCCACACTTTTGCAAAAATAGCTTTGTATAAATTGTTCTTAACTCGTTTATTATTATTGTCTCATTTGTGCGGTAATTGCATTATTATGTTATTAAAATAATCTCCAAGAAAGTTTATTTTTTTATTCTTAGTTTTATTCGTAGATACAAGAAATATAAAAAATAGTGATCACCATTGCGGCAGAGCGTGATCAATACTTTTTTTTTGACTGTACTTCTCTATATGTGTTTTTTTTGAAAAAAATAATAAAAGACATATTATAATTTATAATTAATTACTGGTAAGATGATAGTACATACTTACTATTTTAACAAAATGTGGCAAAAACAACTTGTTCAATAGTTTTTTTTGACTGTACTTTACTGTTTTTTTTTTTTAATAATAATATGAATTATGTATTTATAATTATAGCCACTAAAACAATAATAGTATTCACTATTTTATCAGAATGTGGTAAGAGCGCTTGGTCAATACTTTTTTTCTTTGACTGTACTTTACTGTATGTTTTTTTGGCTTTCTTTGGCTGTACTTTACTATATGTTTTTTTTTAATTTAATGAGTTATTTATAATAGTGATCACTATTTCGACAGATCGTGYTCAATACTTTTTTCTTTGGCTTTACTTCACTATGTGTTTTTTTTACAAAAAAAATATAAAAAATATTTGTATTATAATTTATAATTATGGTATGATAGTAATTACTATTTTAACAAAACGTTAAAACGGCTTGCTCAATACTTTTTTTTGACAGTACTTTACAGTCTTTTTTTGAAAAAAAAAATTAACATGAATTATTTATTATTTATAATTATAGCCACTAAAACAATAATAGTGATCACTATTTCAACAAAACGTGGTGAAAGCGGCTTGCTCAATACTTTTTTTAGACCCACTCTTTACTGTCTTTTTTTGAAAAAAAATAATATGAATTATTTATTATTATTTATAATTTTAGTCACTTGAACAATAATATTAATCACTATTTCATCAGAATGTGGTGAGAGCGCTTGGTCAATACTTTTTTCTTTGACTGTACTTTACTATGTTTTTTTGGCTTTCTTTGGCTGTACTTTACTATATGCTTTTTTTAATTTAATGAGTTATTTATAATAGTGATCACTATTTCGACAAAGCGTGTTCAATACTTTTTTCTTTGACTGTACTTTACTATATGTCTTTTTTGGCTTTACTTCACTATATGTGTTATGTCTTTTTTTCTGAAAAAAAAAATGAATTGCTCATTAGGTAGTTACTGGAAAGATAATAGCAGAATGTGATAAGAGCGCTTGGTCAATACTCTTTTCTTTAGCTGTACTTCACTATATGTCTTTTTTAAAGTTTAATACAAATTACTTATAATTAGTCACTAGAAGAATAATAGTGATCACTATTTTGACAGAACGTAGTCAATACTTTTCTTTGACTGTACTTTACTATACAGGGTGTTAAAAAAAGATTGTAAAATATTTAATGAAGTAATAGTAAGTAAGGACCAAAATAAACAAAAAAGTGTTAATAAACACACAAAGTAACGATTTTGAATGTAATTTTTTTAGAAGCTTCTCTTTGAACAAAACGAATAATTTTCTATATCTCGGAACCGTTTCTTTGCAAACCCATGTTTATTAAGACTTTTTGTTTGTTTTAGACAATACTGTTACCTACTCAAATATTTTAAAATGTTTTTTTAACACCCTGTATGTCTTTTTTTTGTTATAATTTAGTCGAAACTAAGCAGAAAATTTGCTTTATTTAGTCCAGGATGTTATTTTTGCAAATAAAACCCCAATTGGCAATTGTCTTTTTTTGTAATAATTGTAATTCATTATTGTTAATTAATGACAGTGCAGAAAGGCCAAAACAGAGCAAAAAATATTATTTTACACGAAGAAACTCAAAAAACTCAAAAAATTTACTAAATCAAAGTAAAAAATTGCTAAGTTGGGTCGAAAATTTCGAACGTTTATTTTTTACCAACAATTTTGCTGGAATTGAAATTTTTTGATAAAACAAACCAAAAAATGCGTAAAAGTTTGAAATATTTGACCAAAATTTGTAATTTAAGTCTAAAATAAAATGTTTTCTATAAAAAATAATCTCAAGTTCGCTAACTTTACTCATAAAATTTAGAAAACTTTAGTTAAACTAAGCCAAAAATTGCAAAATTAGGCGTTATTTTCGATTATTTTCATAAATTTAAAGTGTTTTCAAGTAAAAAACTTACAAAAACAGAGAAAATTTTTCTAAACTAAGATGAAAATTTGCTTTATTTAGTCCAGGATGTGTTATTTTTGCAAATAAAACCCCAATTGGCACTTGCCTTATTTTGTAATAATTGTAATTAATTATTGTTAATTAATGACAGTGCAGAAAGTTATTTTCGCCAAAACAGAGCAAAATAATTATTGTTTTACACGAAGAAACTCAATCATTAGAAAAAATCTAAATCAAAGCAAAAAATTGCTAAATTGGGTCAAAAATGCATCATTTTCGTTTTTTTTAATTTCAAATGTTTATTTTTAAAAAGAAAAAGGATTTTTTAGCAAGAATTGGAAGTTTTTGACAAAACAAACCAAAATATGCAAACCCATGTTTATTAAGACTTTTTGTTTGTTTTAGTCAATACTATTACCTCCTCAAATATTTTACAATCTTTTTTGAACACCCTGTATGTCTTTTTTTGGGTATAATAATTTTTTTGATGCGATTTAATTTGATTAGCTTTGTTTCAGTTAATCAAGCGTGAGATATGAATAAATTTTGTTTGTTTTGTTATTAGCCGTTTCCATTCTCTCCGTCATTCGATCCACTTTAGAAAATCTCCAAATAAACACGCATTAACCTTTGTTTTAAACAATTCAGCACCGTTTAAAAGCCATTTAACCTCGCTATTTGCTCGTAAAAATTGTCTTTTCTTACACGAACTCAAATCATGTTGATTTTATCACCGTAAAAATACCCAAATCCATTAATATCGACCCATGTTTGGCTTTAATGACACTAACGAGCCCCACTTATCAGTTTAAATATCGATCAGGGGGGTAATCAGGTTATCACATCACCAAAAAAAAAAAAAACAAAAAAAATCAATCCGGCTCTGTTCGCATGTAATGCAGTCCTTTTCCGTGATATTCATAACCACCACCAGATGACACTGTATAATAATTCAAGTTGTACATTATTCCTGCTGCATGTCGATCAATATTTCATCCGATTCAACGTTTTCGACCCTTTTATAATCGACTTTCTCTTTCTTTTGCGTTTGTTTTGAGCGAGAGGGAGGATAATATGCCGCAAACATGATGCATTTTTCACATTTTGGGCCTTGGCGTTGACATTACATCAAATTTCTCAACTCGAAATAGATTTTATGACGAAATTGTTTGCCTGCTCTGGGGGCAATGGCTTCGCAAGGTTGGCAACAAACCGAATTTAATTTAATTGAATTATTGTTTCGTTGCAATGATTGACGAGGAAGTGATTTATAAATTACGTGAACGACAGATTGATTGATAGATTTGATTCATCGAATCGAAATTTAATTACAATTTGTAGTAATTAGAAATTAGAAGTAATCAACACTCTGAAACTTTTATTTATTTATTATACCTTTCTAATGGCATTCAGTATAATTTATACTTACTGAAAAAAATCAGATTTCTTTAGTTTTTAGGAGATTAAGTGAACTATGCTTTTGTTTTTTATTCAATGAAAGAAAGAAACAAAGTCATAGCCTGCTAGAAAATTTATTTAATAAATCAATGCAAAAAATTGCTAAACTGGGTCAAAAATGCATCATTTTCGTTTTTTTTTTTATAAATTTCGAATGTTTCTTTTCAAAAAGAAAAAAATTTAAGCATTTTTAGCAAGAATTGGAGATTTTTGACAAAACAAACCAAAAAACGCGTGAAAAACTTACTAAATTTGAAATATTTGACCAAAAAAAAGTCTAAAATAAAATGTTTTCTATGAAAAATTATCTCAAGTTTGATTATTTTCATAAATTTTAAGTGTTTTCAAGCAAAAAACTAACAAAAACAGAAAAATTTTGTATAAAATAAGCAGAAAATTTGCTTTATTTAGTCTAGGATGTGTTATTTTTGAAAATAAAACCCCAATGTATTTTCTCGATCATATGGTAGAATTTTGCCTTAATTACAATATTTTTTTAACAAAAATTTTGTGCATTTCGATCAATTTTGAAGTTTTTGATTTTTAGATTTTGGTCAATTTTTGGTCAATAACTACGGAAAGCACATTTAATTTTCTATCCCATGAAAAAAAGGTCTATAAATAGTTATTGAAAAAATTGCTGATAAATTAAAAAATACCCAAAATATAATTACGACTATAGCAAATTTTGCATTTAACAAATAAAAGTTTCACAAATTTAACAAAATAAATATAAAAAGTAAAAATTTGAAATTGCAAGATTAGTTTTTTCGAAGCCAATGAGGGAAACAAATTTAAATTCAAAAATATAGTTCTTATATTTATCACTAAAACTATTTATTTTTAATACAAAATGAAGAATTAAATTGCGTTCATTTGTACAAATTTTCTAAATATTGTTAATTTGTTGGTAAGAGTATTTTTTTATTGCCTCTTTAAGGAAAAAATTGACGAAATAGTCTATTATCAACGTTAATTTTTCATGGCTAATTGCGAAAATCATTTTAAATTGTGTCTTTTTCAAAGGAAATTTGAATAGAATTAAAACAGTTTTTTTTTATGGCCAATCGGTGAGGTTTTTGCAAAATCTTGAATTTGATTGGTTGGACACATTTCTTAATTTATTACAAGGGCCAATAAGAATCATTTCTCATTCCCGTAATTACCACTATCGTGAGAACAAACCTGTTTTTGTTTCTTATTGGCCAAAATCCGACAAAAACCTAGTAACGATAAGTAACTCCACCCATTTAAAAAATCCAGAATAATTATTGAATTCTGAATCGAATTTTTATAACAAATCAGCGTTTAGAGTGAGTTATCTTACTTTAATTGGATCTAATTTTGCACAATGGGTGGAGCCAACCTCAGAGCCAATATAAATCATGCACTTTCGATTATTAGACCAATAAAAAGTAAAAAATCATTCAATGCGTCATTGTTCGATCCTTAGCCAATCAATTACGTCTTTTAAAATCAACCAATCAAAACACGTCTTAGATTTTTCGACAAGAAAAAAAATAATTAAAATCTTTTGTTTCGAAATTAGGCTTCTTTGATATTATTGTCAATATAAAAAAGGTTAATTGACTTTCTTTCATATGTCTAAACTGCCAAAATTTGACATTTTCGGTTATTGTCCATTTTCAAAACGTATTCAGGTGTTATGATATCTAGAAAATTGCTGATAAAGTTAAAAATATCCAAAAAATAAATAGAAAAAGTAAAAATTTGTTGATAAAAATTATATGAAGAATAAAGGTTAATTATTTTTTTTTAATATCAAATGTCCAAACTGTGTATCTAATACATTTCTAGGGTCCCTCAGTGTATAAATTTTGTTTAAATATTGATTATTTAATTCAATGAACAAATAAATAATTATATTTTTTTAGACCTTAGAATGACAATACTAAAAATGCGCGACCTTATAAATGCCACCCTACGATAATTATTTTCTTTTATATTGTTTTGTTTTTCGATTTTTTGCCCTAAATTAAAGATTTAGTTTTCTCATTTATGGGAGGTTTTTCCTTCAAAATTTTTGTCTAAAACGTCTCAATTCGTTAATTATATTTTTTTAGATTTTAGAATGACAATACTTAAAATGGGCGACCTTATAAATGCCACCCTGCGATATTTATTTTCTTTTACATTATTTTGTTTTTCGATTTATTGCCTTAAATTATAGGAGTTTTCTTAGTTTTTTGAGGTTTTCTCTTCAAAATTCTTGTCTAAAACCTCTCAGTTCGTTAATTATATTTTTTAGACTTTAGAATGACAATACTTAAAATGCGCGACTTTATAAATGCCATGCTACGATATTTAACTTCTTTTATATTGTTTTGTTTTTCGATTTTTTGCCCTAAATTAAAGATTTAGTTTTCTCATTTATGGGAGATTTTCTCTTCAAATTTTTTGTCTAAAATCTCTCCGTTCGTTACTTATATTTTTTTAGACTTTAGAATGACAACACTTAAAATGCGCGATCTTATAAATGCCACCCTACGATATTTAGTTTCTTGTATATTGTTTTGTTTTTCGATTTTTTGCCATAAATTAAAGATTTAGTTTTCTCATTTATGGGAGGTTTTCTCTACAAATTTTTTGTCTAAAACCTCTCAGTTCGTAAACTATATTTTTTTAGACTTTAGAATGACAATACTTAAAATGCGCGACCTTATAAATGCCACCCTACGATATTGATTGTTTTGTTTTTCGATTTTTTGCCCTAAAGTTTAGTTTTCTTAGTTTTGGGAGGTTTTCTCTTCAAAATTTTTGTCTAAAACCCCTCAATTCATTTCCAGATCGTTCATTTTTGGTGGCCAACAGTCGCGAAGGACAATGTCACATAATCTACTGTTCGGACGGCTTTTGTCGACTCACAGGCTATTCCAGAGCAGATGTGATGCAACGTTCGGCCTCTTGCGACTTCTTGTGCGGCCCTTTGACCTCCCAACAGGCCGTCGCCAGTCTCAGAGAGGCCCTACAAGAGGGCGTCGAGAAACACGCAGAGATACTCTACTACAGGAAAGACGGTAACAATTCCGACAACTAATTTTAAATTTTGAAAACAAATCTTGAGGCCCTACTCGGGAATTTTAGCAAAAACAAACAGAAAACTTAATTTTTTCAATTATTACAAAGTTTACAAAGAGACTAAATCTTGGCTTCGAAACTTGGCTCAGTGTCAAACTGCAAGGACTCTTCCCAAATTAATCAAATTCCGAGAGAATTTTGATGATTTTAAGGAAATTTCTCGATTATTCTTAACGCTTCCTTCTACTTTCTAACATTAACAAAATATAAATCTCGTTCGAAAATAAGTGACCTCTAAATGCGCATTTGAATCGTTTTTTTCGAAGAAGAGGAAAAAATAACCTGACACAAGTCGTTGGCTGAAAATAAACACACACCACTATGTGACGTGGAAATCGTAGTTAACTGTGACGTCACTGTGACATATATATATAAAAATAGCACACTTGGGGAAAAATTAAAATACGAAAAATGTCAGGTAAAATAGTTGAATTCTGTAATTACCATTTGAGGTCGGGAAATACCGCAGGAATTGATTTGCCTGCTGCATTGTAATAAAAACGACGATTGCTTGATAATGTCATCTTTGTTTGTGCAAGTGCCAACGGGGGAAATAAATCGGATTTAAATGATAATTAAGTTTAATGGGGGAAATGTTTTTGTTAATAAGTGTTATAAAGATAATGGAATTGGGACAATAAATCAATGTGGTTTTATGCTGTCAAGGTCAAATTATTTAGATTAGTTAATTTTTTTAACTAACCCAAGTTTTATGCACTTTTTTGAGTCTTTTGGACCTCTAATTCTAATTTTTTAAAGTTGGAATTTTTTTAAATTTTCGTCGAAATTTTGATCGATTTTTGGCACCTGGAGCGATTTATTGCCAATAACTCTGGACTTATCGGAAATAACCTCTTATATTTGGTACCGTTGAAAAGAAAATTTAATTTTGTATCATACACAAAAAAGATTAGTGTTCTACGATAAATAGTTATCGAGAAAATTACTGATAAAGACAAGAATTTCGAAAATATACAGGGTGCGCCAGAACTTATGCCCCAGAGAAAATGTAAGGTAAGATACAAAAAATTCTATCTATAAAAATTTCGAAGTTATAAGAGTTTCAATTGTATATTTTCGCTTAATAAATATACAGGGTCGCTACAAAATATGGATACAGCTAAATATTTTCAAAACACGTTGAAATTTGGGAAACAGTTTACTTATTTTTTGGTCAAAGTTCAGGCTGCAAAGAGCAAACGATAGATAAAGTCTACATATTTAAGACTAAAAAAAATTACATTTTTCAAAATTTAATTAGTTTGATAATTTTTTAAAATAAAATATGCATCATACAACTCAGAAAAAATTAAAAATATTAAATTTGACGCTTCTTGACATTAAAAAAATCAAGTTAGTCTTGTATCCTCAGAACAAATGATAAACATCTGAGGAGATGGAATTTAAATAATTTTAAGCATATACCAAATTTCAATAAGTTTTGATGAATATTTTTTATAATATTATTTAACTGTACCTATACAAAACTTTTTAGCGAGCCTGTATATTAAAGTTGACAATTTGTTGGGTGTTGATACTCCTTTATCACCCCTGGTTAGAACCATAAATACTCAAATTGGGACAAAAAATTGAATAAAGAACCAATTTTGGTCTTAAAATCATAAGTTTAAGTTGTTATAAATATTTTGAAAATTTCTTATGGTACTAAAAAATGGAACAAAAAAGCAGTTTATAATTACAAAAAATTGAACATAAAATTAATTGTGGTCACAAAAAAACTGTTTTTACCTTTTTTAGTAATTGTTGAGTCAGTAGTTTAGGTTAGAAGTTTTAAAATATTTAAAAAAAAATGTGGTCAAAAAATTGATGAAAAATTTGTTTGTGGTAACAAAAAATTGACTAAGAAATCGCCTGGAGACAAAAAATTCTAAAAAATAATATTAAAAATCATGTTAACATTGAATTTGTTTTAATTAATTTAAGTTATTTTTATTATTTTTTTTATTTTGACTCTATTTATTTCTGTTATAAAAATCATTTTCCAAGTTTTTTTGGCTGTATCCTATATTGTAACTTTTTTTAACGTTATTTGTGGCTTTTATGGTCAAAATTTTTGTACTTTTACTAAATAATTATAAAAAAAACATGTACAAGATCTTCAGTATCTTCAGTAATGTCAAAAAATTAATGTCAAAATTTTTTGACAGAGAATTTTTTTTCGGTGTAATTTGAGTTTTTTCAGCTTGTTTTTGTCAAAATTTAACGTACTAAAACGCTCAAAAAAGTGACAAATAACTTTTTTCTCGCCATAATTTCGTGATTTTTGGCTTTTTTTTGACGAAATTTTTTCAAAATAATTGCTTTTCTGACTTAGATATAAGTTAAAACGATCGTAAAAAGCAAATTTGCGTATCAAAAATAATTTGTAAAAATTTTATTTGAAAAAAATAAAATAATGAAGTTTAGAAAACCAGCTCAACCAACTTAAAAACGCACTAAATGGATTATAAAAGAAAATAATAATTAATTTTTGACCCAATTTACCAATTTTTTTGCCCTTGTTAGGCCAAAAAAACCTAGATTTTAATAAATGTGTTTAAAATCTCCAAAAAGACAACAATAACACCATTTTCGATGTAATTTATTTTTTTTCAGTTTGATTTTGTCAAAATTTAACGTACTAAAACTCTGAAAAGGGCCAAAAARAGTGACATTTTCAACTAAAGTTCAAGATTTTTCGCTCTTTTTAAACAAAACCTCGAGAAATATTGAAATTTTAACTCAAAAACGTGTTGAAAAAAGTAACAAGTAACTTTTTCCTCTCCATAATTTCATGTTTTTTTGACGAAATTTTGCAAAATAATAGCTTTTCTGGCTTAGTATTAAAAAGTGTATCAATAATTTGTAAAAATTTTATTTA
This sequence comes from Tribolium madens, assembly GCF_015345945.1. NCBI lineage: Eukaryota > Metazoa > Arthropoda > Insecta > Coleoptera > Tenebrionidae > Tribolium > Tribolium madens. The sequence continues at coordinate 7,965,927 of NW_025401041.1, read as the reverse complement.
AATAATTTGAAAATGAAAAAATGCGAATTTTATATTTTGAAAAATGTACTAAATTCAACAAATAGAAATCTTGAATTGTTTTTTAATCTCCCCACCTGTTTTTTAGCTCGAGTTTTGATTTTTTGAAAACCTACTATTTTTTTTTTAAATTCAACAAATTTGGGGCGCGAGTTCTGACGCACCCTGTATACATGATCTTCAGTATCATTAAATAAAAAAATGTCAAGATTTTAAAATTTTTTTCATGTTGTCTTACGGGCGACTACTTAATTCGTACTTAATCCCCTTAACAAAAAAAGAAATAATAAAACAAATAAACAGAAAAATAAATAAATAAAAAATGATAAAATAAGTAAAAAAGTAAAATGAAAAATTGCATTAAAGTTTCACTAAAATTAAGAAAAACTACTTAAGAAGAAACACAGGAAATGAAACAGTATGAAAATAACAAAAAGCAAAAGTAAAAACTTAGAAGTTTGAAAAATGTATTTTCACTGCAAGTTTTTTTTTAAACAAATGACAAGAATTGTATATTATAGGAGAGAATGAATAAAATGAATTTTTAAATTTTTAATTAAAATTTTGCAAATTTTTTTTACGAAAAATATTGTGTAAATTTTAATTCGGTTTTGGATTAACTCTATTAATCTTTCTCTCTCTTTCTCTCTCCTTTGATTGACTTTTCCTTATACCACCCTCAACTCCTGGAATTTTCCCTCATTTTCGACTGATTAGTTATTCCAAAAGCCCCGCTTTTGACGTAGTAAATATATACCCACTTCCTTAAATAGTAGCTACACCTTAAAGATTTTAACCCCGGTGGCTATATCATCGATTCGTTTAGTTCGGACCACGACGCTTAAAGTAACACACACACACACACACTCACTTCTTGTGGTGGTGCTTTCGTGATAAAGCTGCACTTTGATAACACAACACACATCACCAATCGATAGTCAACACAAAAGACCATTTTCAAGGTATGTGTGCTTTTTATTATTGATAGGAAACGTTAATCAAAAGGAATTTATTAAATATAGATTATATTGAGTGCAAGAGAGAGAGGGAGATGAAATGTGTGAAAATTATTCTATTCAGGTCACACTCTTGAATTTTTATCAATTAATTTTCAAGGATCGCAAAATCTAGTGCATCCTAAAATAATAAACGAGTTAATGTCAAAGCTATATTTAAGTACTTGTTGCCAACAACACGAAATGAAAGCAAAAACACCAACTCAACACCCCAAAAAAGGGAAACAACAATTCAAAATTGGACTGTTTTTGCCTTTTTTTAGGAATCGTTGAGTCAGGAGTTTAGGTTATAAATATTTGAAAATTTTTTTGTGGTCAAAATAATTGATGAGAAACTCGTTTGCGTTTATAAAAAATTGATTAAGAAATCGCCTGGAGAAAATTAAAAAAAATATTAAAAAACATCAAAATTAATTCAAATTATTTTTATAATTATTTTATTTTTGTTTTTATTTTATTTTTTAATTATTTTTTTGTATACAAGGGAACCAACAATTCAAAATTGGACATTTTTTACTTTTTCCAGAAATTATTTTTTTGTGGACTAATCAACTGGTGTAGTAATAGTATATTACACCACAAGATGTAAACAAACAACTTATTTGTTACCCAAGATGCGTAGCATCGAGGGAAATAATAAATGTGTTTTATGTAGTATTTTTTTTTGACATATTAACTCTATTTAAAAAAAAACAAATCTGTTATAGGCTTTATACAGGGTGTCTCAGAGAGTTGAAAAAGTCCATTAATAAC
>NW_025401041.1:7963422-7963663 GCF_015345945.1 Tribolium madens | reverse complement strand
TTTTTTTTGACATATTAACTCTATTTAAAAAAAAACAAATCTGTTATAGGCTTTATACAGGGTGTCTCAGAGAGTTGAAAAAGTCCATTAATAACCTTTAAATAGTAAAATAAAAAAATTATATATCACATTGATAGATATTAATCTATTCCATCGCCAAAAATGATTTTCAACTATACAGCGAGTCTCTAAAATAAGTTACAAAACAAACTTGTGTTTTTTAAAATGAAACACTGTTTCT
>NW_025401041.1:7958448-7962267 GCF_015345945.1 Tribolium madens | reverse complement strand
CACATTGATAGATATTAATCTATTCCATCGCCAAAAATGATTTTCAACTATACAGCGAGTCTCTAAAATAAGTTACAAAACAAACTTGTGTTTTTGAAAATGAAACACTATATGTTTCTTAGCGTCTTTGTCTTTATCTAAACTTTTATTGGTCGATTTTGCTTAGTTTCAAAAATAAGACGGTTTTTTTGACGAAAACATGCACTTTTTAAAAATTTATTACACAAAAACTAAGACATCTAGAAATATTTTTTTTTGCTACCGCATTTGCAAAGATAAAAAAATGAAGGGTTTGTTAAAAGTTTAAAAAAATTTAATGGAACACCCTAGTTATTGTTTTTGCTTTTAAAAGATTATTAAATTGTCTTTCTAAGATTATTTACTTTTAGGTATTTATAATCAATAACTAAAATTATATTTAACGTTAAACATTAAAAACGTTAAAATTTTACCATTTAAAGGTCACTAATGGACTTTTTCAACTCGCTGGGACACCCTGTATATTAACGCATTCGGCTACGCGTCGTGTGTAAAATGCCAATTACAACACGTGGGTGTAAACAACTATTACAGCATTTATCTTATCGTATGACATGTTAATTGGTGCAATAACACTCACTTACTGCACTTAATTCTAAGTTTACAAACATAAAAAAATCTCGACGAAATTTCAAGATAATTTTTAGTGTGCGTGACTCTTAATTAATTTTCCGGCGTGGTTAAATATTTACGATAATTTTGATTGAATTCGATTTTCAGGCTCAAAGTTCCTATGTTCCGAAGTGATAGCCCCCATACGAAGCGAAGTGGATGACATAAGTTTGATTATTATCAATTTTGAAGATTTAACGGCGGTTCCGACGGCGTCTCTGGAGAGTAGTCCCGTGGGGAAACCCCGACTTAGTAAATGTGAGTCCCCAAAAAAATTTTTTTTTTGAAAATTTTTAATACCAAAAATAGTTGACAGAGCCAGAGCTTCGTTTAGGCAGAGTCTCAGGTTGGGGTCGAATTTGCGAGGAAGAGGCCTTAGATTAGCGGGGTATTTGACGCCCCCGAGTGACGTCACCGCCGCCGAAGAGGAGGCGGATACTTTGGAGCAATGGTAAGGCCCGAGGCGAAGCCGAGCTATCAATTACAAGTGTAATCAACGTATCAAATTTTTATTGGGTTGACATTTTACTATTATTACGTTGCATGTAAAATCAGATTTCAACTGTAATTACGGTGATTTTTCACCAGTAACATGCAAATTATTTGTATTGCAGTGTTCGAGATTTAATCAGAATGCATTCTTAAAATTTCATTTTTTTCCAGTTGGTAAACCTGTTGAAATGTGATTTTTATTGCTTTTACGAGCCGTAATTTCATTTTACGTCAATGAAATTCCGATTTAGGGACAATTGGGAGCATACCGGGTGTGTTAAATTTTAAGGTTGTGCGTTTTGTGGCCACACTGATTGGAATTTTTTTCTTGGACATACTTTAATCGAAAGAGAATTTTCATTTCGGTCAATTTATTAAAAAAATATAATACAGTGTGTTTCGTAATTAATTAATCAATTAATCTACATTAAAACAGAGTGGTCTGAGTCTTTGAAATTAAGTTGGCAATGTCGAATATTGAGACATGCCAATTTTTATAACCTCTGACTTTATATTACTCAGTCACAGGCTATTTGATCAAAAATTTAATTAATGCCTTTTTGAAATTTATTTTTTTCTAGTTGGTAAACTTGCTAAAGTATGATTTTTACAATTCCGAGATGTCTTAACCGAAAGAGAAATTTTATTTCAGCTTTTTTTATGTTAAATAGTTTTATAAAAGCTTAATTAATTTATTTCCTCAAAAGTTAATTAATTTGTTTTTGAAATTTACTTTTTTCTAGTTGGTAAACCTGCTGAAATCGATTTTTGCGACTAGTTTAGGTTAAAATTTATTTTTTTGGTATATACAGTGTGTGTACGATTTTAGTGTCTTGTGTTTTGTGGCCACACTGATTGTGGTATTTTTGTCGGAAATGTCTTAATCGAAAGAAAAGTTTTATTTTAACTCTGTTTTTGTTAAATAGTTTTATAAAAACCTAATTAATTTATTTAAAAAATATATACAACGTGTTTCATAATTAAAAACAAACTGAAGTTTTTTTTTAAGTTTGTGATATGAGTTCCATAAGAAAAGTCGAAAATTAAAATAATAATAATAATTTTTTTGGCCAAAAAAAAATTATGACGGGATAATTTTGGAGTATACAGGGTGTGTGCAATTTTAGTGTTTTGCGTTTTGTGGCCACACCAGTTGTGGTATTTTCATCGGGGAGGTTTCAATCGATAGAGAATTTACTTTTCTTTCAACATCAAATTTTCCAAATTTTTGAGTATACAGGGTGTGTCCAGTTTTACATTTTCGCGTTTTGTGGCCACACCACTCGTGTGATTTTCGCCGGAGAGGTCTCAATCGAAAGAGAATTTGATTTTTTAGTCCTCTGACATCGAATTCTCCGACTCCCATTTTGGAACAGACGTGGGTGTCAAAAACCGAAGTGCCGACGGCGACGACACACACAACGATTCCAGTGCCGCCTCAGACCAAAGAATACACAGCTTTGGCGATATCACATAGTGCTCCAACGAGTCATCAAGCGTCATTCGAACGGGGAGAAAGTGTGGAAAGAAGTAGACCACCAATCACAAATCGGTAAATTTGACATTTTGACACGAATTAGACTAGTTTTGATTTTTTTCTAGGCACCAAACACCAATTAGAGTCTCGCATGCGACAAGTTTAGATGCTATAGCTAGAAGGCAGTGTTTTAGGAGCGGTTACCCCACTGTTAGTGTTTGTAAACCCCAATTAAGCAAGCAATTTCCCAACGTTTCCTCCGAGAGCGATTTACAACGCTTCAGAACGGCGCCACAATCACACGATCGCAAAAGTCCAAGTCTAAGCAACCCAACCGATTCATCCAAACAAAAAGTCTGTCCTCAGGTGAGTTCAGCCTTAAAGATTATCGATCGATATTGTAGAAAACTGTAACTAGTTGTTGATGATTGCCATTAGATGGCGCTTTTATATAATTATTTTTCAGTTTTCGTTTCAAGACAATGGATCGGCGAAATACTTCCAAAGCGGGATTCACACACCGAAAATGGGCGAAAAAGTCGCTCAGGTGAGTGAATAAGAAAAAAATAATTTTTAGGTTAGTTGCGCACTCGCTTCGCGATCGATAACAAAGCTGTCAAAAAAGCGGAAGCTCGGTAGTCGGTGTCGCCACTTAAAGCGGATCACTTCGCTTTTACTGTAAGAAAAGAAAACGCGCTTTCAGATGCGATTTCAGATTCCTGAATTTTTTTTTTTTTTTTTGGTTTTGAAAAGCTTGATGCACCATATTTGCAATTCTCTTATTACCAGGCGCATCCATTATTTATCAGCGATTAAAATCTAGTTAGCTTGTAATGCATGGCGAGGATAAGGCGGGACTTTCACGGTCACTGCAGTGGCGGAGGGGGTGTGCCATACGCAAAAAAGGGGTTGCATGGGGGAGCTTTCATTAAATTACATTTTTTATAAAAATAAAATAAAGATTTTTCCACAATTGGCAATTGTTTTTTTTTAAACACCATGAATTTTGATAAAATTTCACAAAATTTTTGAATAATATGCCAAGCAAGATTAAAAATATAAAACTGCTCTTATTTGTACCGGGTGTTTTATTGAATTATTTTAACTTCTTAAAATTTCTATAGATTTATTAAAATCACCCCGTATAAGAATAAAATTAAAATTCTTTATTTTTTCAATTTTTTTTTTCGTTAAAAAAT
>NW_025401041.1:7955215-7957535 GCF_015345945.1 Tribolium madens | reverse complement strand
TTTATTTTTTCAATTTTTTTTTTCGTTAAAAAATTGCTTTTTATTAAGGATTTTAGTAATACAGGATGATTCATACAAAACTACGAGCTTGGTCAACTCTAATGCAATCCAAAATTCAATCTTTTCGATATAAAACTCATTTTTTAAATCATACTTTAATCATACTTTATTTAGATTAAATAAAAAAACATATATCAGATGTTCTCGCTAAATTCCACATCAGAAGTAAGTATTGGAAAATTTCGTAATTTACTTTTTTTTTATAAAAATAAAATAAAGATTTTCCCACAATTGACAATTGTTTTTTTTTTCAAAAACACTGAATTTTGATAAAATTTCACAAAATTTTTGAATAATATGCCAAGGAAATTAAAAATACAAAACTGTTCTTATTTATATAGGTTGTATTACTGAATTATTTTAACTTCTTAAAATTTTTATACATCTATTAAAATCAGCCTGCATACGAATAAAATGAAAATTTTGTATTTTTTCAAATTTTTTTGGTAAAAAATTTACTTTTTATTAAGTATCTTAGTAATACAGGATGATTCATACAAAACTACGAGCTTGGCCAACTCTAATGCAATCCAAAATTCAAACTTTTCGATATAAAACTCATTTTTTAATCATACTTTACTTAGATTAAATAAAAAACATATACCGAATGTTCTCGCTAAATCTCACATTAGAAGTATTTCGTAATTTACATTTTTTATAAAAATAAAATAAAGATTTAAGAAAAAAAGTTAAAAATCTCAAAACGGCTCAACTTAGGTGTGGGGAAGGTCAATAGTAATTTTTATAGAATCACTGGGGGAATTTAAAAACGCAATAAAAATTATAGCTTTGTTTTTAAAATAGCAAAGTTGATATCCGCTTCCGGTATAACCGGAAGTCCACCATCTTGAAAATATTTTCACTGAGCAGGACCTAACCGATTATGGCTGTAGTCAAAATTTTAGATAAATATCATTGTTAAAACACAATTTTTCTAATGTGAAATTTTGCCGGAACACCCTGTATACACAAAACATACGAAATTATGGTTGCAGAGTAGCCTCGAGCATGTGTTTTGTATTATAATCTCATAGCAAAAGTTTGGGTCAACAAAAAGCTCTCTTGTTTGTACTAAGTTATTGAATTAAAAACAAATAACAAGTACTCAAATATTTATGTAAAAATTTAAATGTTATGTAATATCAAAGCTCAAAGACAAACAGATATCGATTTGTGTCATCAAATAATCGCTTCGAATTACATCTGTTGTCTATAACACGCATACAAATGTACAAAAATACCAATTCATTCTGCTTAACAAAATTAAATATAGCTGAGAAAAATGACACGCAATTGCTTTAATTAATTTAATGTCAAACACATGCAAAAGTCACGTGACAAAAAATTGTAGTGCACTTAAGTGCACTCAAAGTAGGTCAATTTGTAGGGTTTTAATTGTTCTTTAATTTGATATATCACTGGTCAAAATGGCGCAATTAATAACCGAGTTATGGCTGTTGACACAATTTTGGGCACATCCGGTATAATAACAAAAAAAAAATTTGCTATGTAAACGGCCATGATTCAGTCAAGTGTGACAAAAATGACACACAAATGCTTTAATTTTTTTAAAACCACAACAAAAAAATTGTGAATATGAAAAATTTTTTCGATTTTTGCTAACACTAAGTAGGTTTCATTTGGTATATTACTTGTCGAAATGGTGCAATTAGTAATCGAGTTATGGATGTTGTTACAATTTTGAGTACACCCGGTATAATAATAAAAAAATTACTGTTCAAACAGCCATGATTCAATTAAATGTGACAAAAATGACACACAATTGTCTTAATTATTTTAAAATTTTGAATTTTGAAAAAAAAAATTGATTTTTGCTAACACTAAGTAGGTTGTGGGTTTTTAACGGTCCTTTCATTTGGTATGTTACTTGTCAAAATGGCGCAATTAATAACCGAGTTATGGCTGTTGTCGCAATTTTGGGTACACCCGGTATAACAATAAAAAAATTACTGTTTAAACAGCCATGATTCAGTTAAATGTGACAAAAATGACACACAATTGCTTTAAAGTATTTCAAAATCACGTGACAAAAAAATTGTGAATTTTGAAAAAAATGTTTGATTTTTTCTAGCACTAAGTAGGTTGTGGATTTTTGATGTCCCTTTCATTTGGTATGTTATTTGTGAAAATGGCGCAATTAAAAGCCGAGTTATGGCTGTTGTCGCAATTTTGGGTACACCCGGTATAACAATAAAAAAATACTGTTTAAATATCCATGATTCCGTTAAATGTGACATTA
>NW_025401041.1:7945112-7953721 GCF_015345945.1 Tribolium madens | reverse complement strand
AAAAAAAAAAATCACGTGACAAAAAAACTGCTAAATTTTGAATTTTTTTTTTGATTATTGCAAACAATAAGTAGGGTGTGGGTTTTTAATGGCTCTTTCATTTGGTGTATTACTTGTCAAAATGGCGCAATTAGTAACCGAGTTATGGGTGTTGCCGCAATTTTGGTTACACCTGGTATAATAAAAAATATATAATAAACGGTCATGATTCAGTTAAATGTAACAAAAATGACACACAATTGTCTTAATTATTTTAAAAATCACGTGACAAAAAAATTGTGCTAAATTTTGAATTTTTTTTTTTGATTTTTGCAAACACTAAGTAGTTTGTGGGTTTTTAATGGTCCTTTCATTTGGTATGTTGCTTGCCAAAGTGGCGCAAATAATAACCGAATTATGGCTGTTGTCGCAATTTCGGGTACACCCGGTATAATAAAAAAAAATTAAACTGAGTAAACGGCCATGATCCAGTTAACCCCCTCGGCAGCTGCTTTGCATTATGGATTATTTTTACCCTTGCCTCGCCAAATCGAAATTTCGCCGCGGTGGCGGCAGAATTGATCCGTTTCCGTGCCAGACAAAACCACGCACATAGTGTAAAAAAATGTGAACGCCATGTTGCTCAAAAACCAACCAATGGACGACATCAACCCGGAAAACATCAACATCATCAAGAAAATCATCGACGATTTCGAACAGCATCCGGGGAAAGTCCCGAAAAATAAGCGACGTTGCCGCAGCTGCAAGATCAGTCAAAGCGATTCGTTGATACATCGATATCGGCGGTGCCAGATTTCGCCAAAGTCCGGGAGTTTGGACGGGGCGTTTTTCCGGGTGAGGTGTCGGGGGACGAGTCTGGAGAATTTCATCCGGAGCGAGGACGAGGTGTATATAAATTTCGCTGAAAATGGGGATGATAATGGCAACGCCGACGCGAATGCCTTTAAACCGAGAGTTAGGAGGAGTTTTCTTAAGGCGAATAATGTGGGGGTGGACGAGGTTAAGGCCTATATGGAGTCGAAGAAGCATCAGGAGAGGGTGACCAAGAATGTCAAAGAGGTAAATGGGGGCGAAATTTATTATTATGCACCATGTTTGTGTAATGTTGATATTTCTAACCTTGACGGAGGTTGGAAAGTGGGTCATTAATGACCTTTTATTACCAAGCCGGTTTCTTGTCTCAAAAATTTAACAATTAATTTACTGAACTGTTAACAAACGTTACCCTAAAGTAAATTGACTATACAGGGTGTGTCAGAAATCGTATCCCACGTAAGATAGGAATTTTGACACATATTTTTTGACATTTGACATTTTATTTAATGATACTGATCTTGCATACCAGGTGAATAAAAAGTATGGAACCAAGCATTTTTTTCGTAAACTTTACCAAAAAAATAGTTTGTGTAGCGTAAAGTACAATTAAAATGTAACCATTTATCAAGAATAACATTTTTCGAAATTTCTTTTAGTTTTCGAGTTTTTGAAAACAATATTTTACCACTTTATTTAATTAGAGGTCATTTTCAGTTTATAATGTTTAATTAAAGAATTACAGAGTGGTTATAAATGATTTTCATCTAGCCAGCTTTGGAATTTTTTTGCATGTAACTTTATTTGTGCCGCTCTACTTTTGAAAGCTCTAGTTCTGTCATTAGTGTCACTTATTAATTAATAATAAATTGTTGTTAATTAATTTTTTATTGTTTCAACTAATTTCTATCAATAATTGATAATAATGTATACTTTGGAAGAAAACAAGTTTATATTTTCGAAGTGTTAGTTAATAAACGGCGATTTTTTAATTTTGAGTTAAAACAAGTAGGTACCCCTATTTTCGTAAAGCGGCATTTTTTATTTTACATGGAAAATTCACAGCTGGCTAGATGAAAATCATTTATAACCACTCTGTATTATAGTGGGTTGCCATTAAAATATTTTTTTTACAAAACTCGAAATCTAAGAAATTTTGAAAAATGTTATTTTTGATAAATGGTCACATTTTAATTGTACTTTACGCTACACTATTTTTTTTCGGAAAGTGGTTAGTTTACGAAAAAAACGCTTGATTCCATACTTTTTTTTCACCAGGTATGTTTTTTTTTTTATAATTATTTAGTAAAGGTACAAAAATTTTGCCAATAAAAGCCACAAACAACATTAAACAGAGTTACAATTTAGGATACAGCTTCCTCGCTTCCTCTTTTAATAGCTTATAGCATTTTTCCAACAGAAATAAATAGAGTCAAAGTGCAAATTTTAAACCCTCCTAACTTCGAAATTTTTGTAGATATTTTTTTTAACATTTTTTCCATGTTTCTGGTATCTGACTTTATATGGTATTGAAAAAGTCTATTAGTAACCTAGTGTGTTGCATTTGCAAAGATAAAAAAATGAAGGCGTTTAATAACTTAAAAAAAGTGATAACAGTTTTGGATTTTGAAAGAGTTAATTTCGCCCACTATTATTGTCAAAAGTTGTGTTTGGTTAAATTGAAAAATAATATAAGGTAGGTTATTACAACCAAAAAGAAAATTCATTTCGAGGAAGCACTACATTCAATGATAGTTCTAGAAAATGAATTTTCCAGAAAAAACAAATCTTGATATTTTCTTAGTTCCTTTATTAAAAAGGCTTCGTATTTTTCAACGTCTCTTCTTTTGAAATAGGGTTTTCTACTAGAATATGATGTCCAGATGTCCAAAAGAGAATTAATTGTTATTGGAAAAGTTCAAGTTCAAGAAGTTTTAAAAATCTTGTAGCATGTCTGAGTCATTGCACCCCCATATGAGTTAGTCGCATCAAAACTCGAAATAATGAAGTAAGAAAAAAATTGTTCTAGCTGTCTTACTCTTGTTTGTGTAATAAAAAAATAAAAATAAATAAAGTGCACGTTTTTGCCAAAAAAACCTCTTATTTCTAAAACCAAGCGAAAAATTTTATTATTTAAAGGTCACTTATGGGTTTTTTTGAACTCGCTGGGATATTGTATGTATAGTATAAGTTTTACAAAATTTTGATTTTTTTGGACAAAATCACTGAGACATCGTGTATATGTACTTGTTTTCGGTAGTAGATTTTTTTAATGAGGGGACAGTTTAATGTTGTAAAAGGTGAAACACCCTGTGTGTTTCCCTATTACGAATTTAATCTTTAGTAACTAAATAGCTGAAACTTTGTGAAAGCTCTTATCTTGCGTCATATCATGAAAGATCTATCGATTAGTGTCGTGTCTCCTGTGTCAACGAACCACCCATCAAAATTTTGAAGAAAATATTAACTTATCATCAAAAAGTCAAGCTTATTCTTCGTTCTTAACTTTTGAAAGCTCAGTCTTGTGTCACTTATTAGAAATGGGCTTTATGCAAAATTTGTCTCAATTTGAATGAATCAAAACCCACATAATGGATATGAAAATTATTCTCAGTTATTCTTTCAAATGACAAATTTACAAGTTTCATCATTTATTATTCATAATGTGAAATGAAATTTACAAAAAAGATAGAGAAAATATCTAACGTCTTGATTTACATAGAATAAATTTAAATTGGCTAAATCGAGCATCGAGTTTGGTGCAGTTAAATTAATCGTTCTTGGTGTGTAATTCGAGCTGAGTTCAATTTAGAACGAGAAAAATTCTAACATTTTGACAATTTCATTAATCCAATAAAATTTAAAATATCCATTATCAAGTCAAAAAAGTGAAGAAACAAAATTCTAATTAGCACGAGAAACAAAATAAAACATCAAAGAACACGAATTTATTATTCGAAATTCAACTCAATTTCAAAGTTAGTTTGGATGCGCTACAATTCGCAATTAACAGAATATGTGATAATTAACTTAAATAGTTTGTCTCAGAAATATTTGCTTTTAATTTGAAAGTGAGACAATTTGCATAGCGACAAATTTAATCATTTGATAATATACCGAGAGACACTAAAAATGTGACATTGATGTCGCCCTGTATATATTTTATTGTAATTAGTTATACAAATTTTTGTGAATCTAATCGTAAGTGGTTGGAATTATTAATTAATTATTAATTTTAATCACATATTGGAATAACCGCATTTTTTTTGGAGCAATTTTTTTTTGAAAATTGCGTCGAACTTCTTAGAATAGGTTTATATTACAGGAATTATTTTAGAATTACGAAAATTAAGTTAAAATTATTAAATTAAGTTAAGTAACAATAAAATTAGTGGAATTGAATTTGGGTGAAAATTTTCTGAAATTACTGAATTTTTTTAGAATTACTGAAATTCTATATAAAATTATCGGAAATATATTTTTTAATTACGTTAAATTTTGCAATTAATTCGGAATTACAAGAATTATTTTAAAGGTACAAAATTACGAAAATTAAGTTGGATTACAGGAATTAATTTAGAATCTTATGAATAGAATTAATTTGAAAACAATGGAATTACGAGTGATTAATAGAATTCGTAGAGTTTAATTACAGGAATTACTTGTAAATTACAAAATTACGTTGAATTACTTGAAATTATATGTTGTAATTAACTTGTAATTACAAGAATAAATACAGAATTACAGGAATTAATCCGAAAACAATGGAATTGTAATGAATCCAATATTAATCAATAGAATTATTGAAATTGAATATCGGTGAATTTTTTTTAATTACTTATCGGAATTATTTGTAGATTACTGGAATTTTTTTGGAATTACTAAAATTATTAAGTTGGAATTACAGAAATTGGTTTAAAATTGTACGAATTAATCTAAAAACAATGGAATTACAATGGAATAATAGATTTACTGGAATTGAATTTCCGGAATTATTTGTAAATTACTAATTTTTTCCAAAAATTACTAGAATGTTTTTGAAACTGCAAAAATTCTTTCTGCAATATCTGAGATAATTTCTTTTGAAAATTACGTTGAATTTCTTGGAACTATTGTAATTAATTCGGAATTACAGGAATTATTTTAAAAGTGCAAAATTGCGGAAATTAAGTTGGAATTAAGCTGGATTACAGAAATTAATTTAGAATTTTATAAATTGAATTAATCTGAAAACAATGGAATTACGATAGATTAGTAGAATTACTAGATTTGAGTTACCGGAATTACTTTTAAATTACAAAATTACGTTGAATGTCTTAGAAGTATCGTAATTACCTTGGAATTACAGAAATTAAATATTGTAATTACAAGAATTAATTTAGAATTACAGGAATTAATCCAAAAACAATGAAATTAATCCAATATTAATCAATAGAATCATTGAAATTGAATTTTGGTATTTTTTTTTAATTACTTATCCGAATTATTTGTAAATTACTGGAATTTGTTTGGAATTACTAAAATTATTGGTTTAAATTGGTTTAAAATTGTACAAATTAATCTAAAAACAATGGAATTACAATGGAATAATATAGACTTACTGGAATTGAATTTCCGGAATTATTTGTAAATTACAAATTTTTTGCTAGAATTACTAAAATGTTTTTGAAACTACAAGAATTCTTTTTGCAATTATCGGATAATTTCTTTTGAAAATTACGTTAAATTTCTTGGTACTATTGTAATTAATTCGGAATTATTTTAAAAATACAAAATTACGGAAATTAAGTTGGATTACAGAAATTAATTTAGAATTTTGTGAATTAAATTAAGCTGAAAACAATGCGATTACGATAGATTAACAGAATTACTGGAGTTGAATTACCGGAATTACTTTTTAATTTCAAAATTACGTTGAATATCTTGGAAGTATCGTAATTAACTTGAAATTACGGGAATGATATGTTGTAATTAAGTTGTAATTACAAGAATTAATCCGAAAACAATGGAATTGCGATGAATACAATGTTAATCAATAGAATTATTGAAATTAAATTTCGGTGGAATTTTGTTTAATTACTTATCAAAATTATTTGTAAATTACTGGAATTTTTTGGAAATTATATATTTTTTTGGAATTACTAAAATTATTAAATTGGAATTAAGTTGTATTTACAGAAATTGGTTTAAAATCGTACGAATTAATCTAAAAACAATGGAATTACGATGGAACAATGATTAAATTACCGGAATTATTTGTAAATTACAAAAATTTTTAGTAATTTTTTAGAATGTTTTTAGAACTACTAGAAATCTTTTTGCAATTATCGGAGACAATTAATTCTTTTAATTTAAAATCAGAAATTAATTTGGAATTACACGAATTAATTGGGAATAATAGAATTTTGATGAAACTTTTTTGTAATTGAATTTAGTTGTACAAATTTTTTCCTGCATTAATTATAATTATAGATTTGTAGTTCGTCGTTGGTAGTGCTCTATAAATTTTATTTTATTGTGTTTTAATTCTTTTAGTTTTTAATAAAAAAAAAGAAGTGGGAAAAACAAACATTGAAAAATTTAATTATACAGGGTGTTTTCTTAATATTGCCGAAAATTGCAACCACATATGTAAAGCTTCGTTACGGATATACAAGGTGATAATGGTAACAAATAAATTGGTTGCAAGTTTTCGCAATATTAAAAAACCAGCCTGTATAAGAAGTTTTTGGTAGTAGTGAGCAAAAAACAAATTGCTGTTTTCCACGGGTCAAGGTCACTCGATAGCCGTCAAGGCCATCTTTACAACATCGCGGCCCTCTTTTTCGACCAAACGCTTGTAATCCTTAATTGATAAATTCAATAGTAATCGAAACTGTAACAGAATATTTGAACAAAATAATACATAAAAACGGTAGTCGGAATAAAGGGTGAATCAATAAACGAGGGTGTTTTCAAGGCGCATGTCGACGAACCCTACGCAAAGGATAATGTCGACGTCAATTCGACTATTGTCGCATACGGAAACGATGACTTTTTATCGTTATTATAGTTGTTTCAATTACAAGAATGATGAAAATCCGACATTGCAAAGTCAAGGTTGGCAAGGGCGCTTTTTTACAGTTTCAGGATCGTAAAACAGCACTCGTGGAGTTTCAGGATTACTGAAAGTCTTTAGAGATTTTAATTGAATAGTTTATTAATAGGGGACGCTATTTTTGGGTGAAAATTGAGACATTTTGGGTGTCTAGTTTCATATTTGTGTCACTGTCACTTAACTGAAAATTGGCTCGTAAACATACAAAATCAATCGGAAAAATGTCTCACAATAAAAACAACACATAGGGGAAAATAAATGAAAAACTATCGAATGACATTGTTTCTGAATGTTTTTTTGTTCACCAAAAAAAGCCAATTTACGCTTTTGTGGGATTTTTTGTTTCATTTATTTTACCACAAAAATTAATAATGTGAGAAAAAGTATTAATCAAAGAAAAAATGTTAGTTTTGCCACTAATCACTATTTAAAAGGCTTGAATTTAATTACAATAATATACAGGGTGTTCCAAAATTTGCGTATCAGAAGTAAAAGGAACAGGAAAAAATGTTCAAGAAATTCTATCTGCCAAAAAAATTTGACATTTGACTGTTTTTTAATTAATAAAAATTAAACTGATCGTGTCTTGAAAATGAAATTTTGTTTTGCTTTTGAGTTACGAGAGGAACGTCACATTTTTATGTAATTTATCTTTCATTCAATCATTTAAAAAAATATTTATTTAAGCAAAAAACGTTTGGTGCCATACTTTTTTTCACCTGGTATAATAATATACAGTGTGTTTGGTTAATTTCTCGAAAGGTAACAACCACATGCGCGCGCATGCCCACCAATGATAAGAGTAAAAGTAAAGTATATATGAAAACAGTGCTTATTACGATCAAAATCTTGTTAAAAAAAAAGAAAAAATTGTTATATAATGTGTTTGTTTTTTTTAATTGCAATTTCGTATTCTACATTAAAAAATAACAATAACAAAAATAAGTATCGCACGCCACTGGTAAGAGTAAAATTAAAGTAATTGCTGGAAAATAAGCACTTTCTGTGACTCACAAAATCTAGATTTATTGAAAAACACTTAATTGGTTTTGTAGGAACTAATAGATTTTAATTTGTATCATGAAGCTTTAGTTTTAGCACTCTGTATATCGGTAACAAAGCTTTAAAGGACTATAGTTTATTTGACAAATTAGTGTTATTTTTCAATGTTGATAATGTGGTTTTAATTTTTCGCAATATTAAGAGAACACCCTGTATAAGAAAAAAAATGAGAATTTAGTTCAATAATCACTTTTAGTAATAATAATAATAATTATTATTATTCTTTGAGTTTAAGATTAAAAAAAAACAACTTCATTAAAGATTATGTTAGATAGTTTATCAATTTGAGAAAATAATTTTTTTTTAATTTAGACATTTTTTGCTTAAAATTTAGCAACATCGCATTTTTTATTCCAGGTCAAGGACGAAGAAAAATGCAAATCTAATAACAACAAAATTGTTATTTTATCAAATTTGTTTCAAGTTTGTTCAAAAGTGAATTAATTACATGTTTGAATAACAAATGAAAAACAAGCAAAATGTGGGATTTCTTACACAAAAAATTTTAAATTGCGCTTTTCTTGTATTTTGTTCAATATTTTTTCTTGTATTTAATCAAAACAAATATGTCTTTTTTAACAAAGTGTGATCTGGTATTTAATAAAAAAAACTTAAAATGTTAACTGAGTTTGAAATT
>NW_025401041.1:7941334-7942905 GCF_015345945.1 Tribolium madens | reverse complement strand
CTTGTGCAAATTTTAGGACAGTCAAAAATTTAATTTTTTATTTTACTTTAGCACAAAATCAAAAAATGTGTTTTTCTTATGTGGATAAATAGTTACTTTTGTCAAGTACCTAAAATATATTTTTTGGACGAGTCGTTATTGTAAAAAATTACAATTTTTTTTTGTCCAAGCACTCAAAAACACAAACCTCATAATTACTATGAATCTCTCGAAAATAGTGATTACAAATTAGTGAGTCTGTAAAGTAGTTTTTTTGGAGCCTGTACAAGAAATGTATACATATTTTTCTAACATTGCATTAAGTTGTTCCAAAGTGTTTGAATAACAAATAAAAAACAAGCAAATTTTGTTTTTGTTTTTCCTGTAAAGCAATTGAATTTTTTGCCAAAATCCTCGACTAATTGCCCCATTTCCACCTCCTCGGCGAGCGTCCCGACGCCCGTGTCGCCGCCACCGTACTGCGCCGCCTTCCGAAGTCTCCCCTGTTGCATCCCTGCGCACTCCGGTCCAGGATAAGCCTCTCCTCTGGCCGTTTTAGTATCACACAAAACCGTTCGAAGACAACGTCAATAACTCAGTTCGTGTCCAAAATTATGAATGGAAACGCGCTCAGAGTGTCTCAAAGTGATCAGTGGCCGATTTTTAACATCATGTAACGGTTTGGGGCTGGGGTGGTGGTGCCAAGGGCGAGATTCTCCCAGATTTTGGCGCCAATTGATCTCTTTGCTGTCTTTAGGACATATTTCTAATCCAAACTATAAATTTATTAAATTTCTGGTTCTAAAACCAAAGTATTATATATTTTTTTATGTTTTCTGCTTTTTTTACTTAATTGTGTTGTCAAAAATTACCAATTAGTCTCCAAACTCGCTATTAAATTGATTTTTGGCTCATAATAAACTCCCACTTTGGGATTAAATTCGATTGATTTCAAGTGTTTCCGATTAAATGACCAATAATCCCTTATTTAGCTACAATGTGGTTATTAATGAGCATTCAGGAATAAACTTTTATTGATTGATTTTAATAATTGTGACTTTCTCATGCATGTTTCAGGAGCACAAAAGATGTGCTGAAATGCTGAAAATGCGAGAAAAACAATTATTAAATTCAAAGTTTTTATTTATCGATTGGGGGAAACACACAATCGGGGAGAATACCGTCGTCTGGTGGCTTTGAGAGGTTTCATCGAGTCTTAAAACAGATTTAAAAACGCTTTAATCGCCTATACGATTTTTTCTACTACTTCACTTTGAATTCAATTCAATATTAAATAAAATACCCTGTAACTTAAATTGCAACAAACAAGAATTTTATGATGTTTCAATTCGTATACAGTGTGAGCCCGAATAAGTGAAATGACTCTTGGAAATTTTCAATTTTTTTTGTAAAGTGCTTTTTATGTGACAATTACGACTAAAAGTTATTAACAAAAATTGTTTAGAATCACCATCGAGGCCCGGATACCAAATTTCAAAATCATTGAACGACTATGATTTTTCATTTTTTTTGTTTATTAATTTTTAATACAAATAAAAAAAATAAGAAGAAAAAGCGTTTATTTCATCATT
>NW_025401041.1:7938806-7939818 GCF_015345945.1 Tribolium madens | reverse complement strand
ATTTATTTTTGACCTAACTTACTATATCAGTAAATGATAAATTAGTGTATTAATTTTTTGTTGTAATTGCAGGGTTACAACAGTTTTTTTTTCATGAAAAAATCACATGATGTTAGAATTTTTACAAGAGTTTTCATTAACCCATTTGATCCCACGATACTTTTTTCCAAAATTTTATTCATTTTTTCAAATTTTTGTAATCATTTTTAACACACCAAATTATTTATTGAAATTATCTTACAAAAAAAACACGAGACTAACATGAAAATTGAGTGGTAAAATTTCATGGCGCGAGTTCTGAGCCCCATATAACCTCGTATATAACTTTTTTCATAAAAATTAAATAAAATGTAAATAATTGTTATCTGTAGATAAAAAAAAGGAATTATAGTGGATTATCAATTGAAAAAACTAAAATTGTAAAAAATTCAAAAACCAAAAAAATTGTAGTGTTTTTCTTGACAAAGGTCACATTTGTGTAGTACACAAAAAAACAAAAAAAAAAACTACAATTTTAACTGAGTTTGAAATTAAGTTGGCAACATTGAGTGTGAATATTAATTATTACGGTTTATAACCATTTAGAAAAAAAATTCGTTCGTAAAAAAATTCAATTTTTGATAATTTTTTTTGTATCTAAGAAAAAATAATGTTGATTTCAATATCTCTACAATAAAAAGAGAAATTAAATTGTTTATTACATGACTTGTGTAAATTTTAAGTCAGTCGATTTGTAAAATAAATATTTCATTTTTAATTTTATTATAGTACAACATCGAGAAATGTGCTTTTCTCAACTAGATAAAATAGTTACTTTTGTTCAAAACGCCTAAAATACCGATTTAGCGGACAAATCGTTGTAAAAATATTCCAAAAATTTTGTTGTTAAAGCTCTCTCAAAAACACAAATCTCATAGTTATTATGAATCTCTCGAAAATAGTGATTACAAAAAATTATTAATTTTACCCGTAGAGTAGTTTTTTTGGGCGCGTTTACAAAAAATGTATATTT
>NW_025401041.1:7929723-7938256 GCF_015345945.1 Tribolium madens | reverse complement strand
ATTTTCTGTGTTAAAGCTCTCAAAAACACAAACCTCATAATTATTATGAATCTCTCGAAAATAGTGATTACAAAAAATTATTAATTTTACCCGTAAAGTAGTTTTTTTGGGCGCGTTTACAAAAAATGTGTATTTTCTTAACCTAAAGAGCAAGTCCCATTTGTATTATTTCCGTTAAAAAATCATCATAATGTATTCCCGGAAGCTCGGGCCCGATGTAATCAGTCAATTTTTCATAAATAATAGAAAAACGATCGATGAACCCTAAAGCCACCATTAATAATAGACCACACCATTGATTTAGATGCAAAATAACACGTGATTGTTGAAAATGTAACAATGACCGACCACCGACTTTTACCCCCGACGGACATCCCGTTGATCATAACCTCGACAAGCTCGAGTCCGGAGTCATCCCGGAAAATCGCCAGCACCGAACGCAAGGCTAGTTCAGTCGGTAGTGGCGAGAAAAACGGCAAAAATGCAAAAAATTTGCAAGCCGGTGGTTCGTTCAAGTACGAAATCGGGAGAAATCGATCGGTCTCAAATCTGATCAACTTGCCGGCGAAATGGTCAAGTGTCCGGATTAAAGGCACCGGATTTAAGGAGTCGAGGAAGAGTGTTGTTAAACTGGAATCGTGTAATGGCTTACCTCTCAAGAAGGAGTACCAGAATTTGCTCAGTCCTCAGAGTCAGGTGAAGAAGAATATAGGAAATGTAAGTTGAGGGAGAAAAAAAATCGTCTTCCCCAAACGCAATTCCTATTTGTTTATACCCAAAACTCCGACTTAATTCAGTCTTTACGAGTGTTTAAATTTAGTGGAATTCTTCAAAGAACAAACCGATTCTATTTCCGTGTGCGTTTAGTTAATAAAATTTAAAAATACGTTTAGTCGTGTGCACGAGGCGATAAATGGCACATCTCTTGGAGGTTTCCAGGAGGCGTTCGTCGAATTTACTCCGGGTTGCGAACGTTGTAAAGTGACAGTGGCGTGCGCATTGGGGGGTTTGTCCTAATTGGTGTTTTTTTTACAGGTGTTGTCTTTGGGGGCTGATGTACTTCCAGAATACAAACTGCAGAATCCGAGGATACATAATTGGACGATTTTGCATTATTCGCCATTCAAGGCCGTCTGGGATTGGATCATACTGATTCTGGTCATGTACACTGCGATATTTACGCCTTATGTTGCCGCTTTTTTACTTAACGAGCCCGATAATAACAGGAAAAATAAAAAGTACGGGGAGGATCCCATTGTGATCATAGACTTGATAGGTGAGTAAAAAAAAATAAAATTGTAAAAAAAAATAAGTCCGAAAGTTTGAGTCATTGTCACCCCATAAAAATTCATCGCGTCAAAATGTAATCGATTTTGTTTAGTTGTATCAGATAAAAATAAAAAAATAATTGTAAAAATAAACAAATTATGTCGGAAAGATTGAGTCATTGTCGCTCCATAAAAATTTGTCACGTCATTAATGAAACATTCAAATTAAGCAATTCGGAGCAATCAAGTGAATTAAATAAATATAAAATTAATAAAATTAATAAATACAAATATAAATATAATATAAAAAATAAAGTCGGAACGACTGAGTCATTGTCGCCTCATAAAAATTTGGTGCGTCAAAATAATATAAATATATAAATCTAGAGAGAAAAAATTTGGTAATTTGGTAATTTTTTACCCACTTTATGTATTTTATGAAAGCTTAAAATAACATAATTTTTGACTTGATTAAGTAATTTACTTAATTGGTATTATTAAAAAAAAATTATAATAGAAAGTTTAGTTTTAACTAAAAAAGTGTTTAACAGCACAAAAGGACAAACAAATCATTTTCCACGTGAATAGGTAATTTTTGATTACTTTGTGGTTTTAAAATGAATTTTTTAGAGAGAATGAAGTTTGATAAACATTAAAATTTATGTTTATCAAACTTCATTCTCTCTAAAAATAGTAAATTTTTGTTAGAAAATATCGCAAATATTGTCATTCAATAAATTGTCAAAAAGTAAATTTTGAGAAAAAGAGAATAAAGTTCATCGTTCAAAATTGTTCCTAAACGATTATTATAAAATCTGAAAGCAACATAATTTTTGGATTGCTTAAATTTTTTTTTAAAGTTAATTTTTTAATTAAAAAGAGCGTTTATATGCACAAAATAACAAAAGTTACTTCAATTTCCACCTAAATAGGTAATTTTTTGACCACTTTGTGCAAGATAACTTTTAAAATAAAATTTTATAGAGAATGAAGTTTGATAAAAACACAAATTTTAACCAAAATAGTAAATTTTTTGTTAGAAAATATTAAAAATATGGTCATTTGTGACCCAAAGAGTAATATTTCTAGCCAATTTATGCAATATTTTACAAAAAGTAAATTTTGAGAAAAAGAGAATAAAGTTTATCGTTCAAAATTGTTACTAAACGATTATAAAATCGGATTGTTTCTAGAAATTTTTTTTTTTTGAAAAAGTTAATTTTTTAACAAGAAAAAGCGTTCATATGCACAAAATAACGAAAATTACGACAATTTCCAACTAAATAGGTAATTTTTTGAGCACTTTGTGCAAGAAAGCTTTTAAAATATTTTTTTTATAGAGAATGAAGTTTCATAAAAACACAAATTTTACCCAAAATAGTAAATTATTTGTTGGAAAATATCAAAAATTTTGTCATTTGTAAGGATCCAATTTATGCAAAATTTCACAAAAAGTAAATTTTAAGAAAAAGAGAATAAAGTATATCGTTTAAAATTGTTCCTAAACGATTATAAAAGCTAAAAACAACATAATTTTTGGATTGTTTTAAAAAAACTCTTTTAAAAAGTTAATTTTTACTAAAAAGTTCATATGCACAAAATAACAAAAATTACGTCAATTTCCACCTAAGTAGGTAATTTTTTGATCACTTTGTGCAAGATAACTTTTAAAATAGTTTTTTATAGAGAGAAAAGTTTGATAAAACACGAATTTTACCCAAAATAGTAATTTTTTCTTAGAAAATATCAAAAATCTTGTCATTTGTGACTCAAAAAGTAATTTTTCTAGCCAATTTATGCAAAATTTTATAAAAACTAAATTTTAAGAAAAAGAGAATGAAGTTTATAGTTCAAAATTGTTTCTAAAAAAAATTAAAAAAAATAAATTGAAATTAAACAAAAATAAGTCAAGAGGACTGAGTCATTGTTGCCTCATAAAAATTTGTACCATCAATGAAAAATAAAAATTTTAGAGAAAAAAATTTGGTAATTTGGTGATTTTTTACCCACTTTATGTATTTCACAAACGATAAGAAAAAATTTTTTGTTCAAAAATGTGTTAAAACTATTATAGAAGCTAAAAATTACATAATTTTTTACTTGTTTAAGTATTTACTAGATTATTATTTGAAATAATCATAATGAAAGATTTAGTTTTTAACAAAAAAAAAGTGTTTAAAAGCACAAAAGGACAAAAATAACATCATTTTCCACTTAATAAGTTATTTTTTGACACTTTGTGCAAGATATTGTTTAAAATATTTTTTTATAGAGAATGAAATACAAATTTTACTCAAAATAGTACATTTTTTGTTAGAAAATATCAAGAATATTGTCATTTTTGACCCAAAGGAGTAATTTTTCTAGTCAATTTATGCAAAATTTCACAAAAAGTAAATTTTACGGAAAAGAACAAAGTTTATTGTTTAAAATTGTTCTCAACAATTATAAAAGTGGAAAACAACAATTTTTGTATTTATTTTTGGATTTGTTTTAAATCAATTTTTTAACTAAAAAAATTGTTCACATGCACAAAAATTACGTAAATTTCCACTTAAATAAGTAATTAAACAACTCGGAAAAAATCAAGTAAATTTAATTAAGTTTCCCTGATGATGAATCACGTTATACGGAACACTTGGCTCGTATAAGAAAAATATATTTTGTCTAATTTTCTTGCTTTTTCTTATTGATTGTGTTTAGTTGTGTCTCCATAATTTTATAAAAAAAAATTTAATAGTAATAAGTCGGAAAGAGTCATTGTCGCCCCATAAAAATTCGTCACGTCAAAACTAAATAAAATGATAAATGAAACATAAAAATTAAGCAACTCGGATGACAATCGATTGAATTAAATAAATAAAAGTTTCTCTGATGATGAATCACATTGTGCGAAACACGTTGCGCGTTTATAAAGATACATTTCGTCTAATTTTCGTGCCTTTTCTTATCGATTTTATTTTGTTGTGTCACCAAAATGGAAACTTGAGTGTATATTCAGTTCTCATTTTGTAATATTGAATGGAAAATCAATAATGCGCCTCTTCACTTGTAAATATTTAATAGTAATTCAATTAGAATTAATTTTGGAATGTTTTTCAGTGGATGTTACGTTTATCATCGACATTCTCATCAACTTTCGCACGACTTACGTCAGTGGAAACGATGAGATTGTCTCGGACCCCGTCAGAATCGCCATCCACTACCTAAAAGGGTGGTTTTTCATCGACTTGGTGGCTGCTGTGCCTTTCGATTTGCTATTTTTCGGAAGCGACACAGACGAAGTAAGTTTAACATAACCAAAAATCGATGTTTCAACCCTTAAATGTTGCATTGTGATAAAGGAATGTCATTGTTAGACACAGGAAGATAAGTAGAGCGACTCAACTAAGTCGTATCACAAGTTTTTAAACTGAGATTCTTTTCTATAGTTGGGCTTGGATAAAGACGAGGTAGTTAACGTAGTTTGGTGCCTGATTTTCCCAATGAAAATTTTGCAATTTTCGAATTGAAAAATTTTCATCAACGGTTGCGCTTACACACCCAGCATGGCACGGATTTTCCAAACACTCAATCAACACTTGCTTTCTTGTCAATTTTCGCACTTTCGGACACTGAAAAACCGGTTTTTCCAGACGACGACTCTGATTGGACTGTTGAAAACAGCGAGACTTTTGCGATTGGTGAGAGTTGCGCGGAAAATCGACCGATATTCCGAATACGGAGCCGCCGTTTTGCTACTCCTTATGGCGACTTTTGCACTTATTGCCCATTGGTTGGCCTGCATTTGGTAACTGTTAATCTTTTTAGGGATTTTTTTTCACTGTTGTGGTAGGTACGCTATTGGGAATGCAGAAAACCACTCAAAAATCGGATGGTTGGAGATTCTAGCCAATGATACTCATCAATTCTACGGCCCGAATAATACAGGGGGGCCCAGTATTAAAAGTCGGTATGTGACGGCACTGTATTTCACGTTTACGTCACTGACAAGTGTCGGATTTGGCAACGTTGCACCCAACACGGATGCCGAGAAGATTTTCACCATCTGTGTGATGCTGGCTGGATGTGAGTTTTTTTTAATCAAGTTAAATATTTTTTATGTTTAATTGCGACTTCTAATTAATTAAAACTGGAGATATTTCATATACCTAACTAATTACTGATAAGGTATTTCTAAGAATTTTTCTAATTTTTTTTGATAATAATAGAGGCCGTAACAGTTTTGGGTATTTTATGAATATTTTTTGTTAACTTTTGACTTGGTCAGCTTAATAATCGCTTTTTTTTATTTAAATGGTATAACTTGCCAACAAAAGGTAGCCAACCACCTTGAAATATCTTATTGTTGTAAATCTTACCCAAATTACAGTTATAAACAAATAAAGTTGCGTTTAATTCAAAATCTAATTGGATTTTTTTTTTGGATTTGTAAAAAAAGTACTTTTATTTTTTTTTGCTTTGTTTGTAAATGAAAAATTGCCAAAAAGTTATGGAATGTACTTTATCAATGCCCAGATGAGTGTGAAAAATTTCAACAATTTTATTTACTTATAAGTGGGGATTTTTTTCTGCGCGTAACTGATGCCCCACCTGGTATTGTAAAATAATTAAATTATGTTTATTTCAACCAAAGAAAAATTAATTCCAGGAAGCACTACATTTAATCAAGGTTCTATAAAATGAATTTTCTTAAAAAACTCCCTATTAAACTATGGTTTCCTTTTTCAATGAAATTCTCTTGTTGATTGACTCGTTTCCAGAAATTTACAAAAATCGCAATTATTTGATTCAATGCAATTTCTTATATTTTGAAAACAAAAGGGATGAAAATAACGAAATTAATGTGTTTTTTGTTTAGTTACTGATAGGTTTAAAATTCATAATTACATAAATTAAATAAGTTAACTTGGGTTACAATTTTACAAACTTTTCAATGAATTGAGAAAAACATTACTTTAGATTTTAAAAACTAAAATACAAAGTTTCCTTTAAATGGTAAAATTAAAAAAAAAATGATGTGAGACACTGATAGATACTAATCTAGTCCATCGCCTAAAATTAGTTTCAACTATACAGCGTGTCTCAAAAATAAGTTACAAAACAAACTTGTGTTTTTTTTTTAAATAAAATACCATATTTTTTGGATGTCGATTTTTATGACATTGTTTCTAAGCTAAACTTTATTGGTCGATTTCGCTTAGTTTTAGAAATGAGACATTTTTTGACAAAAATATGCACTTTTTAAAAATTTATTACACAAAAACTAAAACATCTAGAAATATTTTTTTTGTAGAAGGTACAAGCTATAAGGTTGTAACATTTTTTTAAAATGTTGCATTTGCAAAGATAAAAAAAATAAGGCGTTTGTTAAAAGTTCAATAACTTAAAAAAATTAAATGGAACACCTTATTTATTGTTTTTGCATTTAAAAGATTATTGAATTGTCTTTCTAAAATTATTTACTTTTAGATGTTTATAATCAATAACTAAAAAGATATTTAACGTTAAACATTAAAAAAAATAATTACTATTGTTTCAGTAGCCAAAAAGTGCACAGTTGCACAAGAGATGGAAGAAATATCACTTAATAATCACATTTGTGTTAAACTGAATTCATTATTCTTTATTTTTACAATAAAATAATTCGAATTTCAGTTTTTATAACGATTTTTACAATCTTTGGATAAATCAACGAATAAGTGATCCGTGGCGGAATTACTATAGCTGCCATAGTATCAACAATGCGCAGATATTGATAATCATTGTTGCTACAATTAATATTAAATGTTAAATATCTTTTCATTTATCAATTCTAGACATTAAAAGTTTGTTTTTTTAGATAGACAATTTATCAATTTATTAGATGCAAAAATAAGAAATAGTGTGTTCCATTAAATTTTTTTAAGTTATTTAACTTTTAACAAATTTCTTAATTTATTAATCTTTACAAATGCAAAACACTAAAAAATTGCTACAGCTTTATATATAAAAGTTGTGTTTGGTTAAATTGAAAAATAATATAAGGTGGTTATTAAACCAAAAAGGAAATTCATTTCGGGGAAGCACTACATTCAATGATAGTTCTAGAAAATGAATTTTCCAGAAAAAACAAATCTTGATATTTTCTTAGTTCCTTTATTAAACTGGCTTCGTATTTTTCAATGTCTCTTCTATTGAAATAAGGTTTTCTACTAGAATATGATGTCCAGATGTCCAAAAGAGAATTAATTGTTATTGGAAAAGTTCAAGTTCAAGAAGTTTTAAAAATCTTGTAACATGTCTGAGTCATTGCAGCCCCATATGAGTTAGTCGCATCAAAACTAGAAATAATGAAATGTACAAAAAACTGATCTCTTGGAAATAACTCTGAGAACAATCAAATGAGTTCTTAGTTATTTTCTAATTCCACAGTTATTTTTAACTTTTCATATTATTATTACTTTTTAGCCTTAATGTACGCCAGCATCTTTGGCAACGTTTCGGCCATTATCCAGCGCCTATACTCAGGCACCGCTCGTTACCACACTCAGATGCTCCGGGTCCGTGAGTTCATCCGCTTCCACCAGATTCCCAATCCTTTGAGACAGCGTCTGGAGGAGTACTTCCAGCACGCGTGGACTTTTACCAACGGGATTGATATGAATTCGGTGTTGAAGGGATTCCCCGAGTGTCTCCAAGCCGACATTTGTCTTCATCTAAACCGGAATTTACTTCAGAATTGTAGCGTTTTTAATGGTGCAAGTCCGGGGTGTCTCCGGGCCTTCACGTTGAAGTTTAAGACGACTCATGCGCCACCTGGGGATACACTAGTGCATCGCGGGGATGTACTCAGCTCGCTGTATTTTATATCAAGGGGGTCGATTGAGATTCTAAGGGATGATGTTGTGATGGCCATTTTAGGTGAGTTTTTTTTTATTTGTGTGTTTTTTCATTTACCTGATTTATAGCTTTCCATATATTAGAAAAAAACACCAATCGTAATTTTTTATGTTTTGTGTTTATTTTTTCATCAAACAAATTGWAATTTAATGCATGACAAGGTTTTTCATGCAAATTACAAACCAAATTGTGCGTTTTAATTAATAACAAAAAGAATGGGCGAAATTTGAGTTTTTAATTATTCTATAAACTGAAAATTTTRACAAAATTTAACAAAATAAAATAAAAAGTAAAAATTTGGAATTGCAAAATTAGTTTTTTCCAGGCCAATGAGGGAAAAAAATTTAAATTTAAAAATATAGTCCTTATTTTTTATCATTAAA
>NW_025401041.1:7915406-7929131 GCF_015345945.1 Tribolium madens | reverse complement strand
AAATTTAAATTTAAAAATATAGTCCTTATTTTTTATCATTAAAACGATTTATTTTTGTTGTAAAATGAAGAATTAAATTTAAATTCATCATTTCTGCGTTCATTTGTACAATTGTCTCATTATTGTTAATTTGTTGGTAACAGTAATTTTTTATTTCCAACTGAGAACACTTTTCAATGCAAAAGTTTGCGATTTTGTTACTAAACGAGAAAAAGGTATACATTTTTCAAAGTT
Organism: Tribolium madens; assembly: GCF_015345945.1. NCBI lineage: Eukaryota > Metazoa > Arthropoda > Insecta > Coleoptera > Tenebrionidae > Tribolium > Tribolium madens. The sequence continues at coordinate 7,928,897 of NW_025401041.1, read as the reverse complement.
AATTGAGGAAACAAATTTAAATTTATGTATCATTTTTGAGTAATTTTTTTGGAATTTTGAGAAAAACATTGAGGAATTGATGGCCATTTTAGGTGAGTTGACAAAAAATCGTTTTTTTTTTATTCAGAAAAGCATGTGTTGTCGTGCTTTTTCATTTACCTGATTTATAGCTTTTCATATATCAGAAAAAAAAACCATTCGCAATTTTTTATGTTTCATATTTATTTTTTCATCAAACAAATTGAAATGTTATGCATGACAAGGTTTTTCATGCAAATTACAAACCAAATCGTACTTTTAATTAATAACAAAAAGAATGGGCGGAATTTGAGTTTTTAATTATTCTATAAACTGAAAATTTTCACAAAATTTAACAAAATAAAATAAAAAGTAAAAATTTGGAATTGCAAAATCACTTTTTTCCAGGTCAGTGAGGGAAACAAATTTAAATTTAAAAGTATAGTCCTTATTTTTATCATTAAAACGATTTATTTTTGTTGTAAAATGAAGAATTAAATTTAAATTCCTGATTTCTGCGTTCATTTGTACAAATTGTCTAATTATTGTTAATTTGTTGGTAACAGTAATTTTTTATTTCCAACTGAGAACACTTTTCAATGCAAAAGTTTGCTAAACGAGAAAAAGGTACACATTTTTCAAAGTCAATTGAGGAAACAAATTTAAATTTATGTATCATTTTTGAATAATTTTTTTGTAATTTTGAGAAAAAAATTGAGGAATTGATGGCCATTTTAGGTGAGTTTTTTTATTCAGAAAGGGATTTGTTGTCGTGCTTTTTCATTGACCTGATTCATATATCAGGAAAAAAGACCAATCGCAATTTTTTTATATATTTATTTTTTCATCAAACAAATTGAAATTTAATGCATGACAAAATTTTTCATGCAAATTACAAACCAAATCGTGCGTTTTAATTAATAACAAAAACAATGTGCGGAATTTGAGTTTTTAATTATTCTATAAACTGAAAATTTGCATTGTTTTTCACCAAATGTTTATTTAGTTTGTGCTATTATTATGATTAGTAAACATGTTTTTGAGAAAAAAATTTAATTAAAAGTTTGACAGATTTGTTTAGGCAGAAGGTAAATATTGTTACATCCCACGTCTAAAACAGCTTCAACACAACCTCAGGCTAAGTTTAAATGTCACATAAAGTCAATATGATCCATATATAATGTTAAAAAAATTCATAACTCGCAAATTATCGTTTTTTTTTTACTTAATTACTCTCAGAAAACTTCTTATGTTTACTATTTTTATATAAAAAGTTCATTAACTTGCAACTCAAATTTATCGAGAAAATATGTAAAAGCATCATAACTCTTAAAATATTCAAAATTCCATAGTTTTCTACACGTCAATCAACTTACCGGAACATTTTAAATATGCATAGTTCAAAACATTCAAACTTTGGTCCTTAGTTTCTAACTAAACTTAATAAAACTTAATAAAATACAAATTTTACTTGATATTTTACGATAAAAAACTCATGCTTTTATGTTTATGCTCTGTTTTTGCTTTTTTATTTTTGTGTTTTTTAGATTCCTTCAAGTGCATCTCAATCAGTTTTGAAGTTTTAAACCTTTAGATTTTTGACAAAACTATGGAATTATTAGCATTAACTCTTTATGTTTAGTACCGTTGAAAAGCACATTTAATTTTCTATCCTATGAAAAAAAGGTGATTGTTCTACGATCAATAGTTATTGAAAAAATTGCTGATAAGGTAAAACATACATAAAATATAATTATGACTATAACTCCTAAACAACAGCAAATTTTGCATGTAACACTTGAAATTTTCCAAAGATTTAACAAAATATAGGTATATAAAAAATAAAAATTTGAAATTCCCAATGAGGGAAACAAATCTAAATTTAAAAATATTTTCCTTATTTTGTAAATAAATTCTAAAACGAATTATTTTTATTGCAAAATGAATTAAATTGCGTTCATTTGTACAAATTGTCTAAACATTGTTAATTTGTTGGTAACAGTAATTTTATTGCCAACTAAGAACACTTTTCAATGCAAAAGATTGGGATTTTGTTACTAAACGGGAAAAAGGTATGAATTTTTCAAAGCCAATTGAGGAAACAAATTTAAGTTTATCATTTTTTTTTTAATTTCGAGAAAAAAATTGACGAAATAGTCTCTTATCAAACGTTAATTTTTCGTAGCTAATTGGGAAAGTCAATTTAAATTGCGTCTTTTTCAAAGCAAATTCGAATAGAATTAAAACAGTTTTTTATAGCCAATCAGTGAGGTTTTTGCAAAATCTTGAATTTGATTGGTTGGACACTTTCCTTAATTTATTACAAGGGCCAATAATAATCATTTCGCATTCACGTCATTACCACTGTCGTGAGGACAAACCGGTTTTTCTTTCTTATTGGCCAAAATCCGACAAAAACCTAGCAACGATAAGTAACTCCACCCATTTAAAAAATCGTGAATAATTATTGAATTCTGAATCGAATTTTTACAACAAATCAGCGTTTAGTGTAAGTTATCTTTCTTTAATTGGATCTAATTTTGCAAAATGGGTGGAGCGAACCACAGAGCCAATATAAATCATGCAAGGTTCGATTATTAGACCAATAAAAAGTAATAGATTATTCAATGCGTTAAAGTTGAAAAAATATATAATTACGACTATAATTTCTAAACTATAGCGAATTTTGCATTTAACAAATAAAATTTTCACAAAATTTAAGAAAATAAATATGAAAAGTAAAGATTTGAAATTGCAAAATTGGTTTTTTCAAAGTCAATGAGGGAAACAAATTCAAATTTAAACATATTGTTCTTATTTTTTATCACTAAAACGATTTATTGCTGTTACAAAGTGAAGAATTAAATTAAACTCATCATTTGTGCGTTTATTTGTACAAATTTTCTAAATATTGTTAATTTGTTGGTAAAAGTAATTGTTTATTGCCCACCACAATGCAAAAAGTATGCAATTTTGTTACTAGACGGAAAAAAAGATATGAATTTTTCAAAGCCAATTGAGGAAACAAATTTAAATTTATGTATCATTTTTAAGTTTTCTTTTTTTGGAATTTTGAGAAAAAAATTGACGAAATAGTCAATTTTTCGTGGCTAATTTGGAAAATCAATTTAAATTGTGTTATTTTCAAAGCAAATTCGAATAAAATTAAAACAGTTTTTTTTTATAGCCAATCAGTGAGGTTTTTGCAAAATCTTGAATTTGATTGGTTGGACACTTTTCTTAATTTATTACAAGGGCCAATAATAATCATTTCGCATTCACGTCATTACCACTGTCGTGAGGACAAACCGGTTTTTCTTTCTTATTGGCCAAAATCCGACCAAAACCTAGCAACGATAAGTAACTCCACCCATTAAAAAAATCCTGGATAATTATTGAATTCTGAATCGAAGTTTTACAACAAATCAGCGTTTAGTGTGAGTTATCTTACTTTAATTGGATCTAATTTTGCACAATGGGTGGAGCCAACCCCAGAGCCAATATAAATCATGCACTTTCGATTATTAGACCAATAAAAAGTAAAAAATTATTCAATGCATTAAAGTTGAGTGTCATTGGTCGATCCTTAGCCAATCAATTGCGACTTTTAAAATCAACCAATCAGAACAAGTCTTAGATTTTTCGACAAGAAAAAGTAAAACAATTAAAATCTTTGTTTCTTTGAAAAATAATTATTTGAAGAATAAATCTTAATTATTTTTTTTTACTGTCAAAATTTGACATTCTCGATTGTTGTCCATTTTCAATAATGTTATAATAAATAGTTATCGAAAAAAATAAATAAAAAAAGTAAACTTGTTGATGGAAATTGTGAGAATGATTAAATTTTAAATGAGTTTTTCTTAGAAACCATAGACTTGAGTGCAAAAAATTAATTAAACCGTGATTTCCATCGACTTTCAAGCCTCGTTGAAGTTAATTAGTAGCGCTTCCGGTTATGTGGGATCAGGATTTGAACCGGAAATAACAACACACTAGATTACAAGCAAACTTTGCGACTCATGCTTGTACAAATATTGTATTTGGTTTATTAGTTGTTATGACTTGTGTTATTTTTCAGGCAAATATGATATTTTCGGGGAAAACCCGTGTTTACATCCCACATTGGGAAAATCGAGCTGTAACGTTCGGGCTTTGACGTACTGTGATTTACATAAGATACATAGAGATGATCTCCTAGACGTGCTAGAACTCTACCCGGAGTTTTATAACCAATTTATGAATAACTTAGAAATTACGTTTAATTTAAGGGATGTAAGTATCAAAAATTACGCGTTTTTCCCCCTACTAAAATGTGATTTAGGAGGAGCAAGCCGGTGTCATCCCTCGTCGCTCTTTCTACCCCAAAAATCACCCCAAAGAAAGTCGTTTTTTCCGCGGAGTTAACTCAAATGGCGTTTCAAGTCGGGGAAACTCAATGACCGGACGACAAGACTCCCAATACAGCGACGAGTCCGAATCAGGTAAAAAAAAAAACTAGAAAAAAAAAGTATGCAACTCGGGTGTTTTCCAGGACATGGAATTCTAGAATTCACCACTGAAAAAGCCGGTCAAGATGTGACACCAATTAATTTGGATTTCGGCGAAGAGAAGAAAAGATCGTCCACTTTAAACTCAATTACAGGTAATTAATTTCCATTAATTAAACTAATTAATAAATTAATCCGAAAATTAAATTGGTTCTTTTGACAGTTTTGATGTGCTCTCCCCTTTTTGCTCGTTATTTCGGAACGAACCTTGTATTAATTTTTATTTTATTTTATTAATGACACAGTTTAAACGATTTCATAGCCAACTGTGTCAGTAATAAAAGGAATTTTATTGCATATTGACCGTGTTTAGGCATGCTATCACAGCTCAAAAGAAGTATACCCGATCTAAGGTTACACAAAACGCATCAACCGCTCATAGGTAAGATATCTGTTTATGAAATACACTCTACACTGTTTTATACCGGGTGTAATTGAAATACGACATTGAAACGTTGCTTTGAAGCTTTGAATTTAATTGAAAAGTGAATAGGCGGATGTGAAATCCGCTTATTTGCTTAAATGAGGGATTATTTCAACAAAAACGAAAAAACACGGATTACCTACAGTGTTTTTTTTCTGCGTGTACAATGTGCAAAAAACGTATTAAATTAATGTAATGTAATAATCTAATTCAGTTTCATGAAGTTTTAAGAATTTTTTCAAACTTGGAAGGTCTGAGTCATTGCCGACCCATAAAAGTTTGTCGCATCAAAACTAGATATAATAACTTTTTGTCTTGTTTATCTTAGGTTTTCAATCTTTGTCACAATTTGGCAATTGACAATTATTTTGATATTTTTTTCTCAATTTTAGTAAATAAACGAGAAAAAAACGGATTACAATTTTTGCTTCACAATGTTCAAAAAACGTATTAAATTAATGTGATTTAAAATTGCTACTGAAAAAGTTTAGTTTCGCAGAATTTAAAAAAAATGACTCGGAGAGCAATAAAATAAAGTTTCAGTGTTGTTTAACTTAAATTTTTAGGTTTTTGTCACGATTTGGTAATCAACAAAAATTATTTAGATACTTTTTTCCTCAAATTCTAGAAAAACGGGAGACTTGGAAAGGAAATTTCCGGTTACTTTAACAAAAACGAGAAAACCACGGATTTCATTTTTTTCTGTTAGTACAATGTATAAAAAACGTATAAAATTAATGTAATGTAACAGTGTAATTAAAAAAATCAGTTTTATGAAGTTTTAAGAATTTTTTCAAAGTTGGAAGGACTGAGTCATTGCCGACCCATAAAAATTCGTTGTGTCAAATGTAGATATAACTTCGATATGAATTAGCTTTTTAAGTTTTTATCACGATTTGGCAATTGGATCGAATTATCTTGATACTTTTTTTTACAAATTCTAGTAAAATGAGAGAATTGGAGGGTAAGTTTCGGAACGACTAAATCATTGCCGACTCATAAAAATTTGTCCTGTTAAAACTTGATGTAATGAAATTAAGATTTAGTGTTGTTTAACTTAGATTTTTAGGTTCTTGTCGCAATTTAGTGATCAACAAAAATTATTTTGATACGTTTTTATTCTCCAAATTTTAGTAAAAGGAAGAATCGGATTACTTTTTTCTGTTAGTACAATGTACAATAAATGTATAAAATTAATGTGACGTAATAATGTAATTAAAAAAATAGTTTTATAGAGTTTTAAGAATTTTTTCAAAGGCGGAAAAACTGAGTCATTGCCGACCCTTAAAAATTCGTCACATCAAAACTAGATATAATGAGTTTTAGTGTTGTTTGACTTAGATTTTTAAGTTTTTATCACAATTTGGCAATTGATCAGAATTATTTTGACACTTTTTTCACGAGAGAATCGGAGAAGTATCGGATTTTTTTAACAAAAACGAGAAAACACAAATTACAATTTTTTTTCTGTAAGTGCAATGTATAAAAAATGCACTAAATTTTGAAATGTAATAATGTAATAGAAAAAATTCAGTTTCATAAAGTTTTAAAAATTTTTTCAAGAAATTTGTCGCATCAAAACTACATATAATAAGTTTTAGTCTTAGATTTTTAGATTTTAATCATGATTTGGCTATTGACAAAAATATTTTGATATTTTTTTTTCCAAATTAAAGTAAAACAAGAGCAAGTATTGGATTATTTTAACAAAAATGAGAAAAAACACAAATTACATTTTTTTTCTCTTACTACAATATACACAAAACGTCTTATATTAATGTGATGTAATAACGTAACTAGTTGTTATTGAAAAAGTTCAGTTTCACAAAGTTTTAAAAATTTGTGTAGTCGCAAAGACTAAAACGTTGCTGACCCATAATTGGCAAGAAATATTTTGATACTTTTTTGTTCAAATTCTAGTAAAACGAGAAAATCGGAAGGCAAGTATCGGATTTTTTTAACAAAAACAAGGAAACACAAATTACATTTTTTTCTGTTAGAACAATGTATAAAAACGTATAAAATTATTGAGATGTAATAATGTAATTGAAAAAATTCAGTTTCATAAAGTTTTAAAGTCGAAAAGACTGAGTCATTCCCGACCCATAAAGGTTTGTCGCATCAAAACTAGATATAATAAGTTTTTGTCGTAGATTTTTAGATTTTGGTCACGATTTAGCAATTGATAGTAATTATTTTGCTACGTTTTTTTCCCAAATTTTAGTAAAACGGGAGTAAGTATTAAATCATTTTAATAATGTAATTAATTGTTATTGAAAAAGTTTAGTTTCACAAAATTTTAAGAATTTTTTTATTCAAAAAGTCTGAGACATTGCCGACTCATAGAAATTAGTCGCATCAAAACTAGATATAATCAGTTTTAGTGTTGTTTATCTTAGATTTTTAGATCTGTCACAATTTGGCAATTGATAAAAATGATATTTTGTTACTTTTTCCCCAAATTCTAGTAAAACAGAAGAATCGGATGGCAAGTATCTTAAAATTGTGTCTGAAATTTCAAAATTTTAGGTTACAATTTAGACCAAATAGTTATTAGTTAGACCAGTTGGCGTAGTAAACGTATTTCAAGTGCATTCGGTACTCTTTTGTTTCTCCCAACCCACTCGATTCATTTAGTGTAAATTTCCTCATCGTTGCTCTCGCACCTCTCTCTTCTATATATGTATGTATTTCGCCTTGGTTGCATGCGCATGTTGCCCCCTTTGGTGCCCCCATGTAACCTTTCATGTCTTGCAGCCCAATCGACGCCCCCTTCCAGCCACCGTATCCGCACCATCCGTCGCCAATCCTCCGTGGGGACCTATCAGGACTCCGCCCAGCAACAGCCCCCGCCCCAGGTGCCCATCTCTAGCAGCACCAGTTATTACACCAACAGCCCCTCTTCGCCCCACCATGAAGCCCCCCAACATTCCACACCAAGCCCACTCGAAAACATCCATTCGAAATTGGATCAGTTGACGAGGAGGATCCAACAGCTGGAGGAGAGTCTCGCGGGGGATGTTAAGACTATTCTGGGGCTGTTGCAAAGGGGGCACGAAGTGCCCGAGTATGAAAATCTAGATCCTAGTAGAATTAGGTACACGTTTCAAAGGTCGGTGAGTGAACCTAAACCGATCTCGAAATGTCAACAGCATTCCCAAGTACTACATAGGTGAGGCACATAGTCAACAAGAGTTGCATACTAATTTTTCTCCAGGTTTGCTTCGTTTAATAAAGCTTTTGATTTTGATAAGTTTCAAGACCCATCATGGACTGATGTGTTTGTAAGCAAGGAGAAAGATAGTAAAGAAGACAAGACAGCCCCAATCGCCAAATTAGAGTCACTCGACGAGCTTGATTTGGTAAAAAAACACAAATTACGGGTTTTTGTTCAATTATTGTTCCAGGAATCGCCATTGGGGAGTCCGAAAAAACCCAAAAAGTAGCACTTTTGTTGTTGAAACCAGTGAGATTTGTAATAATTAAGACCCGAATTTGGAAAATTCGACATTTTAGTGAAATAATAGATACTTTCAGCTTACAATTGAGAAATTTCCATTTTCGTGCTCGACTGGCGCTGCGTCCAGGACTTATCACTTTAAAAACTTGTGTTACATATCGTTTTTTGCTCTTGTAGGTGCATATCTTGCCTCGGCAATTGCCTTATTTCTCGTAGCAATTCATTTAGCAATAAGTTGCGTCCGTTTGTCGCAGTGCCAGTCCTCGAGCTAAATATCCGTCGCAAAATCTACGATAAGGTTGATCTTTTTGTAAAAAAGGTGGTTAAATGAAAGACAATTTCAAATATTTCCCTAATTGTTTGTTGAAATTATTTGTTACGCTTGTTTTTCGCATCAAATCGCTTTTATGAAATTTTGTAAGCACAAATTATATGTTTATACACAATTTTATCATATTTTTAATAATATTATGTAAGACAAAATCATTACTCGTCACATGCCCCTGAATAAAGGCATTCGAAGTAAAGTGGTTTTCTGTATTTCCGGTTCGCCTCCCGGCTAACTTTCCTTCCATTCCTCTCATTACACTTAGTTGACATTTAAAAGCGCCATCTTGTAATTCAAAGTGTTACTTTAGCAAACCGTAAAATTTAAGGTTATATAAGTAAGTTACATATAAAATAGCCCCAAAATTCTCAAATTTTTATCTATTTACTTACATAAGGCATTTCACGCTCTTTTAAGGCCACCAATTTTACATAATTATCATTGATAAAAATTTTACAAAATGTGATTTTTGTTTTCAAGGGTTTGCATCACGGCTAAGTTTTTTTATGATTATAAATTTATAAACTTTTATTATAATATACTACTTTGCTCCGTTTCGACAAAAATAAAAAACACTTTGCTTGCTGCACTGTTATTAATTAACAATAATTAATTACAATTACTACAAAAAAAGACAATTGCCAATTGGGGTTTTATTTCTAAAAATAACACATCCTAAACTAAATAAAGCAAATTTTCTTGTTAGTTTAGAAAAAAATCTCTGTTTTTGCGAGTTTTTTGCTTGAAAACACTTTTTGAATTTTGCAATTTTTGGCTTAGTTTAACTAAAGTTTTCTAGATTTTATGAGTAAAGTTAGCGAACTTGAAATTACTTTTTATAGAAAACATTTTATTTTAGACCTACAAATTTACTAATTTTAGAGGGGAACTTCATCAGAGGCGGCAGTGTATTTTTATATTTTATGGTTAAGGAGAGAATTTTTTTTTTTTTAATGAACCAAAAATACGCAAAATCGGGCCACGAACGGGTCTAGAAAAGGAAATAATTTCCTGAAAATTTTGGCTAAATCGGATTAAAATTGAGAGGTGCCAAAAAAAAGGGAAAAATTCCAATCGTAGTAGAAATTTTTTCTGAAATTTTAACACAATGGCAATTACGGGTTCATAATCTACTAAAAAAAGACTTTCAATTCCCTCTAAAACCAGAGTATTCGGTTTTTTATTTTTTGGAATATTATAACTCAATTTTTTTACACTTCCTCGTTTTGTCAGTTGTTTACTGTAAAATTTTAATTGTTTAATAATTCATTTAACAGTTTTTTATTGCCTGAAATTAAATAATAACGTTTGTACAGGTAGGCAACACAAAATGCAAGATTAACTTTTATTAGATGCAAAATAAATTTTAAAATTTAATAGAATTAAAATAGAAAATTGTTTAGTGTTTTTTCAGATGAAATGTCCTTGAATTTTATTTTTCCGAAAGTTTATAACTCGATTTCTAAATTTACTATGACGTGTACAATTGGTTGCCTACCTAAGAAAACATGTTTTGGTTGTTAAATAAAGAATTAAAAAAGAAATTGACTAAAATTGTAAAAAAAAACAAAAATAACACAGTTGCAGTTGTGATTTTGCAATTTTTGCTTTTGTTTTTATAAATTTTTTAAAATTTATTAATAAAAAATGCTCTTTTTTACAATTTTCTTCTTTTGATTTTTTTTTAAATTACCACTCAATTTTCAGGTGAAATATGCTCTAATATTTTATTGAAATAAGCAATAAAAGATATTTCAAACTAAATTTATCGATTTTTCAGAATTGACTTAATTTTGTTTTATTTTGACAAAAATCCTATTTTGTAAATTTTTCTCTGAAAATCGCTTTTTAAACCTAATTTTGCTTTGTTTTATTTTTAATGTAGTTTTCAGCAAAAAAAATTTCGAATTTACAGAAGAAAATAATAAAAATAATGCATTTCCATTTATGATCTTGTAATTTTTTTTATATATCTTTTTTTTAATTTAGGTAGTAAATTTCTCACTAAAAAATGCTCTGATTAATCAAAAAACACATTGCAAATTTAAATTATAAATTTTTCAGCAATGTTTATGCTAAATCTATCAAATTTTATAATTTATTACTGAAAAACGTTCTAAATCTTTTAAATTTAGCACAAAAAAGAGTTTTAAACTTAAATTAGTTTTGTTATTAAAAAATAAATTAAATTGTGTAAATTTTTCCTAAAAATCGCTATAAATCATATTTTAGACCAAAATTTGCTTTGTTTTGAAAAATTCTATATAATATTGTAATTGTTCAGCAAAAAGAACACTTCAGATTTATTGAAAAAAGCACAAATAACGCATTTTCAGTTATGGTTTTTACAATTCCCTCTTTGTTTTGCTAATTTTTTTTGGATTTACCAAGTTTTTTTGTGAAAAACGTTTTAAGAAGACAAAAACCGTATTTCAAAACTAATTTACAAATTTTTTAACATTGTTTTTGTAAAATGTATAAAATTTGAGTAATTATTCCCTGAAAAACGCTCTTAATTTCCCAGAGAGCAATTTGTTACAGACTCATTTGGCGATTTTTAACTTATTGTTTTAAAAAAAATTCTTAAACTTTTTTGAGTTGTTCAATAAAAAACGATCTAATTTATAAAATAAGCAAAAATATTGCATTTTATCGTTGATTTTATTAAAAATTGTGACTTAATTGAATGATTTTTTGCTTTGTTTTTGTAAAATATTTATTTTTTGATAAGAAAATGCTTTAAATTGATCTAAAAAGCGAAAATAATGCATTTAATTTAGGAAAATGTTTGCTTTTTTGGTAAAATTGTATGCGTTTATTGACTTTTTAATGTAAAACATTCTAAATCTATCAAAATAAAACATTTAACAATTTTTTTCTGTATTTTAACCAAAATAAACAAAAATAACCCAACATTATGATTATTAGAATTTTTTCGAATTTATTTACGAAGAATAAATATTTGCCCACACTTTTAATTCCACAAATGGCGTAAAACTCCACTAATTCACTCAGTTTTAATCAAATAATCGTCGAAATGAGTGAGCAGTTGCTAGAACTGGTCTTAAACACACTGAAAATTGTCGGAATTGGGCCCAAAAGTCGCAAAATCTACTCATTTGTGTTCCTCACAATCTTGACCATTTTGGTCATTTTCGCAAGCATCGATCGGCCCTACCTCAAATCGTACACTCACATCAAGGTTGTCGTGAGTGTTTTAATGGATTTCATAGCTTATTTTTTCAATTTTTACACGATTTTGTTTCATCGAGAAACTGATTTTTTCAAAATGTTTTCAAATGAGCCAAAGTTCGAATTTCGACATTATTGTGTTTTTCTAATTGTGAATGTGGTTTTTTGGGTGATTGTCCTCATGTCGAATTACGCTTTCACGCGAATTATCATCCTGAAATCGATTGTGGAAATTGTGATAATTGACGTTGAAATTTACAGTCAATTTTTATTCGGATTTATGATTTTCCTAATTTTGGACATTATCAAGTCAAAATATCGGAAAATGAACCAAATTTTGCGAAATTACCGACAAATCACCTCCGATGAATTTGTTTTTCTTGTTACAAAAATTGAAAGTTTCAGTTTTCAGCTGAAAAATTCCGTTGACGAATTTAATGATATTTTTGGGGTTCCCCTACTTTTGATAATTTCTTATTCGACTCTCCATTTTGTCAATTACATTGACGATTTGTTTTTCTTCCGGTTTGAAAAGTCCAAATTTCAGTTTCTTATCTCAAACATATCACAAGTTTCGTTGATTTTCATCACTAATTATACTCTAATTATAATGTGTGATTGTGTGGGGAAAGAGGCTTCAAATTTGCTTAAAATCGCCCAAAAAGTGAAAACAAGTCAAGGGAATAAATTCGTTTTGGATTGTTTGGTTTTGAATTTTCCGAAATTTTCAGCGGGGGGATTTTTTCAGATCAAAAAATCGACTATTTTCAGCGTTTTAAACACTGTTAGCACGCTACTGATTGTTATGGTGCAATTTGATAAGGATAAGTGATTGGGATATGCTCGAAATCAGACCAATTTTTCTTCGTTTTGAAGTATTTCGAACTTAAATCTGTCGAAAGAAAATAAAACACAATTTAGACTTAATTTTGCTTTGTTTGTGGAAAAAAAACAAAAATAACGCATTTCCAGTTTTGATAATGCAATTTTCATCTTTGTTTTAGTAATTTTTTGTGAATTTAGTAAGTTTCTTGCTGAAAAATGCTCTGATTCTATTAAAATAAGCAAAAATTTTTTCAAGTTTAAATTACCAATTTTTGAACATTGGTTATGCAAAATCTCTCAATTTTTTTCCGTTTTTGCTAAAAAATAGTCTAAATTTATTAAATTTAGCAAAAAAATGACTTAATTTTGCTTCATTTTGAAAAAAAAAATATGTTCAAATTTTTAGCAAAAAACACTTCAAATTTATTAAAAATAGCACAAATAAAGCATATACAATTATGATTTTGCAATTTTCGTCTTTGTTTTTGTGATTTTTTGTAAATTTAGTAAGTTGCTCGCTGCAAAATGCTCTGATTCTATTAAAATAAGCAAAAAAAACGTATTTCAAACTTAATTTACCACTTAATTTACCACTTCAAATCTTACATTTTTTTTTTATTTTTAGCTAAAAAATATTCTAAATTTATTAAATTAAGCAAAAAAATTATATAATTTTGCTTTATTTTGAAAAAAT
>NW_025401041.1:7890846-7914528 GCF_015345945.1 Tribolium madens | reverse complement strand
AAAAAAAAAACACAATTAACGTATTTCCACTTATGTATTTGCAATTTTCATGTTTATTTTGGTAAATTTTGTTAAATTTACTATGTTTCTTGGAAAAAAAAGCTTTAATTTAATTAAAACAAGCAAAAAAACCGTATTTCAAACATAATTTAAAGATTTTTCAGCATTGTTTTTGCAAAATCTATCAAATTTTATAATTTTGTTGCTGAAAAATTTTCTAAAAATATTTAATTAAGCAAAAATTATATGTTGTAGACTAAAATTAGCTTTGTTATAATAAAATCTATTAAATTTTGTAAATTTGTCTCTGAGAGTTTTGACAAAAAGTACCAAATTTTGCAACTTTCTTGCTGAAAAAAGCTCTCAATTTCATAGAAACTAATTTTTTACATATTTGTGACCTAATTTACCAATTTTCTGTTTTGTTTTTTCGTGATTAAAAATTATGCATTTTAAGCAGTTTTTAACATTGTTTTATTAAAATTAAATTTGGTATTTTAACATTTTGATACTGTTACATCACAGTTTGATAAAGATAAGCGTGATTTTGGCCTGACATACTGACCCCTGACCCAAAAACCTCAAACTTGCTAATAATTTAGTTTCAAATAACCATCAACAACATAGTGAGTGATGATTTTAATTGTTTTAATATTATTTGTTTCTGGGGGTTTCACCCTCGAGTGTAACACAATCAACCACCGCCAAAAATTCAAAACCGAAATTATTTTGGCACAACATTTTTGCAAAAATGTCCCTTCGAATTTGGTCATCGACAGTTTGTATTTCGTGAAAACGACTTATCCACAAGAAGTCATAATAACCGACTCTGAAATACCAACAATCTCCAATTATTCGTCTCTTCTCAACATGAAATTTGTGCAGAAGTTGGCGCTGAAAGGATTAGGGATTAAAAATATAATCCCTGGGGCGTTTCGCAACATGAACAATTTGCGAGAATTGGATTTGGGTTTCAACCAAATTAGGGAATTGTCCGAAGATGTTTTTCAGGGATTAGAAAGCTTGGAAACGCTGAATTTAGAAGGGAATCAGCTCAGGGATGATTTGGAGAAGAAGAGAAAGTTTTTACCAAACTTGAAAAATGTGAACTTGAGTGATAATCCGATCGAATCGGACAAATAGTTGTGTTTTATTTATTTCTAGTGTATTTTTTAGTTTGTAATAAATTTTCAGGGAAATTATGGCCGGTTTTTGTCGTTTTAATCTACACGAGTTGTGTATTTTTTTTTGAAAATTTTATAAACAGTCTATTACAAATTTAGATTGAATTTGCTTTTCTGTGACAGAAACTTTAAATTTTTGGGTTTTTTGCTAAAAGTTGTACAAGATTAAAAAAATACTGCATTTTAGACGTGATTATTTAAAAAATTACATATTTGTAAGCTATTTTAACAATTTTTTGCTTTATTTTAGTACAAAGTTTGAAAAAAAAAATTTTTGGGTGAAAAAAAATAATAATGCATTTTTTTGCAATTATTTATCTTATCTATTGTGTATAGCAAAATATTCTAAATTTAATACGATTTTTGTTTAAAACCGCTCTAAGTCTACTAAAATAAATAAAAACAAGACATTTTAGGTCTATTTTTGGTCCCTTTTGTCAATTTTTTTAACATGTTGGATTTTTTAGCAAAAAACATAGAAAAATCAAAAGCAACACATTTTCTGTTGTTAATGGTTTTGGTAATTTTTTAATTTCTTAAGTTTCTCTTTAATTAGCTAATTTTTTTATTTTATTTCTTTATTATTATCTATGTGTTATTATCATTCAAGGTTTTTTATAATATAAATCTTTGATACTTACATTTTATACATTTTTGAGATTTTATTAGTTTTTGTAAATTCAAACATTGTAAATTAACAAAAAATTAAAATTCAACGTAAGAATAATAAAGAAAACTACACAAATACTGCTAAATAAAAAAATTAAAAAATACTGTGACTTATTTTTTTACATTTTTATTTTTTTTCCGCTTCTCCTTGTTCTTCAATTTTTTTCTTGCATTATTCTAATTTTAGTGTTACAATTTATTTACACGTATTAAATTTTTCTAATTTTTTTAAGTATACTAAGATATAATTCAGTCTCCCTTTGCACTCTTCCTATCCGTTTATTTTATTCTTTCTTCTAGAATACATGTTTTTTTGTTTTTATTTTTTCTTATGTAAATTTGTTTTAGAGTGTAGTAATAGTTATTTATGTATCAAAGCACTAAAACCTTATTATTTTTCACACATGAGCAGGCCTGTAGTTAGAAACAATTTTTATGTAAGGGGGCCCAAAATTTTTAGTGGGGCTAAAAGTTTCGTAGTTTTTTCAAAAAAATTCCTCGAGCAGGTCAAAATTATTTTTTTAAATGCTATATTTTGACATTATAGTGACATTTATGATGTCATTCGTTTTTGAGTTGTTACGTCATTTTTATTTTTTTTAAATAACAACAGACATTTTTGTGCACTGTTTTAAATAGCACAGATCTTAATAAAAAAATTATATTAAAGTTTAAAAAAAATAAATTTAAAAAAATTTAAAAAATATTAACAGTTAAACACAAAATGCTTTATCTTTTTGTGATTACTTTATTTTATAAGGGGCAATTGTTTTTTGTATATTTATTTAAATAATTAGGATAAAAACACTTGTTGGGTTTTTTAGTAAAAAACAGAAAAAATCAAAAGTAACACATTTTCTGTTATAATTTTGCAATTTTCACTTTGGTTTTAGTAATTTTTAATTCATTAAATTTCTCTGTGAAAAAAAGCGTATTTCAAATTTAATTAAGATTTTCAGCTATGTTTTTACAAAATTGTTAAATTTCATAAGTTTTTTTTTGAAAAATTGTCTAAAATTATCTAATTTAAACTCTGAAATACCAAGAATCTCCAATTATTCGTCTACTCAACATAAAATTTGTGCAAAAGTTGGTGCTGAAAGGATTAGGGATTAAAAATATAATCCCTGGGGCGTTTTGCAACATGAACAATTTGCGAGAATTGGATTTGAGTTTCAATTAAATTAAGGAATTGTCCGAAAATGTTTTTCAGGGATTATAAAGTTTGGAAACGCTGAATTTGGAAGGGAATCAGCTCAGGGATGATTTGGAAAAGATGAGAAAGATTTTTACCAAACATAAAAAATGTGAACTTGAGTGATAATCCAATCGAAACGGACAAAAAGTTGCGTTTTATTTATTTCTAGTGTTGCATGCAATGGATTTAGAAGTGCTGGAAGTGTATTTTTCAGTTTGTAATAAATTTTCAGGGAAATTGTGGCCCATGTTTGTCGTTTTAATCTACACGAGTTGTGTTTTTTACTCAATCAAAAGTCGGGATTTTTACCAAGATTCTCGAACAATTGCTCGACTTGTCTACTTTTCAACTGACTTTTCGTATTTTATTTGCAATGTTTATCAAGTCTTGGCTTTCAATTTCTGGAAGAGGAACAACTGGTGTAATTTTTTAGCAAATTTGCGACTAGGGAAGGGCCGAAAAATTCGTAAAAATCGCATTTATTTTGTGTTTTTTCTCGTAAATTTCTTTTTTGTTTCAACTATCATTTATTCGGTTTATTTTTGGTCACAAAAATTTAACAATTTTTGGGACCGCTATTCATTGAGTTTGGTTGAAAATTATTGTCAATTTTTGTACAATTGTTTCCACTCTACTTTATTATTAATAATCTTGTCACGTTATAAATTACTGAAATTGCAATTGTTGAAAAATCGATACAAAACAGTCGCTCGTGAAATGACGATTCAGAAAATCACTTTGGATTTGTTTAACCGAACTTTCGGTTTATCAATTCTTCTAATTCTTGTGTTGGTAATAACGCAATCACTGCAAGATTTAAGTGACATTTTCTTCTACAAAGATAAGGCCCAACTTGCGTTGATTGCATTTTTAGTCCAATTGTCGCAATTAATACCAGCCTTGTTTGTGATTTATTTGTGTGGTCGTGTGATGGAAGAACAGAAAAAAATTGCTTTGGTTACTTATGAAATGAAGTGGAGTTTTGAACGTGATAAGAAGAAGTTGGGGGATTTTGTCGATTTGATAAGAAAAACTGAAGTCAAATTAACCGCAGCGGGTTTTTTTATTTTGAATAAATCGACAATTTTAACAGTTTTGAATACAATTGTCGCGTTTTTGATTGTTTTGACACAGTTTCAATAAATAATAACAAATTATTTTTGAGTTTTATTTTTTTATTTCTTTTTTGCATTAAATTGGACCACAACGATTAGATAAGTGGTGACACAACCCAACATTTTGGAAATCACACTTTTGTCAATTTMGAAAAAAACTGCTGAAAATTCTGGAAAATGATTCAGACTTGTTTTAATGAAAAAACTGATTTCTTTTCGTTTCTTATTTTCAAGTTGTCGTCTCAAATTACAAGTCTTGAGCACTACTTTTCGGGCATTTTGACACACTTGATGACAATACGAGATTGACAATAAYGTGGGAATCTGMAAACACAATCAAAAAAATTCCAAATTTTTGACTTACCAAAGTTTGCAAAATTGTGARTAAATTCGCAACGACAATACCGAAATATTGTTGTCTGGTGTAACCATAACTGTTTTTAAAAATATCGTCCAAAAATTCGACCACAGTTAAACCACAAGTCATTACAAGACAAACAAATCCAAAACCAAAAATCTGGTTAAAAATTAAAACACAATCATTAAGTGAAACAATCCGATTTTGGATTTTTTGCAAGTTGGAGTTTTTGATTTTTTGACTCAATTCGTGGTACTCGTCGCTTATTATTTTCGCCAAAATTATTATAAGACAAGTGATGTAAAATTGATAATAAAGTAGTACCACATCGATGAAGTACTGTTTTAAAAAAATTATTCCTTCCAAATTCATCCAGAGCAAAATCGAGCACCAATCAAGTACCACAAACACAATTTGGGCTAGTACAAACCGAAAAGTGTATTTTTTACCATGATTTTCTACCATTGCCCATAAAATAACCCACTGGTTTTTTTTCCAAAACMCACCATCAAGGATTAAGACAACAGCAAAGAAATACATCACAGTTTCGAGCAAAATGTTATTGAGAAGTTTGARTGYGGTAAAATTTTMATAATAAGAAAGTCGAAAATAATTTGAAACAAGAATTAAGACAGTTAGGAAAATTATCAAAAATGTTGTATAAATTTTATTAGAATTTTTGGCCCCAATTGCGAGAAAATGACCAAATTTGGGGATTATTTTATACATTTTGATGGAAAATGAGTTGAATWATTAAAAKCGGAAGTAATAAAAATGTGTATTTTGGGTAATATTAGTTTCAAATTGCTTGGCAAATAAATTAGATTTTATCACAAACGTAAATATGGAAAGTAATTAATACCAACACAAATAAATGGCGTTGTTTGATATTTGATCAGTGTTGCGAGACGTAATTATGGATTTGGAAGTGTTTGCAATTTATTTTACCATTGCTGAGAAATTTTCAGAAAAGTTGTGGCCGATTATTGTSYTAATAATTTATTTTTCTGGCGAAATTTATTCTATAAAATGTCGAGAATTTTACGTTAGGTTTAGTACAACCGTTAGGTTTGTTCATTTTTWTACTGACTTGTCATTGTTTTTTTGTAACACTTACATTATTTTGGCGTTGAATTTTTGYAAAAAGWAACAATTGAGTGATTTTTTGGCAAACTTGAGACTTATAAGYGGGAGAAAAGTGGGGAAAAARCATCATTATTTAAGATTCATTTMTGCAAATTTAATCTGTGTCTTGTCTCTTTCCTACGTTGTTTTTTTCTGGTACCAGAAACATCCCGGCGATTTTTTTAATCAATATTTTGTTAGGATTATCGAAAATTATTGTATTTTTTTGTACAATTATTTTCTTTGCACYATTTTGATAACGTTAGTCTCGAGATATAAAAATCTGAAGACACAACTCAAGAATCGTCGATTGAAAATAGTCGGATTTGGAATGACATTCCAAAAGAAAACTTTACATCTTTTCAATRAAATTTTCGGATGGTTTATTTTCCTATTAATTGCTCAAAGTGTGCTTCAGACTCTTCAAAATTTAAGCGATTTGATGTTTTATTCACTCTCAGTTCAGGTAATTTTTGTGGTGGTGGTATCACTTTTCGTACAACTTGTCCCAGTCATGGTTTTGATTTTTTTCTGTGGTTGTGTGATGGAAGAACAAAAAAAAATCGTTTTAATGACATACGAAATGTGGTGCTTCGAACATAATAAACGAATCGTGGATTTAATAAGAAAAACTGAAATTAAAATAAAAGCAGCTAATTTTTTATTATTTTGGACAAATCAGCCATTTTGTTTTATCTCAATTCAATAAATAAAACTCAAATTGTTTAAACAACTCATTTTTGCGATAATCACCCGTCAATTAAAACACTACAAACACTCGTAATTCACAACTTCGATAACCACAATTAGTAAAAATTATCACAATTAGTATCCAGTTTGCTCCGTCACAATGGAAGATAAAGAACGTGCAAAAATTTACTCAAAAACACAAAAAAGCCATCCAAAAGAGCGAACAAACTTCATATTCCATTTCTTATTTTGGTAAGACTTTCCACAAAATTTGAACCAAACAAAAAAAATGTACACAGTTGGGAACTCCCGATTGTAATCAAAGGATGGAAAAAGGACTTGAGCGAAGACGACCTCTACAGTCCTTTGAAAGACATCGACTCGAAGATGTTGGGCGATAAATTGGAACAGTTTTGGTTCGAGGAGGAGAATTTCCAGAAGAAACCATCACTGGCAAGGGCTATTAGACGATTATTTGGGTGGGAAATCGCCAAATTTGGGATTTTGTATTTCCCAGTTGATTTAGCTGTGGTGTAAGAAAATTTCCCGATTAGTCACAAAAATTACTTTTCTGATTCCAGTTTATGCCAACCACATTTCTTGATCAAACTCCTGAATTACTACACCCCAAAACAAACAAACACAACCCTGAAAGAGGCACTTTTGTACGCTTCAGCAATCGTTTTATTATCACTCCTCCGCGTCCTTTTTTTCCATTATTTCGTCATGTCTTTGTCATTTATTGGCCTCAAGGCCCGAATCGCTTGCTCATCCCTAATCTACCGCAAATCCCTCACATTAAAGAAAACAACTTTTCAAAAAATCACAACAGGACAAATTGTTAATTTATTATCAAACGATGTCTACAGGCTTGACTACGTCTTCGCTTACATGCATTTTATTTGGATCAGTCCACTTGAAACAATCCTTGCAGGACTTTACCTCGATTATGCTTTAGGTCACACAGCTTTAGCTGGAATTGCTGTTATTGTCTTCTGTCTTCTATTGCAAGCCTATATGTCACGACAAATCTCAATTTGTCGCAAAAACGTCGCCGTTAAAACCGACTACAGGATTCGACTCATGAACGACATTGTCTCCGGGATTCAAGCCATCAAAATGTTCACGTGGGAAAACTCATTCGCGAGACTCATCGAAGCGGCGAGAAAGTGAGTATGGCAAAAACTGACCGAAAATTGAGAAACTTTTGATGCGAATAATCTTTACGGGGGGCCATGAGCGAGATATTTTCAAAAAAAAATTTTAAAGTGGACAAAGTTACATTAAATTTCAGTATTTTTGTGTCAATAATACCAAACTGGGGCCTTTTTAAGTCTGTAAAACCACC
Organism: Tribolium madens; assembly: GCF_015345945.1. Classification (NCBI taxonomy): domain Eukaryota; kingdom Metazoa; phylum Arthropoda; class Insecta; order Coleoptera; family Tenebrionidae; genus Tribolium; species Tribolium madens. The sequence goes on along the minus strand of NW_025401041.1, from coordinate 7,906,841 downwards.
AAAATGTGTTTTTCCAGGATTGAGTTGTCAAAATTTAGAAATATTTGATGCAAATAATCTTTACGGTGGGGCCATGAGCGAAACATTTTCAATTTTTTTTTAATTTTTTAAAACTGACAGTCACGTTAAATTTCAGTATTTTGTGTCAATAACACCTAACTGGGGCCCCTTTAAATCTGTAAAAGCACCAAAATGTGTTTTCCCAAGATTGAGTTATCAAAATTTAGAAATACCGGGAGGGGCATCGGTTACGCGCAGATAAGAAATCTCCACTTCTAATTAAATAAAATTGTTGAATTTTTTCACACTTACCTGGGCATTAGTAAGGTACATTCTCTAGTTTTTTGGTAATTTTTCATTCACAAACAAAGCCAAAAAAAAGTAATTTTCTCCCAAAAACACCAAACTGGGGCCTCATTAAATCTGTAAAACCACCACAATGTGTTTTTTTAAGATTGAGTTGTCAAAACTTAGAAATATGTGATACAAATAACCTTTACGAACGCGACATTTTCAATTTTTAAACTGACAAAATCATGTTAAATTTCAGTATTTTTGTGTCAAAAACACCAAACTGGGGCTCCTTTAAATCTGTAAACCCACCAAAATGTGTTTTTCCAAGATTGAGTTGTCAAAATTTAGAAATATTTGATGCAAATACTCTTTACGAGCACGACGTTTTTAAATTTTTTTTTAATTTTCTAAAACTGACAAAGTTACTTTAAATTTCAGTATTTTTGTGTCAATAACACCACACTGGGGCCTCTTTAAGTCTGTAAAACCACCAAAATGTGTTTTTTCAGGATTGAGTTGTCAAAATTTAGAAATATTTGATGCGAATAATCTTTACGGTGGGGCCATGAGCGAGACATTTTTAATTTTTTTTTAATTTTCTAAAACTGACAAAGTCACGTTAAATTTCAGTATTTTTGTCTCAATAACACCAAACTGGGGCCCCTTTAAGTCTGCAAAACAACCAAAATGTGTTTTTTTAGGATTGAGTTGTCAAAATTTAGAAATTTGTCATGGGAATAATTTTTACGCTGGGGCCATGATCGAGACATTTTTTTTTTAATTTTTTGAAAGTGACAAAGTCACGTTAAATTTTAGTATTGTTGTGTAAATAACACCAAACTGATGCTCTTTTAAGTCTGTAAAACCACCAAAATATGTTTTTCCAGAATTAAGTTGTCAAAATTTAGAAATTTTTGATGCGAATAATCTTTACGGTGGGGCCATGAGCGAGACATTTTCAATTTTTTTTTTAATTTTCTAAAACTGCCAAAGTTACGTTAAATTTTAGTATTTATGGGGCCCCTTTAAGTATGTAGAACCACCAAAATGTGTTTTCCAGGATTGAGTTGTCAAAAGTGCGAAAATCGCTCCAATATCGCGTGGTGAACAACAGTCTGCGTCTCCTTTTCACCAAAATCGCCGTCTATTTGTGTCTCTTGATCATGTTTTTGACTGGGCGTGCCCTCACATCACAGTTTGTCTTCGGTTTGATCAACATTTACGAATATTTGAAGATTTCAACAATTATTTTAATGCCATTGGGAGTAACACTTCTCTCCGAAGCAAGAATTTCGATTTTGCGAATCCAGAACTTTCTTTTGACCGAATTTGACAAAACCCCCCGCAAACAAATCTCCCCAATCCACTTGATCAAGTCGCAAACTGACCTTGAGAAAACCTTCATTGGCGTCCGTCTAATCAATGCGAGCTATAGTTGGAATCCAAATTACGAGCTCTTGAAAAATGTTAATTTTGTTGCGACTTGTGGCGAAGTAATCGGTGTGATTGGCAGTGCCGGTTGTGGGAAAACCACATTTCTGAATTTGATTTTACGCGAATTGGACCTCCAAAAGGGCAGTATTGACGTGACCGGAGTCGTGTCGTATGCCTCTCAAGACCCGTGGATTTTTCCGGGAAGTATCAAACAAAACATACTTTTCGGCGAGGAAATGGACCCGGAAAAGTACCAAAAGGTCATCAGGGTGTGTGCCCTCGAACGCGACTTTTCCCTTTTTCCCTTCGGTGACAACACTTCGGTGGGTGAACGAGGAGTGATGCTGAGTGGGGGCCAAAAAGCGCGGATAAATCTAGCCCGAGCTGTGTACCGAAACGCCCAAATTTACCTCCTCGACGACCCCTTATCAGCAGTGGACTCACACGTGGCCTCTGTTATCTACAACGACTGCATTTTGGGGTACTTGAGCCACAAATGCGTGATTTTAGTCACACACCAAGTCCACTTTCTCACAAACGCATCGAAAATCTACTTGATTCGTGACAAAACCTTGCAAGACATTGGGAACAAAATTGAGACAATTGGGAGAAATGACACTCCGGGGGTGGGAGAAACCACGATGAAAACCTACGATTTGCCCCTTGAAATTAAAGAACACCGGACTTCGGGCACTACAACAACCCGGATTTACCGGAGTTACACCAAAGCCGCCGGTAGTATCCTCAAAAGTGTCATAATCCTAATTTTGTTAATCCTGAGTCAAGCTTTTGCCAACACAGTTGAGTATTTCGTGGCATTTCTTGTAAATATGGCCCAGGAAAAGAGTTTTCACGCAGAATTGCGTAAATTTTTCACGAGAAATAACAGTTTGTATGTTTACACAGCTCTAGTTGTGGTTTTTGTGACCATGACATACACAGCTTTGACTTGTTTGACTCGATATTGCCTAAAAGCAGCGAGAAATTTGCACAATGCCATGCTAAGAAATGTGGTCCATGGACCCATGGAGTTTTTCAACCATCACACATCTGGGAGGATTATTAATCGGTTTTCCAAAGATATGGGCTGCGTGGATGAACAAATCCCGCTAAATTTAATCCTAGGAGTCACAATGGCCTTACTATTGTTAGGGATCACCATCACCATCTCGATTTTGAACTACTGGATGATAATCCCAACCATAATCCTTGTGATCATCATCAGCTTCTATGGGATTATCTTCCAGCCAACTAATAATAACGTCAAAAGGACGGAATCGATTAGTAAGTCGGGAAGTGTGTTATTACAACCCTCAATTTTTTTTTCGTAGCAAAAAGTTCAGTTTTTACGCACACAATGGCCTCGCTTCAAGGTTTAACCACAATTCGGGCTTTTGGAGGCGAAAAAATCCTCAAGAAAGAATTCGACAATCATTTGAATTTGTACAGTTCAGCCTTCTACATGTTGACGGCAATGTACTCAACTTTGACCTTTTGGACTGACTTTACATGTGTCCTCTACACCGGTTTAGTAATCTTCAGTTTTTTTGCGTTTGGTTCTAGTAAGTGGTACTACAAATTTCTGGTACTACTATTTAATGGTGTTTTAGAAATGTGGGTTGGCTACATTGGTTTGGCCATAACCCAGTCGACCTCCCTGGTGGGTCTCATCCAATATGGTACCAAAACCTGGAGCGAATTGGACTCCCAAATGACGTCAGTGGAGCGCGTGGTCGAGTATGCGGAGCTGGAACCCGAGAAAGACGATGGTACTGCTGTCCCATCGGACATGTGGCCCAACAATGGGCGAATTCTCTTCGATGGGGTAACCATGAAGTACCCTCTAAGTAATACAACGGTGCTCAAAAACGTGACATTTAATATAAATTCGGGTGAGAAAATTGGGATTGTTGGTCGAACCGGAGCCGGGAAAAGTAGCCTAATTTCGGTACTTTTCCGCCTCTTCCATTTTGATGGTACAGTTTTGATTGATGGTGTTGACACGAAAAGTCTCCCATTGGCAGTCTTGAGGTCCAAAATCGCGATAATTCCCCAAGATCCGGTGCTTTTTTTGGGTTCTTTGCGCCAGAATTTGGACCCTTTTGACCAATTCCTTGACACTCAATTATGGGCATCTCTTGAAGATGTTGAACTCAAAGAAATGGTTTCGTCGTGGCCTCAAGGTCTTGAAACTGTAATTCTAGAAGGCGGGGCTAATGTTAGTGTGGGTCAGAGACAACTTTTATGTCTAGTTAGGGCCATTTTGCGCAATTCCAAAATCATAGTTTTGGATGAAGCGACCGCAAATGTCGATTTGAAGACCGATGAAGTGATTCAGAAAGTTGTGAGGAGGAAATTCCGGAATTGTACGGTTTTGACCATTGCCCATCGTTTGAATACCATCATGGATTCGGACAAGATTCTTGTGATGGATGCTGGGACGGTGGCGGAGTTTGGGCCACCTGGACAGCTTTTGCAAGATGTAAATGGGTTGTTTTATGGGTTTGTCAAAACAAGTGGGAAATAATTTATTTCATTGAATAAAAATTTTATACAAGTTTGAGTTTCATTTATTGAATTGTGCCAACACGAGGACGAAAGCTACTATCGTGTCTAAGACACCCAAAATGGTTGTTTTGTCCAAAATAAAAAAATTTGCTGCTGTTATCTTGATTTCAGTTTTTCTTATTAAATCGACGATTTGTTTGTTATGTTCGAAGCTCCACATTTCGTATGTCATTAAAACGATTTTTTTTTGTTCTTCCATCACACAACCACAGAAAAAAATCAAAACCATGACTGGGACAAGTTGTACGAAAAGTGATACCACCACCACAAAAATTACCTGAACTGAGAGTGAATAAAACATCAAATCGCTTAAATTTTGAAGAGTCTGAAGCACACTTTGAGCAATTAATAGGAAAATAAACCATCCGAAAATTTYATTGAAAAGATGTAAAGTTTTCTTTTGGAATGTCATTCCAAATCCGACTATTTTCAATCGACGATTCTTGAGTTGTGTCTTCAGATTTTTATATCTCGAGACTAACGTTATCAAAATRGTGCAAAGAAAATAATTGTACAAAAAAATACAATAATTTTCGATAATCCTAACAAAATATTGATTAAAAAAATCGCCGGGATGTTTCTGGTACCAGAAAAAAACAACGTAGGAAAGAGACAAGACACAGATTAAATTTGCAKAAATGAATCTTAAATAATGATGYTTTTTCCCCACTTTTCTCCCRCTTATAAGTCTCAAGTTTGCCAAAAAATCACTCAATTGTTWCTTTTTRCAAAAATTCAACGCCAAAATAATGTAAGTGTTACAAAAAAACAATGACAAGTCAGTAWAAAAATGAACAAACCTAACGGTTGTACTAAACCTAACGTAAAATTCTCGACATTTTATAGAATAAATTTCGCCAGAAAAATAAATTATTARSACAATAATCGGCCACAACTTTTCTGAAAATTTCTCAGCAATGGTAAAATAAATTGCAAACACTTCCAAATCCATAATTACGTCTCGCAACACTGATCAAATATCAAACAACGCCATTTATTTGTGTTGGTATTAATTACTTTCCATATTTACGTTTGTGATAAAATCTAATTTATTTGCCAAGCAATTTGAAACTAATATTACCCAAAATACACATTTTTATTACTTCCGMTTTTAATWATTCAACTCATTTTCCATCAAAATGTATAAAATAATCCCCAAATTTGGTCATTTTCTCGCAATTGGGGCCAAAAATTCTAATAAAATTTATACAACATTTTTGATAATTTTCCTAACTGTCTTAATTCTTGTTTCAAATTATTTTCGACTTTCTTATTATKAAAATTTTACCRCAYTCAAACTTCTCAATAACATTTTGCTCGAAACTGTGATGTATTTCTTTGCTGTTGTCTTAATCCTTGATGGTGKGTTTTGGAAAAAAAACCAGTGGGTTATTTTATGGGCAATGGTAGAAAATCATGGTAAAAAATACACTTTTCGGTTTGTACTAGCCCAAATTGTGTTTGTGGTACTTGATTGGTGCTCGATTTTGCTCTGGATGAATTTGGAAGGAATAATTTTTTTAAAACAGTACTTCATCGATGTGGTACTACTTTATTATCAATTTTACATCACTTGTCTTATAATAATTTTGGCGAAAATAATAAGCGACGAGTACCACGAATTGAGTCAAAAAATCAAAAACTCCAACTTGCAAAAAATCCAAAATCGGATTGTTTCACTTAATGATTGTGTTTTAATTTTTAACCAGATTTTTGGTTTTGGATTTGTTTGTCTTGTAATGACTTGTGGTTTAACTGTGGTCGAATTTTTGGACGATATTTTTAAAAACAGTTATGGTTACACCAGACAACAATATTTCGGTATTGTCGTTGCGAATTTAYTCACAATTTTGCAAACTTTGGTAAGTCAAAAATTTGGAATTTTTTTGATTGTGTTTKCAGATTCCCACRTTATTGTCAATCTCGTATTGTCATCAAGTGTGTCAAAATGCCCGAAAAGTAGTGCTCAAGACTTGTAATTTGAGACGACAACTTGAAAATAAGAAACGAAAAGAAATCAGTTTTTTCATTAAAACAAGTCTGAATCATTTTCCAGAATTTTCAGCAGTTTTTTTCKAAATTGACAAAAGTGTGATTTCCAAAATGTTGGGTTGTGTCACCACTTATCTAATCGTTGTGGTCCAATTTAATGCAAAAAAGAAATAAAAAAATAAAACTCAAAAATAATTTGTTATTATTTATTGAAACTGTGTCAAAACAATCAAAAACGCGACAATTGTATTCAAAACTGTTAAAATTGTCGATTTATTCAAAATAAAAAAACCCGCTGCGGTTAATTTGACTTCAGTTTTTCTTATCAAATCGACAAAATCCCCCAACTTCTTCTTATCACGTTCAAAACTCCACTTCATTTCATAAGTAACCAAAGCAATTTTTTTCTGTTCTTCCATCACACGACCACACAAATAAATCACAAACAAGGCTGGTATTAATTGCGACAATTGGACTAAAAATGCAATCAACGCAAGTTGGGCCTTATCTTTGTAGAAGAAAATGTCACTTAAATCTTGCAGTGATTGCGTTATTACCAACACAAGAATTAGAAGAATTGATAAACCGAAAGTTCGGTTAAACAAATCCAAAGTGATTTTCTGAATCGTCATTTCACGAGCGACTGTTTTGTATCGATTTTTCAACAATTGCAATTTCAGTAATTTATAACGTGACAAGATTATTAATAATAAAGTAGAGTGGAAACAATTGTACAAAAATTGACAATAATTTTCAACCAAACTCAATGAATAGCGGTCCCAAAAATTGTTAAATTTTTGTGACCAAAAATAAACCGAATAAATGATAGTTGAAACAAAAAAGAAATTTACGAGAAAAAACACAAAATAAATGCGATTTTTACGAATTTTTCGGCCCTTCCCTAGTCGCAAATTTGCTAAAAAYTRACACCAGTMGTTCCTCTTCCAGAAATTGAAAGCCAAYACTTGYTAAACATTGCAAATAAAATACGAAAAGTCAGTTGAAAAGTAGACAAGTCGAGCAATTGTTCGAGAATCTTGGTAAAAATCCCGACTTTTGATTGAGTAAAAAACACAACTCGTGTAGATTAAAACGACAAAAATGGGCCACAATTTCCCTGAAAATTTATTACAAACTGAAAAATACACTTCCAGCACTTCTAAATCCATTGCATGCAACACTAGAAATAAATAAAACGCAACTTTTTGTCCGTTTCGATTGGATTATCACTCAAGTTCACATTTTTTATGTTTGGTAAAAACTTTCTCATCTTTTCCAAATCATCCCTGAGCTGATTCCCTTCCAAATTCAGCGTTTCCAAGTTTTATAATCCCTGAAAAACATTTTCGGACAATTCCCTAATTTAATTGAAACTCAAATCCAATTCTCGCAAATTGTTCATGTTGCGAAACGCCCCAGGGATTATATTTTTAATCCCTAATCCTTTCAGCACCAACTTTTGCACAAATTTTATGTTGAGTAGACGAATAATTAGAGATTCTTGGTATTTCAGAGTTTAAATTAGATAATTTTAGACAATTTTTCAAAAACTTATGAAATTTTACAATTTAGTAAAACATGGCTGAAAATCTTAATTAAATTTGAAATATGCTTTTTTTCACAGAGAAATTTAATGAATTAAAAAATTACTAAAACCAAAGTGAAAATTGCAAAATTATAACAGAAAATGTGTTACTTTTGATTTTTTCTGTTTTTTACTAAAAACCCAACAAGTGTTTTTATCCTAATTATTTAAATAAATATACAAAAAACAATTGCCCCTTATAAAATAAAGCAATATCAAAAAGATAAAGCCTTTTGTGTTTAACTGTTAATATTTTTTAAATTTTTTTAAATTTATTTTTTTTAAGCTTTAATATAATTTTTTTTATTAAGATCTGTGCTATTTAAAACAGTGCACAAAAATGTCTGTTGTTATTTAAAAAAAATAAAAATGACGTAACAACTCAAAAACGAATGACATCATAAATGTCACTATAATGTCAAAATATAGCATTTAAAAAAATAATTTTGACCTGCTCGAGGAATTTTTTTGAAAAAACTACGAAACTTTTAGCCCCACTAAAAATTTTGGGCCCCCTTACATAAAAATTGTTTCTAACTACAGGCCTGCTCATGTGTGAAAAATAATAAGGTTTTAGTGCTTTGATACATAAATAACTATTACTACACTCTAAAACAAATTTACATAAGAAAAAATAAAAACAAAAAAACATGTATTCTAGAAGAAAGAATAAAATAAACGGATAGGAAGAGTGCAAAGGGAGACTGAATTATATCTTAGTATACTTAAAAAAATTAGAAAAATTTAATACTTGTAAATAAATTGTAACACTAAAATTAGAATAATGCAAGAAAAAAATTGAAGAACAAGGAGAAGCGGAAAAAAAATAAAAATGTAAAAAAATAAGTCACAGTATTTTTTAATTTTTTTATTTAGCAGTATTTGTGTAGTTTTCTTTATTATTCTTACGTTGAATTTTAATTTTTTGTTAATTTACAATGTTTGAATTTACAAAAACTAATAAAATCTCAAAAATGTATAAAATGTAAGTATCAAAGATTTATATTATAAAAAACCTTGAATGATAATAACACATAGATAATAATAAAGAAATAAAATAAAAAAATTAGCTAATTAAAGAGAAACTTAAGAAATTAAAAAATTACCAAAACCATTAACAACAGAAAATGTGTTGCTTTTGATTTTTCTATGTTTTTTGCTAAAAAATCCAACATGTTAAAAAAATTGACAAAAGGGACCAAAAATAGACCTAAAATGTCTTGTTTTTATTTATTTTAGTAGACTTAGAGCGGTTTTAAACAAAAATCGTATTAAATTTAGAATATTTTGCTATACACAATAGATAAGATAAATAATTGCAAAAAAATGCATTATTATTTTTTTTCACCCAAAAATTTTTTTTTTCAAACTTTGTACTAAAATAAAGCAAAAAATTGTTAAAATAGCTTACAAATATGTAATTTTTTAAATAATCACGTCTAAAATGCAGTATTTTTTTAATCTTGTACAACTTTTAGCAAAAAACCCAAAAATTTAAAGTTTCTGTCACAGAAAAGCAAATTCAATCTAAATTTGTAATAGACTATTCATAAAATTTTCAAAAAAAAAAAATATAGGATGTGGTTTAATTAAATAAAAATTCAAAAATTCTTAATAAATTTAAATTAAATAAATATGAATAAATAATCAAGGACACCTGTTTTGGGTATAAAATAATTTAAATCCACGCCCTGTAACACTCCCATCGGTCCTCACAGGAATCACAATCGGTCCGGCACTGGAATCTATCAAAAAATGTCAAGAAATTGTCAAAATTTGACACTTACCAGTAACCGGGGCATTCATGGTAAAATCCTCAATCAAAGACCCATCATTGAGCTTATCACCACACAATCTGGTACCACCGATCACTATATAATCATCCGGACAGTTAAAAATATCAACGCCTGCTTGACCCATCGGAACGGTACTTACCCCATCTAGAAAAACCATCAATTTCGGTGTCAAAATTTGACAAAACTTACCATCATTCAAATTGACCAATTGAAAAGGGTATTCGAGACCATTGGGCACATTTGTGTACGTAATTGAGCAAAAACCGGCTTCTTTTCGGATACAAATCGCATAGTTGAGATTATTCTGCAATTATTTTACTAGAGCGGAACATAAATTTCACGCATTGTTACTAACAAAATATCCCGGTTCGCTTCTATTATTTATGGCCGCTTGGTCGTAATTAAATGATGATATCATTCCGGTGACTCCGGTGTAGTACTGTAAACAATTATTTGATTGGGAACAATCATTTGCTATTTGACAGATCCGGATTTTGTAACGTTTTCTTTCTCCGGTATTTGACAGTACTGATAATTGTAAGGGGCCCATTAAAGTCGAAACATCGACATAAACTAAAAAAAAAATTGTAGTACCAATAGTACCCAAGTGGTACTACCATGTTGTCCGGTATTGTAACCACAAATCTCCGGTACTGCATTGATATTTTGGCCACTAATCACCAATCTTTCGGTACCACAAGTACCATCAACTGGTCCTCTCAACTCCAAATCAATGAAATCGATTCGCATTTGTTGGATGTTATCCCCTTGTTTGTAGATATTAATGGTACACTCCATGGTAGTGTCAGATTGGCGATTGGTACCACTGAGTGGGAGTCGAGGGTCGGGGGTGATCGGCGGCGGCATGGTACTCGGTGGTAGTACCATTGGCCCGGGAGGGTCGTAGTCAGGGTACCCGGGACTCTCAAAATAGGTGCAATTGCGATCAGAACTGGTACCACAAGTATTCCGAACTACAAGAACCCAATTTACAAGTGCCTGAAACTTGGTACTACTTACAGACACAGCACACTCCGTAACCGTCAGCACAGTCACCCAAATTGGTACCATTCATGGCCGAACATTCGGTTTCGTGGTAGCAAGTACCCAAATAATCACCAAAGGTACCACTACTTTGACACTGGGAGTTCGCAAATTGCACGATTTGGAACAAACTCAAAAACTTGTTGATTTTTTTTGTCTTGTTCCTCAAATCACCAAAAAATTTAGTCTCTGGTTGACGAAATTTTTGTTCGTAAAGTTTCGTCAAATAATTTTTGAGTAAATTGTTAATCCTCGCACGACCTGATGAAATTTTTGGACTGGTTTGAAATTTGGGTCTTTTATCCACGAAAACCCCAAATTCTGACTCAATCTCATTTTTGACGAAATCGTCTTTGCGGTTGTGAATTTCGGGTGGATCCCCGAAAAAATCAAAATGGATTATATCACCGGAGTGCACGAGAGGTAGTACTAAAACAAGCACAAGGAGCATGGTTAAACTGAGCGAAAAACGGGGAAAAATGCCTTAAAAGTACGACTTACCAGAGCGAAAAAAGTCACATTACGCTCTAGAAATCGACAAATTAGTGTAAATAAGCGACAGGTGGGTGAGCATGAATTCTTAAACTGACTATTGATTGACACACTTTATTTTTATTTTAAGAAAAATCGAAAATAATTGACGGTACCACTTGCCCTTGACCGGGAAACCTCAGATAATTTCATTACAAATCACATTCACTCTCACAGTCATGTTTGCGTGTTTGTTTTTAATGGTACTAGTGGTACTCCTGGTACACAAAAGACTCCTTTTGTACTACCACAGTGCCCAATTGCCCGGCCCTTTCGGCCTCCCGTTCCTCGGGAGTCTCCATTTGCTCATCGACGGCCCTAAAAGTATCCACAAGACTTTAACAAAACTCTTCGAGAGGTACCCCAAAGTTGTGAAGATTTGGTTCGGCCCTTGGCTATACGTGAGTACCACCGAACCCAACGATTTGAAGGTCATTCTGACCCATCATTTGGATAAAGGAGAGTTTTATGAATTGATGTCGGGGTACTTTCGCCGGGCTCTAGCCGCAGCTCCAGGTGAGTACCAACTGTAGTGACGAGTACCAAAATTTTTGTAGTTGATTTGTGGAAAAACAACAGGAAAAGTATCAACCCGACTTTTAATACCACGATTTTGAACACTTTTATTGGCGCTTTTGCGAAACAAGCCAACATTTTGGTAAAAAATTTGGGCAAGTACCAAGGAAATGAGGATATTTTCCCAATCGTGTGGAAATGCACACTTGATGCGGCTTGTGGTACCACCAAGGGTCACCAAACTTTAATAAATTTATTTGTTTTATTTTAGAAACCTTGGCCGACGTTGATCCAATTTATCTCGAGACTGAAGTTTGTTTAAAACGAGTTTTTCGGTCGGTACCACTTTCACTTTTCTCGTTTTATTACAGTTTTTTTAGAATTGAGGAGATTCTCCTGCAACGTTTTTTTAATCCTTTGTGCCACTTAAATATTTTATGGAAATTTTCACCCTTACGAAAGGAACTGGAAGTACTTTGGGAGCAAAATAGTACTTTTATTAAACAAATGATTGAAATAATGAAACAGTCAGATTCGAAAAAAAAACGTTTCCTTAACCATTTAATAGAGAATGAGAATAATCAAGATTACGTAATAGAAGAAGCTCAAATAATGTTTTTTGTTGGTACTGAAACATCTGGAGTTGCAATTAGCTCAGTTTTGCTAATTTTGGGTATCTACCCCAAAATTCAGGTACTCACACTATTATCACAACCAATTGATAACCCAATTATTAATAGGAAAAAATTTTTGACGAAATCGATCAAATCTTTTCCGGTAGTACCAGAAATGTCACTCTTGATGATATCAACCGCTTGGAATATTTAGAACGTGTGATTAAGGAAACTTTGAGATTACTTCCACCAATTCCCTTTGTGATGCGTTCCCTTCATGAGGATTTGAAATTGAGTTGTGGTACCTTTCCCGCAGGTTCCAGAGTAATAGTACCAATAATATGGTACTTAGAAATAAAGAATTTTGCCCCAAAGCGTTAAAATTCGGATCGGTTTTTAATTGAAGAAATTGAGAAACGGCCAACTTGTGCTTATATCTCGTTCAGTTATGGTACCACTTGAGTACCACCAAATTTAAATAAAACAACATTTATTTGGGTTGTTTCAGGTTACAAATACGGAATGTTGTCAATGAAGGTTATTTTAGCAACGATTTTAAGAACCTTCAAGGTCAAATCCTCAAATTATAAAAGTCTACAAGTGGTACTACTTATTCACATCATTGCCAAGGCTACAAATGGCTATAAAATTGTTTTGGAGAAACAAAATAAATAATTTTATGTTTATTTGTGTTTCATTATTATCTAAAATAGTAACAATAATAAAGGGGAATCACTTTGACAGTCACGATTTTCTAAGTACCACCTATATAAAGAAAACTCAGTGTTAGTTTAGTCAAACTTATTGCAAAATGAATAAGTTTAGTACTTGTCTACTTCTTTTACTTGTCACAAATGGTACTAAAAGTAAGTTATTTTTTCACACTCATGGTACTTGTTTCAGTTATGTCAAACAGTATAAGTCTCCGAATGGTGGGTGGAGTAGACACAAATGGTACCATCCCATTTATTGCTTCCATCAAACATTTAAAAGATAATGAAGTGATTAAATCGTGTTTGGGTACTATAATTTCAAATAAGTGGGTACTATCATCTGGTTTTTGTCTCTTGGGCGGGTACTTTATCTAATCATTTGGTTCTCTAGGTGTATAAATTATTATTTCAGAGATTTGGGTACCATTTTTGTCGATGTGGGCGTTTATAGCCACTCTGATGTACCCCCAAAACGGTATAAAAGTACCGAAATTGTGGTTCATCCCGATTTTGACAGTACCACCGGGCAAAACGACATTGGGCTAATCCGTCTCGAGTCCACCCCTTTGGTCACAACCATTCAACTTGGGCGGTTTTCCACCAAAAACCCAAAACTCACTGCTTTTGGGTGGAACGAAGACGAGAAAAATGACTACTCAAAACCAGAACCGTACCATCTTGCTCGCCTACAACTTGACATTTTACCAATGGAGGAATGCAAGAAGAAGTATCCAAATTTGGATTCTCTCGTCAAGTTGGACCAAAAGCAAATCTGTGGATATGGGGGCAAAGGGAAAGACATGTGTGGGGTGGATTTCGGGGGTCCCTTAATTGACAGTACCGGAAGACAAGTCGGGATTTTCAATGATGTTATTTTTGCAGCCTCGGGGCACAGTCACCAGTGTCATGGCCATCATGACCATCCCTTGGTTTTCACCAAAGTTGAGGCCTATGCCAACTGGATTTGCGAAGTTGCCCATATCTATTTCTTCAAATGAGTAGTACCAATTTTGGTACTGTTGGTCTAGTGACCTATTTTAAAAATTTTCTTAATCTAAACCAATATTTGTGGTTTGACATTTTCATATTGGTTTATACTGATAAAATTATTACTTATTTAGTATGAAAATATGCTGTAAACATTGAAAACAATGCACAATAAAACTATGCTTTATGGTACTACCTTGAAAATTGTAATAAAACATTCATTCAAAAACATAATTAATATAAATACTTAAAAAACTTAAAAAATCTTTTTTAATATACAGGGTGATTCATCGCAGCTCCGGTCTTCTGTAACTCATACTTTATTTATATTTTAGAGCGCACTTCAGAAAAATATTTTTGATTATACCGAGTGGCCCAAAAATATGTTACAATACAACCTTGTTTTTTTTTAAATGAAACACCATATGCTTCTTGGCATTTTTGAATGTAGCTTCAATTTTGTTTAGTTTTGAATTAAGTTGTTTTTTTTTGGCGAAAACATTGACACAAAAAGTTAAGACAGCTGAATTTTTTTTTACCATAGAAAATACGAACTTTGAAACTAAAACATTTTTTAATATATTGCAGTCGATAAGTTAAAAAAATGTTAAAGTTTGTTTTTTTTTTTTTTTTTTGCATCTAAGAGATTATTAAATGATCTTTCCAAAAACATTCACTTTTAAGTGTCTACAATTAATAACTAAAAGGATATTTAACAATAAACATTAAAAAAATATATCATTATTTCAATAGCCACCCTGTATAATAAAAAATATTTTCCTAAAATACGCTCTAGACTATAAATAAAGTAGAAAGGTACTATTCTAGGCACTAAGTAAAATAATAGATAAAACTTTAAGAATAATTCTATCCCTGTTAAAATTGCGTTTATTTTCCCTTGTTTAACATTTGAAACTACATTTCTACAGGGTGTTTAAAAAAAATTGTAAAATATTTAAGCAGGTAATAGGGTGAACCAAAATAAACAAAAAAGTTAGCAAAGTAACGGTTTTGGAAATATAGGATGTGAAAATTTTTAGAATTTTTACGTCTCTTCTTTGTTTCAACAGATTGCAAATAAATATTTCAAAAAAAAGAAATAATCTTTGATATCTATGACTTACTTCTTGTTTTACATCGTAATAAGAATTATGATACAAAAAATACATGTTAAATATCACACCAGAATTCTAAAAAGATTTGGAAAAATATTTAAAAAAAAGAAAATAGCATAAGAGCTTTACAACATGGACTAAATTAGACGTATAAACAAAAAAATTAAATTTGAAATTGTCAAGTAGTTCTTTCAAATTTCTTTTTTTTTATTATCTTCACCTTCTTCAGTTTTTCTTTCGAGATTCGTAGTTTTTTATATGATTTTTTTATTTCACGTTTTATTCTTGTGTTGTTAAAATTTTTTGTTACAAATTACCGTTTCAGGTTTTGTTTCAATCACCGTTTCTTTTTTTCTTAGATAAATAATAAGTTTTTTTTATTGTTTGTGTTGCCGAATTGGTTTTCTTTTTTATTATGTCATAACAATTTTTGATTCTATTTCCGTTTATTATTCTCAACTTTTATTTTTTTATTTTCCATGTTTATTTATTTATTTTTACTTGTTCAACATTCGGAACTACATTTCTACAGGGTGTTTAAAAATTATAAAATATTTAAGGAAGTAACAGGGTGAATCAAAATGAACAAAAAAGTTAACAAAGTAACGGTTTCGGAAACATCTATAAAAAAAAATTAAATTTTGATTTCTCTTCTTTGTTTCAACAGATTACAAATAAATATTTCAAAAAAACAAATAATCTTTGATATCAGTGACTTACTTCTTCTTTTACATCGTTATAAGACTTATGATACAAAAAATACGTATTAATTATCACACCAGAATTCTAAAAACATTTGTAAAAAT
>NW_025401041.1:7880922-7890766 GCF_015345945.1 Tribolium madens | reverse complement strand
AAGTAGTTCTTTCAAATTTCTTTTTTTTTTTAATATCTTCACCTTCTTTTCGAAATTCGTAGTTTTTTATAAAATTTTCTTGTTTTACGTTTTTTTCTTGTGTTGTTTAATTTTTTTGTTACAAATTACCGTTTCAGGTTTTGTTTCAACCACCGTTTCTTTCTTTCTTAGATAAATAATAAGTTTTTTTAATTGTTTTTCTTTTTCTTTTTTATTTTCTTTTTTTATTATGTCGTGACAATTTTTTGATTCTACTTCCGTTTATTATTCTCAGATTTAACTTCTTTTTTTCTCATTTTTATTAAAATAATTCTTCTCATTTTCTTCACATTGAGTTTTCAAGTTTTATTTAGTCCAAAACACTTCAAGTGGACACTCAAAATTTTATTTAGTCCAAAACACTCAAAATTTGACAAATTGGTGGAAAAACAAATAAAACTACGTTTTCTTCATTAAAAAATATTTGTCATCATAATTACAATAGGCCAAAATACGCATAACTATAACATTTCAAGTGGACGTAAATCCGTTCTTGTTGATGTCAAAATTAAATAAACCACGAATTTTCTTTTTTTTAATTTCTATGAAAATGACCATATTAAACACAATTTTAGTACTAGTTTATTTTATTTCAAATAGTTAGTACTACCTTAATAACATTATCCATGTCTATTAAGATTTTATTTTGTTATAAATTACCGTTTCAGGTTTTGTTTCAACCACCGTATCTTTTTTTCTTAGATAAAAAATAAGTTTTTTTTATTCTTTTTCTTTTTCTTTTCTTACTTTCTTTTTTTATTATGTAGTGACAATTTTTTGATTCTACTTCCGTTTATTATTCTTAGATTTAACTTCTTTTTTTCTCATTTTTATTAAAATAATTCTTCTCACTTTCTTCAGATTGAGTTTTCAACTTTTATTTAGTCCAAAACACTTCAAGTGGACTCAAAATTGGACAAATGGTGGCAAAACAAATAAAACTACGTTTTTTTCATTAAAAAATATTAGTCATCATAATTACAATAGGCCAAAATACGTATAACTATAACATTTCAAGTGGACGTAAATCCGTTCTTGTTGGTGTCAAAATTAAATAAACCACGAATTTTCTTTTTTTTTATATTTCTATGAAAATGACCATATTAAGAAATACAAAAACACAATTTTAGCACAAGTTTATTTTATTTCAAGTAGTTAGTACTACCTTAGTAACATTATCCATGTCTATTAAGATTTTTATTTTTTTTATTTATTTTTTTTTTGGACAACTTCTGGTACTCGTCCTCAATCCAATCTTTGTAATTATCCAACCTCACAAAAGCTTGGGTGTCATCCTTGTTACAAGTATACCATGGTACCACAGGAAGAAGTCCAACGACTTCGTTATAACGTTCATTTATAACAGGTCCCCCAGAATCACTGTTGCAGTCTGGTCTGTATTTTTTTGCACAAATTACCGCTTCGGTACTTTTGCAGTACTTATCGGTACTCACAGGTTCCAGAAAAGTTACATTGACGCGTCTTGTCTTTGGTTCCAATGCATAAGCTCTAAGACGCGACACAGAACCAGCCGAACCCATTTTTAACGGTTTGGCCCTTTGGGGAGTTTTGTGCAAGTACAACAAGGCAATGTCATTGTCAAATAGTACCAATTTGTCCCAAGATGGGTAAATGAGAATATCACGAACGTAGTAAGTCTCCCAAGGGGGCGCGTCAGGACGCGCCTGAATGTTCCTAAAAGTACCATCAAAAAACGTTAAAGTACCACTTGGAAGTACCTCAAATTTGGTAGTTGTTCAAGACACGAAGCTGGAGTTAGTACCAATCGAGTGTTTTTGACAAACACTCCTGAGCAAAAATGCTGATTATTCTGCTCCAAAGACGCAATGAACAAATAGAACGGCCAAGGTTCCGGTGCTTAAATCAAAATTTTGGTACCATTGTACCAATTGGTTCCAACTCACCTGCAAAAACCGGACCCAACACGAGTAAAAAAGTCAACGGGGCCAACATGGTACTGACTGTGGTACCACTAGTACCTGGGCTTTTAAACCATGGCAATAAAAATGTTTTATTACAAATCATTTAAAAACCCAATTTGGTAATATCGTTAATGATAAGAAGTACTAAATACCCATCATGGTACTACCTCAGATTTGGTAGTTTCTAGAGACACGAACCTGTAGTTAGTACCAATCGAGTACCTTTAGTACCTCCCTTGAATCAAAATTTCTTATTTTTATAGATCGTGGTACCACTAGTACCAAGTGGTTTTTAAAAGAAAATAAAAACGTGACAAACAAATGTTTTATTGATCATTTAATTCATTTGGAGACTTAATTTTGTGACATCGTTAATCCATGGTCGGAAGTACCAAAAACCCATTACAACTAATCTATGGTACTACTTGAAATTTGGTGGTTTCTAGAGACACGAACCTGTGGTCAGTACCAATCGAGTACGTTTAGTACCTCCCTTGAATCAAAATTTCTTAATTTTATAGGCCATGGTACCACTAGTACCAAGTTATTTTTAAAGGAAAATAAAAACGTGACTATTAAAATGTTTCATTAATCATTTAAATCATATTCGGAGACCCAGTTTTGTAATATCGTTAATCCATGGTAAAAAGTACCAAAAACCATCACAACCAATCTATGGGACTACCTCAGATTTGGTAGTTTCTAGAGACACAAACCTGTAGTTGGTACCAATCAAGTACCTTTAGTACCTCCCTTGAATCAAAATTTCCTAATTTTATAGACCGTGGTACCACTAGTACCAAGTGGTTTTTAAAAGAAAATAAAAACGTGACAAACAAATGTTTTATTAATCATTTAATTCATATTTGGAGACTTAATTTTGTGATATCGTTAATCCATGGTAGGAAGTACCAAAAACCCATCACAACCAATTTATGGTACTACCTTGAATTTAGTGGTTTCTAGAGACACGAACCTGTAGTTGGTACCAATCGAGTACCTTTAGTAACTCCCTTGAATCAAAATTTCTTAATTTTATAGACCGTGGTACCACTGGTACCAAGTGGGTTTTAAAGGAAAATAAAAACGTGACAAATAAATGTTTTATTAATCATTTAATTCAAATTTGGAGACTTAATTTTGTGATATCGTTGATCCATGGTAGGAAGTACTCGATTCTGGTGAAAGACCCAGGACTGGACTCACACCCATTGAACAGATGGGACGCAACTCCAACCAACTTATGGTACTTTTCATTGTCAATGATAAGAGGTGCCCCAGCTTCGTAATGACAAGTGTGATCATTGGGTTTGTTGATGGTACAAATAAATTCGTCGCTGTTGGTACACCCATTGGTGGTACTTGCGGTGGTTGATAAGCGAAAAACGGTCAATTTTGGTGAAACTAACTTTTTCAAGTCTGTTGTTAAGGTACTCCAAGCTAGGGAAAGACCATCTGACCCTAAAACATGTCTTGCGATTGAAATGGGTTTAACGGTACCAAGACCTAATTTTTTCTGCCACCACCAGTAGAACGAATTTTTGACCTCGAGAAGGGCAATGTCGTTACGTATGACCTGAGGGGTGTTAACAAACCCTGGATGAAGAACCAAATTTTTACCGTAGTTGTGGTTACCGATGGTACCACCACTCATAATGGTGTTACTATATACTAGCAAATCGGTACTATTCCTATAAGAATTTGTAAAATTGATGGAAAATAACACAAGTCAAATTTTACACTATTTGCTTTGAGGAATGTTGAGGTGTAAAACAAATTGCAGACGATAGTACCCATCTGGCACCAATGACGGTACCAACACAAAAATGTAAATTATTTGAAGCAATCCGGATCGATACAACATACGGAAATTCACCCGGATTTGCAAATCGGGTTACAGGGTTAAGGGCTTAAAATGAAATTTTAGGTGGTACCATTACAATCCGGAACTTACCACAAGTGGCAAAAGTAAATAAAAATGGAAATAGTAGTGGTACCATTATAGTTTTCTGACTGAACAAAAGAAACAAATCAGGTTTTTAAATATCAGATAATCAAGGAACCATAAAAATTTATTTTCTATTATTACGGTAGTACCAGTTTACGTCTTAATACTCATTAAAAGTGGAATTTTATCGATTATTTTGGTTTATTGTTTCGATGGCAATTACAGTGCCTGCGGTACCACTAATTGTAGATGTGAGTTCAGGTGGAACCAAAACATTTTTAGTTAGTACCACCAAATAAAACAAGTATATTTCATGCAGTTTTATTGTTATTGTTTTTTAAATATGTGAAACAATAGAGTGTTTATTTGTGATTATAAAACCCACGTGGTACCACTTATGAAATGTTGAAGTTCGTCATTTTTATTTTTTTTGCGACTGTATCAAGTGACCCATTTCCCTTTGTCGTTTCGTTAAAAAACGCCTTATGGAGAGCCAATTCGAACCATTTTTGTACCGGTACCATCATTGCACCAAAATGGGTACTAACAGCCGGTCACTGCTTCACTTCCATGTAAGTCCCAAAAATGCCACTATTTAATTTCCGCAGAATTGATAATCCCGTAGAATGGATCACAGTCCATGTTGGCGAGTACCTCACCCATGGTACCACCTACAACATCGTTGGTTACACCATCCACCAGAACCAATCCGAATCAACTAAAATCTACCGAAACGACTTATGTCTCGTCGAACTTGAAACTGAAATAGACGTACCAATGGTACCATTTGGTACCATTCGAAACGAAAATGAAGTACCGGTGTATGTGGTTGGTTGGGGGCGGACTTCCACACATGGAACCATCCCGGATAAGAAACGAGTGACACATTTGGGTACTGTAGGGTACCACAAATGTCAAGAAATGCACGACTTGAAAAACAATATAGTCGATAAAAGTACCCAAATTTGTGGGGCTGGAGGAAGTTTGTGTTTTGGTGATTCAGGAAGTCCGTTATTTAGTGCAAGTGGTACCATGGTTGGGGTTTTTTCGACCATGGAGGACTGCACCAGCAACTACCCGCTACTATTTGTTCGAATTTCGAAATATATCGATTGGATACATAACACAATAAAAATGCAATAAAACTTTTTTGGTTTTTTTAGTACCAGACTGGTACCATAGTTTAAGTGATAGTACAAGTAAATAATTAAAAAATTCAATGTGTTTTTATTTTTTCTAAACGGCTAGATACATAACACAATAAAAATTCAATAAAACCTTATTCTTTTTTTAGTACCAGAGTGGTACCATAGTTTAAAAGTGATACTACCAGTAAATAATTGAAAAATTCAATGTGTTTTTATTTTTTCCAGGCGGCTACATACATAACACAATAAAAATTCAATAAAGCCTTATTGTTTTTTTTTAGTACCAGAGTGGTACCATAGTTTAAAAGTGACAGTAGTAGACGGCTATATACATAACACAATAAAAATTCAATAAAACTTTTTTGTTTTTTTTTAGTACCAGAGCGGTACCATAGTTTAAAAGTGGTAGTACCAGCAAATAATTAAAAATTTTTATTTTTTCTAGACGGCTAGACACAACACAATAAAAATTCAATAAAACTTTTTTGGTTTTATTAGTACCAGAGTGGTACCATTGTTTAAAAGTGACAGGACCAGTAAATAATTAAAAAATTCAATGTGTTTTTATTTTTTCTAGACTTCTAGATCACAACACAATAAAAATTCAATAAAACTTTTTTGTTTTTTTAGTACCAGAGTGGTACCATAGTTTAAAAGTGATAGTACCAGTACATAATTGAAAAATTCAATGCTTTTATTTTTTCTAGACGGCTAATTAAATAACACAATAAAAATTCAATAAAACTTTTTGGTTTTTTTAGTACCAGAGTGGTACCATAGTTGAAAGTGGTAGTACCAGTAAATAATTAAAAAATTCAATGTGTTTTTATTTTTTTAGACGGCTAGATACATAACACAATAAAAATGTAATAAAACTTTTTTGTTTTTTTTAAGTACCAGAGTGGTACCATAGTGACAGTACCAGTAAATAATTAAAAAATTCAATGTGCTTTTATTTTCTTTAGACGGCTAGATACATAACAAAATAAAAATTCAATAAACTCTTTTGTGTTTTTTAGTACCATAGTGGTACCATAGTTTAAAAGTGATAGTACCTGTAAATAATTAAAAAAATTCAATGTGTTTTTATTTTTTCTAAACGGCTAGGTACACAACACAATAAAAATTCAATAAAACTTTTCTGTTGTTTTAGTACCAGAGTGGTACCATAGTGTAAAAGTGACAGTACCAATAAATAAATAAAAAATTCAATGTGTTTTAATTTTTCTAGACGGCTAGATACATAACAATAAAAATTCAATAAAACTTTTTTGTTTTTTTTAGTACCAGAGTGGTACCATAGTTTAAAAGTGGTAGTACCAGTAACTAATTGAAAAATTCAATGTATCTTTATTTTTTCTAGTCGGCTATGGCCGACCAGGCCGTAAAGTTAACTTTTTCTGACGTAAAATTCTACGAGATATATTGATTTGTTTCTGAAACTTTTTAATTCTATTCTAGGCGACTGACATTTGACCCGTTTTATTATTTTAGGTCATTACTATCTTTAGTTGAAAAAAATGCTCCCTTTACAATAATATCGATATTAACGTGGGTTAGTAAAATTGATTTTACTGTGTTGATATTAACGTTTCTATAGAGTTGGTTTATTTATTATTAACCACTTTTCCGATACAATCTACATTACAAGGCAAGAGATAAGGAGATAACTAGTTTGTTTCCGGTGGTGGCAAGTGTAAAAATGAACAGTTTAAGGGCAAAAAAGTGATTTTTGTAACGCCTGATGGACAACAACACCGTTTTCATCGAAACGGAAAAGGAACAAGAATCAAACGGTAAGTTGGAACCCAAATTATGCTGGTACCATTTGTGTGGGAGTATTACACTTTATTGATTGAAGGTTCTTCCCGACGACCAAGTAATGAGAGCACGTGTAGTATAAACGTCCCGTTTGAACGCCAACCCACACCACAAGTCTTCAACGCCTCGGGTACCACTCTAGTCAGAACCAAATCAAAATCACTGATCAACATATCCAAGTACCAGAAATACGACCAAGACAACACCTTGAACGGAATTGAGGAAAGTCCTGATAATCACAGACGGGGTTCCTTACAAAGCGACAAGGTACCATTTGGGGTTCCTTGACAATTTCTAAACTCAAATTGTAGAAAACCAACCTGTCGACGGCTTTTGGTCCCCAATTGGTCAATGACTCGTTTGTGACCCTCCCTGGTACCCCAATCCCCTCTCTGGTGCAAGATGAAGAAGAGGAAGAAGAATGGACGGAAATCCCACCACCAACACCGGCCGAAAAAGACGACGTTTTAGACCCAGAAAGTCTGTATTTCCGTGATGGGCGCCGAAAAATCGACATGGTACTAGTGTACGAAGAGGAAGAATTGGGTGTGATGACGGAAGCAGAGGCCCGACGACGTGACCATCGACGCGTTTTCCAGGAGAACCTCGTCAAAGAAGGACTAGAACTAGAGTTAGAACACAAGGATATATCCTTTGATGGTAGAACATGGTTCCTGAAAATCCATCTACCATGGAAGACCAAGACGCGATATGCGGCCGTCATGAGTATGAAATTGCCCATCAAACGCTTTATTACCATTTCAGTCAAGGCATGGGACGACGAGAAGAGCCAAAACAAGAAAGAAACCTTCTGGGCTAGAATCCAGAAAAGGTTCAATGACTTGACCCAATACAACACTGATTTGATCGCGGAAGAACCCTCGTTTTACGAGTCGACGAAAGGGGCCGATCGGGAGGAACAGTAAGTACCATTGGTACCAACCACTACTAGTACCAGTTTTTTGACAGGTTCGTGGTCAAAGACCGAGTTACAAGCTACTCAAGTGCCCAAAGGAGTCTCATTGTGATGCAAATCCTCCTCCGAGTCAAATTTGACGAAACTGATAAGGTGGGAATTCGACGTTTGTTGAATGATAACACGTATTCGGCCTGTTTTCCACTCCATGAAGGGCGGTGGGAGCGGAACCAAAGCGATGGTAAGATTCTAGACCGCCGGAAATTGTACCTAGAATGGGCAAGACCCGGGAAATGGATGAAAAAACAACCATTGTGTTTGGTACGAAGGTACTTCGGGGATAAAATCGCACTTTACTTTTGCTGGTTGGGGTTCTACACCAAAATGTTGATAGCCCCGGCCATTGTTGGTACTTTGTGCTTCTTATATGGGCTTTTTACCATTGACAGTCCCGATAATATACCAACGTGAGTAGTGGTACTACCATAACCGGTTCGTAAGTGGTACTTTCTAGGAAGGAAATTTGCGACCCGTTAGGCCCCGGTAATATCACTTTATGTCCCTTGTGTGATAAAGCATGCAAGTACCAAAAACTAATAGACAGTTGTAAATTTGCCCGTTTGACTTATCTTTTTGATAACCCAGCGACTGTTTTTTTTGCCATTTTTATGAGTCTTTGGGCTACTGTTTTTCTCGAGCTTTGGAGACGGAAACAGAGTGTCATCCAATGGGAATGGGACTTGAATGGTACCGATCAGGACGAGGAACCACGGCCAGGTACGTGCAAACCACCATGAACCATCAATGGTACCACTTTTGTAGAATTCGAGACGAGTGTGAAGACCTTCCGGACGAACCCAGTAACCCGCGAGAAGGAACCCTACTTGCCGGCTAGTTTCAAAGTTGTGCGGTTTCTACTAACTGGTTCCGCAGTTTTCTTCATGGTACCATGAACCACCTAGTACCAAATGTTTCCTAAGTGTGTTTTTCAGCTCGCTGTGGTACTGTGTGCCGTCTTGGGTACCATAATCTACCGATTGTCACTCGTGACGGTGATTTATGGTGGCGGTGGTACCTTTTTGAAACGTCATGCAAAAATCGTGACGTCAGTCTCAGCCGCCTTGATCAATTTGATAATAATAATGTGCCTAACAAGATTCTACCATAGACTTGCCATTTATTTGACTAATATGGAAAATCCAAGAACGCAGACTGAATATGAAGACTCTTACACTTTCAAGATATTTCTTTTCGAATTTATGAATTTTTACTCATCTTTGATTTACATTGCGTTTTTCAAGGGCCGTTTTTACGCATTTCCCGGCGATGCAGCAATCCGAGAATCGATTTTCTCGAGGGTCAAAGGTGACATTTGTGACCCAGCTGGTTGTCTCAGCGAATTATGCATCCAATTAGCCATCATTATGGTCGGCAAACAAGTCTTCAACAATTTCGTCGAATTATTCAATCCGTAAATAGACGGCTATGACATGTCAAAATCACACAAACCACTTGATTTCTAGGAAATTTTACAACTGGTGGAGGTATAGAACCCATCGATCCAACACCAAAGACTTGACTAGGAAACATACCAGATGGGAGGAGGATTACCACATGCAGGATCCAGGCCGATTGGCCCTCTTCGATGAATATCTCGAAATGAGTAATTTTTAAAAAAAATTTGACATTTCTGAAAAAAACTATACTGAAATTTCAGTTTTACAATATGGTTTCGTAACATTATTTGTTGCTGCGTTTCCTTTAGCGCCGCTTTGTGCCTTATTAAATAACATTGCTGAAATTAGGTTAGATGCATACAAGATGGTGACGCAAGCACGGCGACCTCTAGCGGAGAGATCCGAAGATATCGGCGCCTGGTACGGCATCTTAAGAGCCATCACCTACACGGCCGTCGTCTCAAATGTAATTATTTTTATCATATATCATATATCATATATCATATATCATATATCATATATCATATATCATATATCATATATCATATATCATATATCATATATCATATATC
>NW_025401041.1:7876620-7880592 GCF_015345945.1 Tribolium madens | reverse complement strand
TCATATATCATATATCATATATCATATATCATATATCATATATCATATATCATATATCATATATCATATATCATATATCATATATCATATATCATTTTATATATCATATCGACTCTCCCAACGAAAACTATAGTAACTCAAAAATTACAGTTTTGAGAAAACTTGCATTGAATCTTTGATTGTTAATAAAAAAGTCAAGGAACTGTTTAATATTACTAAAAATTGTTAAGAGTCTAAACTTTGGTAACAATAATTTCAAAAAAATTATAATAATTATAAATTATATTGGTAATAATAATAATTTCAATAATAATAATAATTCAAAAAAAAAAATCTCATTGTTTTTGTATTTTGGGCCCAACATAAGCTATCGTACTCAAAAAACAATTTTTACTATAGTTTTTGTTGAAAGAGTCGATATCATATATCATATCAAATATTATACCATAGGTATATCACATCGTAAATCACATCATATATCATATCATACATCATATCATACATCATATCATACATCATATCATATATCATTTTATATATCATATCGACTCTCCCAACGAAAACTATAGTAACTCAAAAATTACAGTTTTGAAAAAAATTGCATTGAATCTTTTAATTGATTATAAAAGAATCAAGAAACTATTTATTATTATTTATTTATTTATTTATTTATTATTACTCGTATCATATCATATATCATATCACATATCATATCACATATCATATCACATATCATATCACATATCATATCACATATCATATCACATATCATATCACATATCATATCACATGTCATATCACATATATCACATATCATATCACATATCATACATCATATCATATATCATTATAGTATATAAGATATCATAATTTTTTAAGGCCTTTGTCATCGCGTACACTAGCGACTTCATCCCGCGCATGGTCTACCAGTACAAGTACTCGCCGACTGAGGATCTAGTAGGCTACATTGACTCTTCATTGTCGAGTAAGTATGACTCGGCTTCGCCTCGTGTTGTAGATTTTTTCTAGCGTTCAACACGTCGGATTACCATGCCGATATGGGTGGTGACAATAATGAGGAACCACCGCCGGCTATATGTCAGTACCGTGGGTACCGTAATGGTCCCGAAGACATCGACAAGTACGGTTTGAGTCCTCAATATTGGCACGTTTTTGCTGCCCGACTCGCTTTTGTCGTAATATTTGAAGTGAGTTGCATACACGAGTTATACACTTATTTTTTTCTACGATTTTAGCATATTGTATTTGCCTTGACTGGAATTATGCAATATGTCATTCCTGACGTTCCCTCAGAGGTAAATCAACTTTTTGGAAAAAATTTCACTTTTTTCGATTTTTGTAGCTCAAAACTCAAATTCAACGAGAGACTTTGTTGGCTAAAGAAGCGAAATACGAGCATGGTTTGAAGAAAAGTGACAATGACATGTATGAAGATTTAATGAACACAATCAAGGAGAATAATAATCCGAGAGTTGAGGGTGGTAGGAGAGGTAAATTGGGTGTTTTTACGAAAAAGTTTGTTATTTTTTTTCGTAGCATTGAAAGGGTCATGGGCGAGGAGATTGAGTCGATTATCGGACGGTTTAGATGCGCATGTTGAGGTGACAAGTAGGAAAAAAAATTCAGTCAGTTCGACAGTGTGGGAAGTATCGTAATAGCAAGTTTTGTTTGAAATTAAATCAATAAAAAATTGTAATGATTAACTGTGTTTCAATTTCCCGCCAAAAAAACAAAATAAATGTAACTAAAGAAAATTTAGTTGCTAAGCAACAAGATTAACAAAAGTGGACAATAACCAAAAATGTCAAATTTTGACAGTTTGGACATTTGACAGTAAAAAAAAATTAATAATTACTTTTTATATTGACAATAAAATCAAACAGAAACAAAGATTTTTATTATTTTTATTTTTCTTGTCGAAAAATCTAAGACGTGTTCTGATTGGTTTATAAAAGTCGTAATTGATTGGCTAATGATCGAGCAATGACACGCATTGAATATTTTTTTACTTTTTATTGGTCTAATAATCGAAAGTGCATGATTTATATTGGCTCTGGGGTTGGCTCCACCCCCTGTGCAAAATTAGATCCAATTAAAGTAAGATAACTCACACTAAACGCTGATTTGTTGTAATAATTCGATTGGGAATGCAATAATTATTCGCGATTTTTTAAATGGGTGGAGTTACTTATCGTTGCTAGGTTTTTGTCGGATTTTGGCCAATAGGAAATAAAAACCGGTTTGCTTTCACGGTAGTGGTAATTACGTGAATGCGAAATGATTATTATTGGCCCTTGTAATCGGACCAACAAATGTGTCCAACCAATCAAATTTATGATTTTGCAAAAACCTCACCGATTGGCCATTCAATTAAAATTTGCTTTGGAAAACATGCAAAAACAATTAATTTAAATTGCTTTTTCCAATGAGCCACAAAAATAAAGTGAGATAAAAACTATTTCGTCAATCAAGCTCCAAAAAATCGCAGGTTAAAGTTTTCATTTGACTTCAAAAAATGATAAATTTAAATTTGTTTCCTCAATTGGCTTTGCAAAAATTCATATTTTTTTCCCTGTTTAGTACAGAATAATCCGCAAACTTTTTTGCATTAAAGTGTGTTCTCAGTTGGCGATAAAAAAATACTGCTACCAGAAAATTGACAATATTTGGACAATTTGTAAAAATGAACGCAATTTAATTCGTCGTTTTGCAATAAAAATAAATCGTTTTAGTGATAAAAAATAAAAACTATATTTTTAAATTTAAATTTGCTTCCCTCATTGGCTTCAAAAAACTTATTTTGCAATTTCACAAATTTTTACTAGTTAGATGTATTCTGTAAATTGTCCCAAGTTCTTTGAGATTTTAAACTTTTTGTAGAATTCACTATTTAAAAAACAAAACAAAAGAAAATCAATTGTTTTCTCCAAATTGTTTTGAAAATTAAAAAAGCGATAAAATAATGTTTATTTTAATTTTTAAGACTTTTTGTGTAGTTTTTCCCAAAAAAACCGATTGGCCATAAAAAACTATTTTAATRCAATTCGAATTTGCTTTGAAAAAGACACAAAAATAATTACTTTAAATTGATTTTTCCAATTAGGTACGAAAAATTAAAATTAGATAAAAGACTATTTCAATGAGCTTCAAAAAAAAGCGCAGTTTAAAGTTTTCATTTAACTTTAAAAAATGATGAATTTAAATTTGTTTCCTCAATTGGCTTTGAAAAATTCATATTTTTTCCTTGTTTAGTACCTACAGAAAAATCGCAAATTTTTTTGCATTGAAAAATGTGTTCTCAGTTGGCGTTAAAAAAATTGCTACCAGCAAATTGACAATATTTGGACAAATGGACAAATGAGTGAAAAATTGGACAAATCAACGCAGAAATAATAAGTTTTTTTTTTTCATTTGGCAACAAAAATAAACCGTTTTAGTAAGGAAAAATAAAGACTATATTTTTAAATTTAAATTTGTTTCCCTCATTGGCTCCGAAAAAAAATATTTTGTAATTTCTAGTTAGATGTAAGTATGTATTTTGTAAATTGCCCCAAGTTCTTTGAGATTTTTAAACTCTTCGGAAAATTTACTATTTTTAAGAAAAACAAAAAAAATCGTTTATTTATATAAATTTCCAAAATTGTTTTGTAAATTTTTAGCAATAAAACAGTGTTTATTTTAATTTTTAAAACTTTTTGTGTAGTTTTTGTCAAAATTTTAGTTTTCACATTTTTTAGTATTTTTGTGATACTTAACAAAAAAATACCTAATTGCTTTTTATAATACATGGTCATTGTATTCCTTTAATTATTATTTGTAGCCAAGGCCAAGCCGAGGAATTTACACCACCACTTATTTTTTTTATAAATGTTTACTAATTAGATGTATTCTGTAAATTGTCCCAAGTTCTTTGAGATTTTTTAACTATTTGTAGAATTCACTATTTAAAAA
>NW_025401041.1:7873067-7876275 GCF_015345945.1 Tribolium madens | reverse complement strand
GAAAATAATTTATTTATATAAATTTCCCGAGTTGTTTTGGAAATTTTTAACAATAAAACAGAGTGTTTATTTTAATTTTTAAAACTTTTTGTGTAGTCTTTGTCAAAATTTTAGTTTTTTTTGTGGTAGGTACTTAACAAAAAAATACCTTATTGCTTTTTATAATATATGGTCATTGTATTGCTTCAATTATCGATTATTCGTAGCCAAGGCGAAGCCGAGGAGTTTACACCACTTATTTTTTTATTATTTTTTAAGAAAAGCACGCAAAATTAATCAATTATTTATTCAAAAGAGTACAAAGTTTCTCATAGACGGGCCCAAACACCTTCAAATACCCCGAATTGGTCAAATGCAGATAATCATGCATGATATGATGCGAAATAGTTTGGTCGTTTTGTACAATATTGTGATGAATTTCAACAACATGAACATTTTCAGTAAGTTCATCAGCATTTGCTTCATTCGAAAACTTATCAATGAGAAAAGTATTAACATGTTCGTTCCTCTCCCTATACGGGTTAGAGTACTGCCCACGTGGTAATAAAGTCTACAAAAAAAAACACACTAAAAAAAAACAAAAAACACAAAAAAATCACCGGTAAAATAACAAAAACATTCCCCAATCTATGTTTAATCTCCTTAATAATCTCCAAAATCCCCTCAAAAATCTCATGTGGGGTGCAATCGGTGTTATTAGTCCCCACGAATAGCACCACAGCTTTCAATTTGACGTTAAAATCGAGTTCGCCATTTTGGATCCGCCATAACACATTCTCGACTCTGGGGGAATCACAGCTTTGAATAAATCAAATGTCGGGTTGTTTACCTGTCGCCACCTATCCCGAAATTGACACAATGCAAAGCACTGATTTTTTCAAGCCATAAAGAAGAAAACTGTAATTGTTCAATGATTGAATCGCCGATGAATAAAACCTCGGATTCGCAGGTGCGTGCTTGTTGGACGAAACGGTTGTGCTACAAATTGAATAATTGCGTAATTAGTGGCAATTGTTTCAATGAAGGGGGGAAAAAGGTGTGACCTTGAACGAATCTAGATGGCTTGATTTGAGAAATAACAAAAAATTTAAACAAAACTAGTTTTTTTATCGTAACAAAGTTGGCAAAAAACAAACATACCATACTCAATTTCCGCTCATCGCCATCGTGATCTTCGGATAATTTCGGGATTACGCAAGGATTCATTTCGAAATTCGGCTTGTGAAGTACCCAACATGTGCACACTGTCTAACCTCTGTGATTATTATTTTTTCTTGCAATTTATTTCATTTCGTGAAACAGAAACCTGTAATTTGTCTAGTTGACAGCTCACAGATGACGCTACCAAACAATCGCGTGCCGTCTTTGATTTGAATAAAACATTACAATTAATACAAATTAGTCAAAATGTTGCTTTTGCTGATGATGGTACTAGTAGGCCATGTGTTGACACAGCACTCTGAGACAGATAACCCTATTTTGGGCCACATTTTGTGAGTTTGTTTTGATTTGCAAAAAAAAAATATTTTTGTTGTTTTCTAGGATGAAAAGTGATTTGGGGAAATTGGTTCGTGGAATGCCTTTAATGACGGTTATTAGAAATTTCGAGAAGGCCGAGAAAAAGTTAGCAAAGGTGGCTGTGAAAAATTCCACTTAGTCTAATCCTCTAATCCAGTTATCGCTGATTAGGGATTAAGGGAAAGTTTGGGGTTTCACTTCTGGGAGTTTGGAACTAAAATGAAATTGTTAAAATTGTTGTAATTTGAATAAATTTTTTTAAAAATTTTGTTTTATTTGAATTGAAACGGAAATAAATAAATGTTGAGTAAGGTTGGTTTCAAATTTTGGTATGTCCACACGGTTGCTAGGTAAAATTAAGCCGTTAATAATTTCGTTGCTAAGCAATGTGTCTAAAACAATAATAATTTTCTACTATCTGAGAAAAAACAATTGAAAAAAATCAATATAACAAAAATTTTGTTTATTTTTTTCTATTAAAAAGTAAAGTCGGCCATGAGAAAATTATTACCAAGAAAACAATTGACATAAATTATTATAATATGTCTATTTTTTCAGTTATAAGGTAATTGAAATAATTTGTAAGCAATGAAATAGAAATAAACACGAAAATGTTGAGTAGAATTTGTTTCAAATTATTATGTGTACCCAAATTAAATGAATTAAATTAGAAGTTACTAGGCAATAATTAATTAAAGTTTGAAAACGACGCATTTTGTCGATTCTAAGCGTAAACAAAGTTGAAAATAATGTTTTTTTATATAAATTTTAAATGAGTTCTAATTACATGTTGAAAAAAGAAAACCTGAAAAGTGACGATTTTTTATAAATCTGAATTGGAATATTTTTTTTCTAATAAGAGTTAATGAGTCTCTTAGAATTTATTTAAATACATTTCAATTGTAATAAAATTGAATAAAATAACAAAATTGCTTACCTATAATTGTTTTACCTATCTTGCAATATAATAATAGAAAAAATTTAATAAAAAAAAATTTTTAACAACAAAAACATAAAAAATTAAAAATGACTAGTTTCAGCATGTAAAACTCTCTCCTTAGAGTTGGCCTTGAAAATTTGACAGGAATTGATAAAATTTCTTCAAATTACAATATATTTTTTAAATCACTTTAAAATTAATACACTCAAAAAAATAGATTTTACTTGTAATAAAATTGAATAAAATAACAAATTTACCGTACAAAGTTAACAATTTATTGTTTTATCATAAATAAGACTTGAATAGAATTTGTTTCAAATTTTTAGGCACAATTAAGTTAAATTCAAGTTGCTTTGCTTTCCAAATTTGTCTGAAATAATGTTAATTTATTATTTGAATTTGAAATAAGTGTTACCTATCTACTAGTTGCAATTTAAAAAAGGTGTATGTTTATGAAAGTATTTTTTTAAACAACAAAAACTTAAATTAAAAATGTTAGACTAGTTTCAGCATGTAAAACCATCTCCTTCTAAGTTGGCCTTGAGAATTTGACAGTAATTGTGAAAAATTTCTTCAAACTTATTAAATCACTTTAAAATTAATAAACATAAAAAAATTAAATAGATTTTACGTACTAAGAAAATTGAATAAAATAACAAAATTGCATTACTAAGTTAACAATTTATTATTTTATCATAAATAAAACTTGAATAAAAAATTTTATGCACACTTAAAGTAAATCCTATTTGC
>NW_025401041.1:7853669-7872455 GCF_015345945.1 Tribolium madens | reverse complement strand
TACAACAATAATAAAAAACTTTTTCCAAAAAAAAATTATTAGGTGTATTATTAAAAAAAATAATAAATAAAACGATAAAAACAATGCTTTCTACTTGATGTAAAGTAACGTAATTTCGAAAAATATTTTAGTTTTCTTAATTTAAAAATTGCACATCATTTCTAGACTCACATTATCCAAAAAAACCACTAAAATAACAGAAAAATTATTAATTTTTGGTAAAAATTTGTGTGAAAAAGCAGCAAAATAACTTTCACCCCAACCCCACTCTCCCTTATCAGCGGGGGGTTGGTCAATATAAGCGCAAAATTTTGGCCTGAAAGCATCAGTGTGACAACAACCCCGACACTGGTAAGCAAAAAAAAATACCATTGCTTTTGTTTTTGGGCAATCTTGATTATTCTCATGTCGAATTTGCAAGCATGAGTTGATCAAGGAGGCCGAGAAACGAAAAACCAATTTTTATGTACTCGATTTGTTTTTATGGAAACATGAGTCGTATTTATGTCAATTTTGAATCATAGTACGGTTCATGGCGCCTCAAAAACAAATCAAAATTCGACAATTTTTTCCCAAAAAAAATTTTTGAAATTTCTGTTAGACTTATCTTTGCCTTGGTTGATATTTATTTTATTATCACTGGGCAAAGTGAGTCCTACAGTAATTTCTTCAATCTTCAAGAAAATAGTTGAATTGGAAGCGAAGTCTGCGATTTTCTTCATTTCATCTTCAAAAATGAAGAGTCACAGGCTTGCCTTCTCATTCAATCAAAATCAAAGTTGGTACCACTGTTTTTGAGCAGACATGAGCCGTTTCTGTGCTGATTTCCCCCATAGTACGGTCCATGTCGGCTCAAAAACTCTCCAAATCTTCAAAATTTAACAAATTTGACTCTTAGTAGACATGAGTGGTGTTTATGTTATTAGTTTCATAATACTGCTGATGTCTCCTAAGGGTCGAGTTTGAAAATCAACACGAGGAACATAGATTATTTTTATTGTCACCAAGCAAATTCCTGCATGTTTGTGTGAAGTTGATGTCATCACATGCAGGCTGCTTGCTTGTTGGTAGTAGAAAACAATCCACTTTTTGCTTTATATTATAATATTATATAAAAAAAAAATTAAATTCAAAAAAATTCAGTGTTGAGTGGGCATGAAGTGGTACTTTGGATGGATTATGGGATTCATAGTACGTTTCATGCCGGCTAAATAATGAATTTAAAATCATCAGTGTTGGTAAATTTGGTACTGAGTGGGCATAGAGTGGTACTGTGTGTTATTTTGGTTCATAGTACGACCCATGCCTATTTAATAACAAATTTAAATTCATCATTTTTTGTGTTTTGTTTTTACAGAATTTTTACAATGTTTTCGTTATTTAGCTACCATTGGCCGTCTCTATGCTGTTTTGTGGTCATAGTACGGTTAATGTTCGCTTAATTTCGAATTCTATACCAACTAAAACACTAAATTGAAATTCTAAAATGCTTCAAATGTTTATTCTTTCTATTTCTCCTTCTCAAACTATCAACTAAAGTACATAGTTGTAATCCATAGGTCATTGATGATTTTATTGGGTTGTTTTTGTAGAAAAATTTCTATTTGTAATAGTACATAACATTTTTATAGTACTTTATCAAAAAAACGTTTAGTTCCATACTTTTTATTCACTTGGTATGTAAAATATCGATTTTATGAACAATTTGCTCAATAACCATTTAACGCAGAACATTTTTTTTGTATAATAATAAGTTAAATTTGCTTTTCAACTACCAAATATGAATGAAATTTTTTAGGTTGCATCATCGTCAGATATTCAGGCTTATTATCTTATATGAATCGCCCTGTATAACGTTTTTTACATTTCTGGAGATCTTAAAAATCTAAAAGAAAAAAGTGTATTAAACGTTATTGGGTCAAATTTTTTAAGTTTTGAATCAAATTGCATTTGATTTATCTATGTTGGGGGATTAATCTGATGACAAGGGACGCAGGATGGGTTGGAGCATTTACAGACAAATTATAATTTATTAACTAGAGAGTTAAAATAAAAAAATAAAAATTTTTGAAAACAACAAGATTGTATAGTTTAAAAATCTTGTTTTACACAGAAAACCGAAAACTATTCTACTATTACACTGAGAAAAATGAATAGTAACAGCTAAATGATAGATTAGTTTGACTAAGAAAAGTTTAATACTAATCCATGGATGTTTTCAAACAATAATCAACATTGGAAAATAACATGTCGGGTTTTCCATTAAGTTATTGATTTATTATTATTGAATAAAATATTCTTCATGGTATTGTGAATTAGTATGTAAACTATAGATCGTAATAAATAAGTAATAATTTAATAGTTAATAAATCTATTTAAATTTTTGTTTAGTCAATAATGTATTTTCTTTACATGATAACCAATGGAAACGATTATTCAACAAGAGTTTATTCTTTTTTAACTAACATAAAGATTTTAACATATAACAAACGGAACTTCAAATGTAAATACGTAAATATTACTTGGAAAAATTGCGCAACATGCAGTTGCACGTTGTGTGTGGTGAATGTGCTCCAACTTTGTTCAAACGAGTCTTTACATGAACGAATAGTTTAATGGTCATTTGTTTTTTCTGTTGTATTTGTGTTTGTGTTCGAGGAGTGCAGGAGTACGGTTGACGAAAAGTGCCAAAAGCTGCTGAAGCAGTGGCAAAAATTTGAAGGTTAGTATAATGGTATTTACAATGCCGGATCAGCCACCACCAGAAATTTTTAATTGCAACACGCTATTAAGATAAAAATATTTTTATGAGCAATAGATTCGAGCAGTGGCTGATTTGGACTGTTGCAAACTACATTCTCCATAATGTTATTTCAACTGCAATAATTTCATTTTGTAAATAATGTAGTATATTGTCTATAAAAACTTTTGTTAAATATTAAGCATTTATATTTAATGTTAAACTGATGGAATCTTAACTATCTACTTCTTGGTTTTTCTTATTCAGATGAAGGAATGACATAGGATATTTTGCTGGATCTTGTTCAGAGTTTCCTTCCCCAGTTGGTGCCAAAATTTGATGACCAATTCAAATTGATGCGGCATATTAAAGAGTACAAATCTGCATCTTTGGTAAGTTTTTCAATTTTAAAGTCTATTTTTTTAATTTATGAGTCTTAATGCAGTGATTGACGTCCTGGCATCCTCGTCCCCATGCAGTACTAAATACATAATTTGTACTTAATGATGTTTTAAATGTTTATTATTTTTCTTAATAAATTGTTCTAAATAATATATGTACAGTTTTATTTTTTTGTTAGGTTTATATATCTGCTGGTGGCTATACTGATTAGCAATCCGGTATGTTTTTACCTAAAAAATATTTTTCCCTTTAAGATATACTTCTTAACTATCAAGAACACATCTTTTAATATCTAATGCGAGATTATTAATCTTTAATGATCCTTGTTTCTTGTTAATAAATATTTCTTATTATTAACACTGCAGTGATAATATTAAAGTAGATGTTAAGTTTTTATAAAATCAGAATCACTTAAAAACCAAGAAATGCTATGTTTGGAAATTCCTAACAAATTATTTCTTCTCTGATAACAATAGTTTCTTCCGCCGTATTCTAAAAAATTATTAGTTTACATTTAAGCTAAATCTTTAACTAGTAAAAAACTGTTCTCTCAGTGTACTGTTACAAACAACAATCGTAATAAATATTTTTTTATTGTTTTTGCTCTACAAAATTTTGTAATTATATTAATTAAATTAAAATGAAAGTAATTGAAATAATCATTACACAGCTTTGTTGTTTTATGAATTTTTGCTTTCGGTTTTGGTGATAATCACTCATTTTTAAAATGTTTTAAACATAGAAGTTTAATCTAACTAAAAAAGCAAGTTTGATTTTGTTTCCACATAGTAAAGACTTATGAAGTGCAGTAAAAGGATAATTATGGTACCACCTTAAAAACTACAATCAAAGTCTGATTAGTCCGTTTTTTTTATTTACATCATAAAGTAATACAATTTTCAAAAAACAATGAACAAATATTTTTTTTATTTGTAACTTTATGATAATTGCTTTTGCTTATTAAAATTTTTGGTACTGCATCGTAGGTATATAAAAAGATTCAAACTTGAGCAGAGTTTAAAATCTTGCAAAAATGATCAAACTCAGTGCTTGTTTATTCCTTTTGTTTGTCACTGACGGTAAGTATGTCAGTAAGTAGTACTTTTCATCATTTTGTGCTTACTAATATTATTAAAGAAAATATAATATAGTTTGGCTTGATAATAACACTCAGACATTCTACAATCTGATTCCACATTTCCGTTTCCCATTTCGCACTTTATGAAGAGATCAAAAAATGTAATTTTTTCATGAAAACCGAGAAAACAGTTCAGTTTGTCGTTTAATGACAAAAACAATATTTTTTGACTGGTTTAGAATTTCCTTTCAACAAAGGTGCATTTAGTCATGACTGAAATAAGTACTTACCACAAGTACCAAAAAGTACCAACGAGTTGGGATCGTTTTATCAATAAAACAGTATCAAAAATATTAATCATCAAAAGCTATTTCTATAAAATTAAAAACAGAAAATTGTTTAAAAAAATTGTTATTGTATTTTTTTATTGATTGTTTTAATATTAATAACAAGTATTTAGTGTTTTATTATAGATTTTAAGGTAGTACGATAATTATACTTTTTCAAGTAAATTAATTGATATTAACCTGTTGCATCATTTAAAATTATTTTCAAGTCTATCATATGAGAAATAAGCTAAATATAATACAGACTTATGTTTTTTTTTAAATAAAACACCCTATATTTCATTGCATTTCCTTGATATGAGCACACAATAAAAGTGGGCTGTAGATTTGTTAACTATACAGGGTGAATAAAAAGTAATGAAAGCAATTTTTTTTTAAATTATTTGACTTAATTAAAGTAATATATAAAATGTGATAATATTTTGAAAACGAAATTAATTTTGTTTTGTCGATTATTTTTTGTCAAAATTGCAATTTATGTAAAAAAAAATTTATTAAATATAAAGTAGATAAATTGTAATCTTTAGATCATAACCTTCATGAGTTTTATAGTTTTTATAGTTTACAATTTTTTGTAAAACTTAAAAAAAAATTACGAAAAATTTTATTCTTAAACATCACATTTTTTTAGTACATACTTTATCATTCTTCAATTACTTTTTTAAAAAACAAATAGTTTAGGAATACTTTTTATTCATCTTGACTCTACAGGGTGCTTCACATAATTTTACGAGGCCTGCGTTTGTAAGATTCAATCAATAATACATATTCCGAACTCGATTACAAATTTTTCTCTAGTTAGTCCACCCTTTCAAAAATTACAACATTTTTAGTTTGTTAGTTAAACTAGATCATATTCATGCCGTCTCCTGATATAACAAATGACAATTGTTTCTGAAAAACTACAGTTTATGACTATTAATGAAACAGTGATTAGTTTGACAACTACTGTCATGGGTTCCCAAAAATTAAATAATTAAATGTGTATTTTTTGTATCTAGTGTTTTGTGAATTTTGTATATTTGAGTGAGTACATTAGGCGCAAGCCTCGTAAAGTTATGTGAAACACTCTGTATTAGTGTTGAAAAAAAATTTGAAGACAATACAAGTTTTATATTTGAAAAATCTTGTTGTTTTGATAACTATAGAAAACCATTTCATTATTCTACTATTATACTATAACAAACAACAATATTGTAATAATATTAATTTTACTGAGGACGGTTTTTGCTTAGAGATTATTATATGAGTTGGTCTTTACGGACAGCTCTAATTAGCCAAACTAATTTTGTGCTAAAAATGATTCTAGGTAGTTTTAGAACCTTTTCGTTGTTTTTCCCAATAATTACGCATCATTTTCGAATTTTTCTTTTTTTTTTTTGAAAGAAATTGTTTAGAATTATTACCCATAATTTCAATACAACGTTTTCAACAACAAGTGATAAGAAAATTTCAAAGCACTGCAGTGGAAGAGAGCCACTAGCAAACTGCAAAGAGTCAAAAAGTAAACAAGTTATAAAATTGTACGTTTTCAATATATAAGTCCCTACCACCACCATAAAATTTAGCAAAACCCACCACTAAACCTTGTTTTTCAAAATTTTCTGGAACTGGGTTGGTATAAGCACCTGGTTTATCTGATCATAATGACTAATAATGAACCAAAAAAAAAGTAAATTTTTCTTTTGATTTTTTTGCAGTTTTGACGTAAAATGAAAGATACATTTTTTAAAATTTATTAATAAATAATGATAGTTTTTGTTAAAAATGACTTTGTTTTTTATCTTAAAGCTATTTCTTTGAGTTGCTATTGATCAAAATTATGTTTTTCCCACACTTTTTTTTATTTAACTTGCGAAAACTCATTTGTCAAAGTGACATTATTGTCAAAAAATTATTCCAAAGTCCAAAATCAAGAGAAAAATGAACTTTTCTCTCTACTGAGCTAGAATCTGAATCTCTGAAATAAGAGAAACTCATCGATGGTGAAATTCTGTTTGTTTATTTTATTTACATTTTATGACTAAAGGGACCAGGCAGGCAAAGGTAATGAGCCAGTCAGGAGAACGCATTAGTCCTAGACATGATTTAATCACTAAATCGTCTTTTATATGTTTAATGTAAAAAACCTGATTGACAATTCCAGCATATTTTGGGTTTCCATTCAACATACGGTTTTTATAACACTTGGACATGACTGAAATAAGTACCAAAAGTGATGAAAAGTACTACTTACTGACATACTTACCATCAGTGACAAACAAAAGGAATAAACAAGCACTGAATTTGACCATTTTTGCAAGATTTTAAACTCTGCTCAAGTTTGAATCCATAAAGTCACAAATAAAAAAAATATTTGTTTATTGTTTTTTGGAAATTTTTATTGTATTACTTTATGATGGAAATAAAAAATACGACCTAATCAGACTTTGATTATAGTTTTTAAGGTGGTACCATAATTACCCTTTTATTGCACTTCATAAATTTTTATGATGTGGAAACTTCACAACTCATTTTTTTTAGATTTTGAAGATTTTATACCTTTAATGGCCTTTTTTATTACTTTTATTACCTAAACCGGAACCAAAAATTTTTTATAAAACAATAGAGCTGTTTAATCATTATTTTACCCTCAAAAGCTCGAAAAATTCGTAATTTTTTAAACTTGAAAAATCAAGTTTAATTTTGAACACATGAATGTTTTTGAACATGTCTCAAAAAACAAATCAAGTACCAATAATTTATGATAATTTAACATTATGTGACTTAAAACCACTTTACGGCTTAAAAAAACTCGAAATTAACAAGGTGGCCTTGACATTTTGACAAACAATTGTTTTAGAATAATTCTATTACTCAAAATTAATTGAAGACCAATGGCACAGTAAAAGATGAGTTTAAGAGGTGTTTATCAATGTAAAAAAATGCGCATTTATTTATTATTGTACATATACAGGGTGTTAAAAAATATTCCGTTACTTTGCGGACCTATGTTTATTAAGATTTTTTTTGTTTATTTGGCCTCTTGAAATATTTCTTTTGTTAACACCCTATATACATTTCATGCTACTTTTACTTTATACTTTATATTACTTACCTTTTGTTTACTTATATCTGTTTCACTATGTAAATCATTTGTGTTATTAGAAATAATAACAATAATAAAAAAAATCCTTACTTTTTAATGCAAAACTTACCTCTCATTTATTTTACTTTTAACTTACCTTTTGTTTACTTATTATATACTATTAATTTTTACACTATTTTCACTTTTGTAGATACTTGTTTTAAAGTTCGCGCTCTTATACGCCCGCCATCTATTGACATTTATTTGAATTATATTTGAATTTGAATTTGAGAAAAATTTATTAAGTCTTTTGAACATCCAAGAGTGCAAATGGACAATTTTGAAGTTTTTAATTTTTTCGATTTTTGTCGAAATTTTGGGCGATTTTCGGTACGCGGAGCGGTCTAATGCCAATAACTCCGGACTTATTGGAGATAACTTCTTATATTTGGTACGGTTGGAAAGAAAATTTAATTTTCTATCATATACAAAAAAGATCAGTGTGCTACAATAAATAGTTATCGAGAAAATTTCTGATAAAATCAAAAAAAATTAAAAATATTGCAAGTTTTTGTATCTGTTTATATTTTATTTATTTTACCCTTAATAAAAAATATTTTATCAGTATTTATTTATGGAATTCTAGTTTTTTACCTTAATAATATGTTTGATTGCATATCGTATTTTTGACGAATAAATCTTGATTTCAATGATTTTTTTAACGTTTGAAACACACGTTCATCCGATACTTTCACTTCTAACTTTTTTTTTATTTATTTTTTCAGTTGTTAACTAAATAATCAATTAAATCATTGGTGCTATGTTTTGCACACTAGATTGCGTAACACGAAAACCGGTCAAAAAACCGTCACTGTTTGAGTTTTGAGCAAATTTTATTAATTTTGATTAAAAAAAAAAGAAAAAAAACACGTTCAATGAATATTTTCCCATGACAAGCTTTGCATTTAATTAATGTATTATTGGTTGCATATACTATTACCAACTTTTGCAGTAATAAATGTAACTATGCAACCAACAATAACCAAACAAGGTGAATTATTGAAATAACACAAAAATTCCTTGATATTTTTTTATTTAGAAAAAAAACTGATAATAATTTATTTATAGTAAAATGAATGTGGTTGTCCCAACGGGCGTCTCGTCTCTTAAAAAGAGTGAAATAACGTAAACCATGTTTTTCACACGTCGTAAGCTCGTAACGACGGACATATAGCTACCACATCCGCACATCACTGAGGGGGGCTCGAGGGGTGTTTGATGTGCTCAGCGCGACTTTAATTATAGAGTCAATCGTCCAAGAAATGAGCGAAAAAATCCACTTTTGCGCCTAAAAATATTTCTCTTCGTCACCACCACACATGGCCCATAAATCATCCCATCGATGGTGGAGTTACATTAGGGCCAAGTGGGTGCGGTGATAAACTATCGCCCGAATTTGTCACAACATAGGTGGGCCAAGGGCTGAGACCCAGACCATATGGTACTAAAATTATTCAATTCTTTTACGCAATTCTCACTTTATTACTTCTTTTGAAGTCGACGAGGCTAAATTTAGACAAGAAGATGTCAATCGTCGTGTTTATGATACAGTTTCACTTGTTCTCTCTCTAAATAAACATCATTTTAAAGTCATTAAGTTGGTACTACTGCACCACTTATATAATTCAACTTTTGTTACAACCAATTCGAGTCTATTTCCATCGCCCTTTTGAAGCTCGAACTATTCTCTTCGATGCGTGTAGCGAAAACCCTCATTAATTTCCATCTCTTTTAACTTATTAAAAATAGAAATTTTATTTTTATTTTCCCCTTAAAATCGCACCCAATTTTTTTCGCTTTCTTGAAACGCTCCCACTTTGTAATTAACATCAAGTGCTACCACTTGACGTAAACAAACCGGCCATAAATTTTATGGAAACCATTCGACGTGGGAAATGACTTTTTGTGTATACAAACGAGCCACAAATCATCCAATTTTGATTGTGTTACTCCAACAAGAATTTCGGTTGTTTATCGATGAGTGATGAACAGCTCGACATCGCATTTTATCATTTTCAAACGAATTACGCATAAAAACCAATAAAAAACGCCCTGAGAGCGGTTACCATGGTTTAAAACTCCAGTTGTCATGGTAATGTGTGGCCTTTTTGCATAACAACCAATCAAAACACAGCGTTATTAACGTTGCTATGGTTTTAAAACACGTTGCTATGACAATGAAGAATACGAAAACAAATTGCAAAAGCGGCAAATTCAAATAATTTTCACTGTGTTATTGTCACATCGCATTTTATT
This sequence comes from Tribolium madens, assembly GCF_015345945.1. Taxonomy (NCBI): domain Eukaryota; kingdom Metazoa; phylum Arthropoda; class Insecta; order Coleoptera; family Tenebrionidae; genus Tribolium; species Tribolium madens. The sequence continues at coordinate 7,862,505 of NW_025401041.1, read as the reverse complement.
ACGCATAAAAACCAATAAAAAACGCTCTTTGAACGGTTACCATGGTTTAAAACTGGCTTTTTTGCATAACAACCAATAAAAACACAGTGTTACTAACGTTGCCATGGTTTCAAAACGCGTTGCTATGACAATGAACAATAAGAAAACAAATTTCATTAGCGGCAAATTCAAATAGTTTTTACTATGTTACTGTCAATTTTTACTCAATCACATCACATTTTATCATTTTAACAAATGTTTAAACAATTACCGTCGAAATACGCAAAACAACCAATAAAAAACAGCATTAGAGCGGTTACTACGATTAAAACTGCTGTTGCTATGGTAATGTGTGGCATTTTTTACATGACAACCAATGAAAACACAGTGTTACTAACGTTGCTATGGTTTCAAAACGCGTTGCTATGACAATGAACAATAAGAAAACAAATAACCAAAACAACCAATGAAAAAACAGCATTAGAGCGGTTACTACGATTAAAACTGCTGTTGCTATGGTAATGTGTGGCCTTTTTGCATAACAACCAATAAAAACACAGCGTTATTAACGTTGCTATGGTTTCAAAACGCGTTGCTATGACAATGAACAATAAGAAAACAAATGGCAAAAGCGGCAAATTTAAATAGTTTTTACTGTGTTATTGTTAATTATTACTCAATCACATCACATTTTATATTTTTAACAAATTTTTAAACAATTACCATCGAAATACGCAAAAAAAACAATAAGAAAACAGCATTAGAGCGGTTACTACGATTAAAACCGCCGTTGCTAGGTAATGTGCGGCCTTTTTGGATAACAACCAATAAAAACGTTGTTATGACAATGAACAATAAGAAAACAAATTACAAAAGCGGCAAATTCAAATAGTTTTCACTATATTATTGTCAAATTTTACTCAATCGCATCACATTTTATCATTTTTGGCAAATTTTTAAATAAAAAAAAACAGCATTAGAGCGATTCAACTGCTGTTACTATGGCTATTTTCCATAACAACCAATAAAAAATCAGTGTTATTAACGTTGCTATGGTTTCAAAGCACGCTTTCTATGACAAATTGCAGAAGCGGGAAATTTAAATAGTTGTCACTTAGTTATTGTCAATTTTTGTTCAATTCATTACCATTTTGTATTAAATATGTATACAGAATGACTAACAAAAGGCCTTTGCAGCTATATCTACTTATTTATATATAATTAGTTTCAAGAATTTGTTTTTTGGCATAATTTTTTTAATTTTTAGTAAAAAAAATGGTTTCAATGACAAAAAAAAACAAAAAATTATTAAAAAAAATTGAAAAACAGTGTTTACATTTGCCTTCATGTTGTTGACATTTTTTCAGAGCTGACAAAAATTTCAATCAATTAAAGTCTTTTTTTTTTACTGTAATTATAATACTAGGTGATTCCGAAATCTTAAAATCTGGTAAAACGCAACCAAGCGACACCCTGTATATGGTCATAAAAAGTCCAGGTGCGAAAAAAATAATAATGTGCATCATTTTCTTTAGCCAATCAAAGGCCGGAAATTTGCATTGGCGCCGAATTCAAACCCGTGTGAGTTTATTTCGGGAACAATGGCCGTTTTTTGGGCGATTCTTGCCAACAAAATCGCATTTAAATCTCATAAATCTTGTCCGACATCGGTAAAAATCTGTAACTTGACAGTCCGTATGTTTCCCAACTAATGATTAATTAGCAAAGGGACACGTAAAAGTGAGCGTGTGACGACTTGTCACGTCCGTGATTGATGTCTTTCGTAGAGGGTGGTATTGAAGTCCGGCCGGAAGTCAAACACTCGAAAGAAAAATAAAATTGTTGTTTTTTCATAAATAATCAAATAAATCGTTAAAATTCCACTCTGGAGTGATTACGAAATGTGGAGAGCTTCGTTGCGACATAGAAAAAGTGGGGAAAAAGTTGCGCAATTCGAGTTTTGGCCAATTTTGATCAATTTTTGACATTTGACTCAATTTGGTGACATTTAAAAAATACGTTCATGGGATACTATCACGTGCCAACTTTTTAATAAACTGTTAAATAAATCACTATTTTTCTCGAGAATCATCACAAAACATTGATTTGATTACAAAATTAAAATTCTGACCAAAAATTTAAATTTTGTCCAATTTTTATAAAAAAAAAATCAATTCATCGGATATTTTCACTTTTTTTCAGGGAAAAAAACCAGTCGATAGAAAATAGAATAGTTTTATTTGGTATAAGCAGGAAAATAATACTTGTGTTGATTAAAGAGAAAATTAATCACTCTGGAGTGATTACGAAATGTGGAAATTTTCGTTGCAACACATAAAAAGTGGTGAAAAAGTTGCACATTTCGAGTTTTGGCCAATTTTGATCAATTTTTGACATTTGACTCAATTTGGTGACATTTAAAATGGAATTAAAATGGGATGCTATCACGTGCCAACTTTTTAATAAACTGTTAAATAAATCACTATTTTTCTCGAGAATCATCACAAAACATTGCAAGATTGATTACAAAATTAAAATTCTGACCAAAAATTTAAATTTTSTCCAATTTTTATAAAAAAAAAATATATATATATCGGATATTTTCACTCTGGACTGATTACGAAATGTGGAAAGCTTCGTTCCCACACAGAAAAAGTGGTGAAAAAGTTGCACAATTCGAGTTTTGGCCAATTTTGATCAATTTTTGACATTTGAGTCGATTTGGTGACATTTAAAAAATACGTTCATGGGATGCTATCACGTGCCAACTTTTTAATAAACTGTTAAATAAATCACTATTTTTCTCGAGAATCATCACAAAACATTGCAAGATTGATTACAAAATTAAAATTCTGACCAAAAATTTAAATTTTCTCCAATTTTTATAAAAAAAAATATATATATATCGGATATTTTCACTCTGGACTGATTACGAAATGTGGAAAGCTTTGTTCCCACACAGAAAAAGTGGTGAAAAAGTTGCACAATTCGAGTTTTGGCCAATTTTGATCAATTTTTGACATTTGACTCGATTTGGTAACATTTAAAAAATATGTTCATGGGATACTATCACGTGCCAACTTTTTAATAAACTGTTAAATAAAGCACTATTTTTCTCGAGAATCATCACAAAACATTGCAAGATTGATTACAAAATTAAAATTCTGACTAAAAATTTAAATTTTGTTAAATTTTTATTAAAAAAAAAACAATTCATCGGATATTATCACTTTTTTTCGGGAAAAAAAAAAACAGTCGATAGAAAATAGAATAGTTATTTGGTATAAACATAATAAAATAATACTTGTGTCGATTAAAGAAAAAATTAATCACTCTGAAGTGATAACGAAATGTGGAAAGTTTCGTTGCGACACAGAAAAAGTGGTGAAAAAGTTGCACAATTCGAATTTTGGCCAATTTTGATCAATTTTTGACATTTGACTCGATTTGGTGACATTTAAAAAATACGTTCATGGGATACTATCACGTGCCAACTTTTTAATAAACTATCAAATAAATCACTATTTCTCTCAAGAGTCATCACAAAACATTACAAAATTAAAATTCTGACCAAAAATTTAATTTTGTCCAATTTTTATTAAAAAAAATCAATTCATCGGATATTTTCACTTGTTTTTCGGGAAAAAAAACAGTTGATAGAAAATAGAATAGTTTTATTTGGTATAAATAGGAAAATAATACTTGTGTTGATTAAAATGGCGCTTATCTGGGCCCGAAGTCGTATCCGTTTTGGTGCAGGGCCGGACTGCGGTAGTTTCCGGCGTTTGGGTAAAACCCCGAGTAGTTGGAGTACATAGTTCTCGGAAAATTGTGTCCTCGCATCGCTTTGTCGTTGCTGTAGACGGGGTTGTAGTTGTGGAGGAGGTTGTGGGGGTGGTAAACAGGTCCGTAGTTAAAATCCCCCGAATAGGGTTGTCCAATCGTTGTCAGAATGTTGGATTGGAGGAGCGATTGCTGTTGGTAGCGGTTTTGGGGGTTGTAAAGCGGCGCCGCCTCCGGCTCGGGGGCGGCGATTTCCTCGCCATCTGCTACAGGAATGTAAACTGGGATAATTTATGTAGTCGGCCATGTGCTTCACTAAATTATAAACACGCTATCTACTTAACCAGACTGTTTACAAAAGCGTTAAAAAGCACCAAAATCTTTACCGTTTTACGAGATATACTTGTAAACAGATGGTAATTGAGTTTATGTTTCGAGACTGGATTGAAGGCCTCTTTATAAGTTTTTTTTTCCAAGAAGTTTGTTTTTTTTGCGAAACTGGATAAAGTTATATTTACCTTTGTTAGTGCAGCTGGTGGGAGTAGACCGGGAAGTGGTGCGTTGGCGCTGCACTTGGGAAGATTGTGTCACCGATTCAGGACTTCTGCAAAATTTGTTTGCATTTTTTAACCAAATCATCAATTAAATCAACAATTTCTTGCTTTCAAACTGTTTCAAAACATTGTAGAAGTGATTGCGAAACGCGAAAAACAGTCTCAAATCAACACAATTCGAGTTTTGGCCAATTTTAACCGATTTTGACATTTGGTTCATTTTCTTGACGTTTGAAAAACAAGTTCATTGGATACTCTCACTTGTTAACTTTTTTTTTGATCTGTTTTCTCAGTTTTTAGCCAAATGGTCAAATACATCATTGATATTTTGCGCAATATTGATTACAAAACATAGTAGGCTTGAATACGAAATGCAAAAAGCGGCCAAAAATTGTCACAATTTGAGTTTTAGGCAGTTTTAATCGATTTTGACATTTCGATTAATTTTCTGACATTAGAAAAACACGTTCATCGGATACTATCACTTCCAATGCATTTTTATTATTTTTTTCAGTTTCTAGAAATAATCGAATAAATGATAATATTTTTACACTAAAATGATCATAACAAATGGCACACTAGATTGAGCAACGCGTAAAGCGGTCAAAAATTGTTATTATTTAAGTTTTGGTTAATTTTCAGTAATTTTGGCGTTTCAAAAAAGCGTTCAATGGATACTGTCACGTTTTAATTTGATTTGACTTGTCGTTTTGGCCAAATAATCAAATAAATCATAATTTTTTTAATTTTAAAATCTAAAAACGGTAAAGTAATAAATTGAAATTGAGTTTTTTGCTATATTTATTAATTTTGATAAAAAAGCCTTTCATTGAATATTTTCAAGGATCAAGTTTTATTTAAAAAAAAATTGACAATTGTTTGACACAACGGAAGTGTTTTTTGACGAATTTATGATTTTTTTTGAGATAATTTCGACAAGAAAAGTTATTTTTGACAATCTATTGAAAGTTAGTCTAAAAACTAACTTGTTTCGTAGTAAACGATATATCTGTTTTTGACAATTTATAAGACATTAAGACATTTTATTGAGAAATTAATAAATATTACCTGTAAAAATTTAAAGAAATGCGGTTTTTGACAGGTACAACAAGTCAAGTTATTTGTGTTGTTTTTGTCAATAAATAAAAAATTGTTCAAGAAAAATATGTTGCTTATTTTATTTCAAAAAACTTGACAAAAACTAGTTAGTTTGCAAACTATTTTTGACACTTACAAGTGTTGTTTTTGACAATACGTAAAGCTTCAGTGTTTAAAAAACATAATTTTGAGTTTTTTCGTTACAAAAAATTATTAGAAATTGTTTCAACAGACCAAAATTTGGTAGTTGTTTTTGACAAATTTTAATTAACCAATAAAAAATACTGTAAAAAATTTGTTTTTAACACAGTTTCAACAATTCTTGTTACAATACTAAGTTAAATTATTCTCACATTAACAAATAATTAATTGTTTTTGACTCATAAAATGTTTTTGACAATAAATACAAAAATTGTTCTAAAAAAAAATATCTTGCTTATTCTAAGATTTGACAAAAACTAAGCAATTTACAAACTATTTCTGACCATTACAAGTGTTGTTTTTGACAGTTTCATAAAACAGTGTTTAAATGACATTTATTTTACACTAGAATGATTATAACAAATGGCACACTAGATCGAGGAACGCGTAAACCGGTCAAAAATTGTTATTAGGTAATTTTTATTAATTTTGGCGTTTCAAAAAAGCATTCATTGGATACTGTCACGTGTCAATTTAATTTGATTTATTGTTTTGGCCAAATAATCAAATAAATCATTAATTTTTTATTTGTAAAATGTAAAAACGGGCCAATATTGATTTAAAATTGAGTTTTTATGCAATTTTCCCTAATTTTGACGAAAAAGCCGTTCATTGAATATTTTCGCGTGTCAAGTTTTAATGAAGTGTTGGCACCAGTGTGTCCAACTGAGACATGAAAGTCCCTTGTGTAAAAAGTGTGCAGTGTGGATATATTTATTTAAAAATCTCGCGCTCCGCTGAGATGTTTATTAGTTTAAATCTAAAAATATAACAAGAGTGAAGGCATGAAATGTTTCAAATTTAAAAATCGGGCCAAAATCAAAATAAATACAATTCATAATCATCCAGAGCGGATTTATGTGAGGTTTTTTCGCGTTGGAAGCTAATTGTCGATGTGTATTTGAAAAATTCGGTCTAGGAATGGCATCATTTGTAAGGGGGAGACAGCCAGATTGGAAGATGAATGTTTTCGAATACTTTTCGGCTATTAATTCAAACGCTTGGCAGTTACAGAAATAACACGCGGTCTCTTCTATAATGACAATCTTAACTATACGCCAATTCAACAAATCCTCCCTTTATAAATAAAAATCAAACAGTTTTTTGAAACGTCAAAACACATACATAAATTACAACTTACGAAATTAATTCGATTTTAATTTCAAACAGAAGCTGAGAAATATTTTAAAAACTTTCTCGACGAGAACTAATAAAGTCGCTCGTAAATACGTTAAAGTGACGCGCTTTGTAATAATTTGAGGTAATTTGCTCGTAAATACCATCAAACAGTTCGTTTCGCTAAATTATTTGACAGCGAGGCACAACCTAAATCCAATTCGGACGTTTTACATGCGACTTTTGATGTGCGAGCCGCTATTTTTAGGCAAATAAATAAGCGCCACCGAAAATTAAAGAAAAACGCTTCAAATCTAGTTACCATGGCAATATACTACTCGGTTACTATGGTTACTAGCATCGTTGCTAGGGAAACAACAAAAGCTTCTCGGTTACTATAGTATCATTAATTGGTTACTATGGTTTCAAGCGTCGTTGCTAGGGAAACAACAAAAGCTTCTCGGTTACTATAGTATCATTAATGCGTTACTATGGTTTCAAGGGTCGTTGCTAGGGAAACACTTACGTTTCGTCCGGATCGCAATCGCGGAAGCCCTTGGCAAAGGGATTGCTGGCGATTTTTAGTTGAGTTATCTGAAAGAAAAATTTGAGTGTGAAATTTGGGTTAATTTTGAAAGTTTTTAGAACTGACCCTATGATTTTGGTAGGCTGTGACTGCTGTAAAAGCAGTTTCTGGAAAAACAAAAGTCTTGAAATTTTCGCTACAATTTTCCTCGTTTGTGTTATTGGCGGTTTTTGAGGGTAAGTAGACGATGTGAAAGCGGGGTTGGTAGCGATGCATCGAATTCAAAATAATCTAAAAATAAGATAAAACATATTATAATTTAATAAAAAAAAAATTGAGTAAAACAGTAAATGACAAATAAATCGAAAAAAAACATAAACACCGATAAAAATACTAAAAAACAAATGATAAATGATAAAATGTCAAATCTTGATGATAAATTGACGATAAATCGACTAATTCCTCATCCAGTGGATCACAAAACAGAAAATGATAAGAACGACAAAAACATGACTGATAAATTGACAACAAATAAATAAACAAAAAACAAAAAAATGATAAAGATTTACCAAAAATTAAAAAATAGAGAGAAAATTTGTATAGAATAAATAAAACCAAACAAAATAAATAATCAAAAAAAAAACGATACAAAACCGAAAATAATTTTTTTAATCCAAAAGCTTAATGATAAATTATAATAAAAATATGCAAAAATGAATCTCTGTGATAGATAACCGTCGAGTCAATGGCAACACAGAAAACGGAAAAAGAAAAATGATGATAAGAATATAGATAAATTGATAACAAATGAATATTTACAGCAAACGATGTACAAAACTTTTAACAATTTAAACTTATATAAAAAAAATTAAAAAATAACAGACGATAATAAATGATAAGCAAAAATCAAAAAACGACATACTCAATATACAGTGATAATTATACATATAAAAAAATTCTACTTACGTGTCCATCATTATCATCCAGTGAATTATAAAACAGAAAACAAAAAAATGATAAGCAAAAAAAATAAAAAACGTTTATCAAAAATTGAATAACAAAATAAAATAAATAAAAAAATTAAAATAACAACAAATCACAAAGTAGGTAAATGATAAACAACATCAGATGATAATAATAATCACAACGAAAAAAAGGAAAAAAAGATAATAAGAAAAAACGAATGATAAGTAAAATTTTAATGTTTTAAACAAAAAATTATAAACGATAAATGATACACGATAATAAATATACAATGATAAAATATAAAAAAATTTCCAACTTACGTGTTCACTATCACCAGTGAGCAAAAAAATCATAACTATTTACCAAAAATTAAAAAATAATAATAAACAAACGATGATAAGTTTTAAGACAGCAACAGTCTATAATAAACAACATCATGATAATAAATACAAAAGAAAGAGAAAAACGATAATAAGAATATAACAAACGATACGCAAATTTTTTAACGATTTCAGTATAGATAAATAGAAATTAAAAATAATAAATAATGAACAATGATTTTTTTCAATTAATTAAAACAATATGATAATAAAGATAAAAATTAATAGATTAC